>NC_090923.1:53512563-53830480 GCF_040938575.1 Ambystoma mexicanum
AAGCTGTGCAGAGGGAAAGCCCTGATCGAGGCATCACCACCCTGCTTGACCAGATCAGGTGTGCAGGGCAAAGAGGTGGGAGCACTGCTTCCTCCCACTCTTATAGGGCCGTGCCCAATATCCTAGACTCCCGTGTACTTCCGGCACTGAGGGGCAGCGCCCAGTGATGGTGCCACCAGGCCGCTCAGTGCCGGATCCTCCCCCGTGAGCTCCCTCCCTTTGCCTGCCCCGTGCCTCCCAATATTGCTGCCATGGCTTGCTGGTTTATAGACCATCCTTTTTTAATTACATTTTATTGGTAACAGCACAGACCTAGCTCGAGAGCAAGAGCGTGCTGTACAGGATGAGGGTAGCCACCTTTTGGGTTGGCATCTGTGGCTTGCAGAACATGCACCAGTCTGTGCATCGGTTGTGATTAGTTCTTGGTCAGGTTTTGTTGAAAACGCCATGTTTTGAGAGATTTGTGGAAATGGAGACTTAAAGTGGCATTTTAAATGGCTCAGAAATGAGAGGCAGTCACAATGTTGTAGTATTTTCACTGTCAGACGTCTTTAGTAAACAAAAGTGAGATAATAAACACCTTTTTACCTCTATCCTAAAGTGTTACGCTCACCTGATCTCTGCGGGGACGTTGGGTCACGGTTACAGCCCTCCCTGGACTTGGCTCCCTTGGATCCGGGTTTACCCCCCAGCTGCTGGAGTGTGGACTGCTCTGGTCGCTGGCAATGCCCTTGGGAAAAGGTAAGAGGCAGTGAAAATGCTGTGGCTGAATTGCGATCCCCCTCGAATCCCTCGTGACAGAATGAGAGGAGCATGCGTTTTTCCATAAACTCTCACCTGTTGTTTTGTAAAGATGAGCTCTCCGTCCTGCTTCTCTTCAGCAGGGGCACTGTAGATAGACCTAGTTGCTTCACTGGTCCGTGTACGTGATGGCCCAGACTGGCTGCGACCAATCCACTTTGGAGGTAAGTGTTTGTAACAATGATTATTGTCTGTATGCTTTTGCAATGTCTTTCCTAATGATTCTTGTCCATAATTCTTATAATGTTTTTCCTTTTCCCAATAGGTGTGAAGATGGCCACGCTGTGTCGCGGTGTTGGAAGCAAGTCCACACGGTGCCAGAAGGGGAATGGAGCAGCCCCACTAGAAGGTAAGTAGGGTTTCAAGGTGGGACGCAAGGCTTAGGTATTGCGCGGCCAAGCGTTAAATATTTATGCAGTTTCTAACCTTGATGGAGAGCAGCGGTCCGAGAACCTGTCAGCGGCTGATAGATGGAAGATCCATAAGGACTCTGAACGAGAAGAAGAGTCTCACGTAGGTGCGCTCGGACAGGTGAGGATGAGACGAGCTGCAGGCAATGGATTTGCAGAGACAGGTAAGATGCGCGCTGCAGATGCTGAGTTGAAGATAGCTGCGCTTCGAGCGATGGTGCGGCTGATTCAGGTAAGAAGGTAAAATGCGTGTTGCAGAGGTAGAGTTGAAGCAGCTGCGCTGTGAGCGGTGGTATGGCTGGATTCAGGTAAGATGCGCGGCGTAGAGGTAGAGTTCAAGTATCTGTGCTGAGAGGGATTGTATGGCTGGATTCAGTTAAGATGCGCGCTGAAGATGCAAGCTGGAATCAGGTAGGTGCGTGCTGAAGATGATATCCAGGACCTGATGAGAGGCGTGCTGAGCTGGAAACAGGTAAGAGCTTCAGACGGCAGTAAGCGTTATGCTGCTCACAGCAGACTAACGCAAAGCCTCTACATGCGGGTGGGGCTGGCTTAAATAGCCTGGCCCCAGCCACTCTCCTTTAGCTCCACCTAGTGGCCTCACCTCACCCCTCCCATAGACTTCTGCACGTGCCTTCCAATGCTTTCCAATGGCCATGCCCGGCCTGGGTGCACGTGCTTTGGACACAAAGTGTGCAGAGCACACTTTCTTATAAGCCTGGCACCAAAGGCGCCAGGACAGGGTCCAGGTGGACAATTTGGAGAATGAAAGTGATGGCCCTTGATTAGTGGCCATTACATAAAGAGAGCTTCCCTGCGTAGGAAACTAAAACTAAAGATCAACTTGTGTTAAGTTTTCAAAACTTAAAACTGTCCAAAACATTCTAATCTGCCCTCACACTAGAAACAAACTAATATTGCAAGGAAATGTTTCTGATTTATGTTTGGCAAAAGGTGTTCATAATAATATAAGTGGGAAAATCCAACAGGAAAAGTCTTGGCCAAGGAAAAAACGCCCCTTCTCTTGGGCATTTAGTTAGGATGGCCAAGGCGTCTCTTTCAAAAAAAAGTTTCTTGATATTATAAAAGTGTTTATTTGTCCAACAATTCCTTCGGTTATTTATACTAGGTTCGGAAAGGTCTTGTGCAAACCATACATGTCCTACGTTCATCTTTTCCTTGTTTTCTTTGTACTGGATTCACAAATGTCCTTAAGCAGATGAGAAATTACACACTGAGTTTTCCTTTTTAATTCGTTCGTATTTTGGTGGATTGCCTGAAGTGTTTCTTTACCGGGAATCCTTTTGTGAGCTCCTCAGATTTCCTTGTGTACTTCCCTGACATGTATCTTGTCACAGTATTCACAGTCTTTGTTCAACTTTACAACTTCAAATGTCTGGTACATCTGCTTAGCAGAACTTATTTCATGTCTTTCTCAATTTCCTGGGTATAAAGTTCTATCAGGTGCTTTGCAACATAGATACACTTCTTCCTACAATTTTGGTGGACTTCCTGGTATTCTCCCCTGCCTGAAATCCACTTGTGGGCTCTTCCGATCCTCTGGTGTACTCTCCTGCCAGGTGTCTTCGCACAGTTTTAAAGTTCTTATTCAATTTCAAAGTGTCTGGTATATTTGGTCACCAATGCTTCTTTTATGGACTTTCTAGATCCCTTGGTATACTTCTCTGCCAGGTATCCTGTCACAATATCATACAACTTCATATGTGTTTGATGGATTGCCTAGTATACTCCCCTGCCCCTGCCAGGAATCCTGCTCTGGGGTCCTGCAGATCCCCTGGTATACTTCGCTGCAAGGTATCTTCTCCCCCTAACCCCAAATGTCAACTGCCTGGTGTATTCCTTTAACCAGAACTTCTCATCAGTTTCACTGTGCTTTAATATGCCACAATTATATAAATGTTGCTGTACTTCTATTGGTTTGCTCAAGGTAATACTTGCTCCAACTTTCCCCATATTGCCATCTCATACATAGGGACGTGTTCACGCTTTGCTACTGTTCTTTATCTTGTCTGTATTTGCTTGGTTTGGATAACACTTGTAACACTTGTAATACGTGTTCCATTTCTCTCCACATTGACATCTCATATATAGGGATTTGTTCATGTTTTGCCACTGTGCTTAATCTTGTCGGTACTGATTGGTTCTTAGTTCATGCACTTGCTTGCATGCCTTTCGGTACTCCCCCAAATCCCCAATTGCTCTAGGCAGACTCACCAGCTGTTTATGGCGTGTTCTTGCAGTGAAGTTCCCACTCTGAGACGGCTTCCTTTGCAATGCAGACCTTTCTCCAGTGTTTCCTGCAGCTCAGCGATCACCGACCGGGATCCCGCTGTTGCTGCAACTGGAGAATGATGCTTCCCGGCATGACCGTGGCTCCAGGAGCTTTGTTGCGGCTCCTGATGCTCAGATAGTCCTTCAACGGTGCCCGCTGCTTCTCTCCTTCCTTTGCGCCGCACTGGTAAGCAAACCACTCATTTGCAAGCTGCCATGTAGTTGTGCCTGCTCTCTTGACTTCCTCTGACACGGCCCTCTCATGTTCTGCTGATGATGTGAGTGCGGATGCCATTTTTAAATATGCCACATACTCATTGCTCGACCAAACAAAGAGTCTGTGTATTCAGGTTTGGGTTTCTTTCATTCTGTACTAACTCCTTCCTCCTTTTCTTCATCCCACTTCTTGAGGCATTATGGGAGTTGAAGTCCATAGAGACTATGGAATTTCTACAATGTTGTTGGTCAGAAGTGGTATTTAGAAAAACATCAGAAACAGGAGATATTTTATGTGTGTTGTGTGTGTTTGAAGCATGAATTGAGTATTTTGACTGAAGTGACAAAAAGGAAGGGGTTTCTGGGTTTCACAATAAGGCGGATGTGTAGGGTGACAACAAGCCATCAAGAACTTGGGTAGTGGAAGATCTTCAGTAGGAACGTGAGGCTACTACATCTCATCGGATGGAGCCACCACCTTCCCTCGACAGCTGTCTCCTCCCATGTGATCCTCCCTCATTTTACCATCCCGGGGTCAGGATCACACAGCGCCTGCCTTCTCCTGCCCTCATGGGAGGAGGGACAAGCTTGGGAATTAGTGATGACTCCCCAGGATTATTCACACATTCCAAACCAATACATGGATCGAGTTCAAAGGGGTGGTTGTGTGAAAAAGGGATTGTTTGAAAGCCTTTCTCTTTGCGGGCGAGTTGTGATTCAAGCCAGTTGGTCGATTTGCTGCGCGAGGAGCTCGTGCCACCAAATATGTGGAGCTCAGCAGCCAGGTACGCTGACGTTCTACTAGGGACTGTTTTATAGATGAAACATGCACTCTTCAACCTTATCTTGGCCTGGAGAGGGAGCCAATGTAGTTTGTGCAGGACGTGATTGATTCAATCAACTTTCTGTGCACCCGTAATGACAGATGCTGCGACACGGTGGACTGCTTTTAGGGCATTCAGGTTAGCGGCTTGGAACCCCGTCAGGAAGGCATTTCGCCATGAATGTGCAAGACCACAAATGCCTGCTTTATGGTCTGGAACTGCTGCGATGAGATGAAGGGTTTGATTCTGCAAGGGGTGGAGATTCAGAGCCAGGCTGTTTGGGCCATCTTGGCGATGCGTTTCCGGAAGGACAGGCTACCACCAATGGTGAAGCTTAAGGATTTTGCTGAATCAGAGACACATATCCTTCTAGGCACATCATATCATTGAGCCATTGTTGGATAAGTTATTGTTTAGCGGGTGGTCTGATGAGGATGAATTCGGTCTTGGAGGTGTTACGCTTGAGGTCAGGTCAACATTAAGGACTGGATGATGGTGAGGTATTCATGGAAATGACTGATGTCATGTGGAGTTTTTACTCTTTTGTATAACTGAGAACATACATGATAATCCTCTATGAAAAATGTTGCTATTTTACACTTTCTCCCTCTTAAAATAAATTGAACACCAAGGTATTCCAATGGGAAAATACATTTTACCACTTTTGGTAACAGAATCTTTCTCCAAGGTGCTGCAAAATGTTTGTATTTAAGTGAATATTGTCCACGTATTTGTGGAAGGCTATATAAAGGTCTCTGTGGAGTGTGCCCCGTGGCTCCACGTAAAAGTTTAAAATGATTGGTGAGAGGATGGAGCCTTGGGGGACTCCACGGGAGACAGTATTTGGTTAGAATGCAATGTGTTCATCTGGACAGCCTGGTGTCTGCCTGAGAGGTCGGAGTCTAGCCAATTCAGGACAGTGTCAGAGAATCCCATCCTGTCAGCAAGGAGGGAGAGGATGATGTGGTGGGCAAGGGTGTTGAATACAGCCGAGAGGCCTCGGAGGATGGGAAGGCATTAGTCGCCATTATACGGGATTTGGAGAGCATTATCCACCACTTGGATGGTGGCTGTCCCGATGCTACACATGGGGCGGACCCCAGCTGATAATCATGTAGGAGGTGTAGTTATATGATTCCAGTGAATATTTGTGTACCGACTACCGTTTCCAAACTTTTGCTGATAAACAGGATGTTCATAATGGGCCTGTAGTTGGCCAGATCGTCTGGGTCTAGGATCATATTAGACTAGTCTCTTTGCTTGATGTCTAGTTGGCGATTGAGGCCTGTGATGACATTATCAAGAATAAACAACAAGGATGCCAGAATGTCCCTTTGTTTGATGTCTTGTTGGGGAATGAAGCCTGTTATGACATTATCAAGAATAAACAAGGGTGCCAGAATGTCCCTTTGTTTTATGATGTCTAGCTGGGGATTGAGGCCTGTCATGGCATTATCAAGAATACACAGCAAGGGTGCCAGAATGTCACTTTGTTTTATGATGTCTAGCTGGGGATTGAGGCCTGTCATGGCATTATCAAGAATACACAGCAAGGGTGCCAGAATGTCCCTTTGTTTTATGATGTCTAGCTGGGGATTGATGCCTGTCATGGCATTATCAAGAATACACAGCAAGGGTGCCAGAATTCCCCTTTGTTTTATGATGTCTGGCTGGGGATTGAAGCCGGTCATGACATTATCAAGAATAAGCAACGAGGGTTCCAGAATGTTCTTTTTTAATGTCTGGTTGGGGTTCATGACTGGTAATGATATTATCAACAATCGTCTACAATGAGGGTCCCATAATGCCCATTTGTTTGATGTATGGTTTAAGATTGAGCCCTCTCGTGACATTATCAACAAACCCCAACAACGAGGGTTCCAGAATGGCCCTTTGTTTGATGTCTGGTTGGGGATTGAGGTTTCACCTGACATCATCAACAATCGGCAACAAGGAGGGTTCCAGAATGTTTCTTTTTTAATTCTGGATGGGGATTGAGGCCTTTCATGACATTATCAACAATAAACACGAGGGTTCCAGAATGTGCCTTTGTGTGAAGATATCTGTTTACCGGTTTTACCCGTCGTGATGCCATGAAACAAGGAGCTCCTATAAATTGGAAAGAGAGAAAAAACAAGAACTAGGGCTAATAAGTCCTATTACATCGGCCGTACAGGTTGGAAGCTGAACATGGCCCGTTAGGCGACATTTTTGGGCAAATGAAAGCTGTGCCAAAAATACCCATTTCCAATAGAATTGAAAGCGCGCCTCTCTTGAGGACAATGTGGGGGCGAAGGGAGGCTGTCCTGCCAGCAGGCTGCTGCCTCGGAATTCTGGAACCCTTCATGTCATACAGGGTTTTAAATAACTTTGAGCCACCCCCTGAAAGCAGATGCAATGCGATTCATCCTTCAGCGCTTTGGTGGGGGGAGGCGGGGCCAGCTGGGTAGAGGCAGCCCTTCCCGCCCTCTCTGCCCTCGCGCGCGATGGGCACTGCGCGAGAGACCTTTGTGCAGCCAGGGATCTGATGCAAGGGCAGTGTCTTCACCGGGTGCCAGATTCTTTTTCAAAAAACAAAGAGAAAGATGGAAAAATGGCCTGCCGAGCCAGGTTCCTCGTGAATTGCAGTCGCCATGGAAACTGCATGCTGCAGCGGCGCGGGCCTTCTCCCACCGTGGCTGGCTCCCCTCCCCCCTCTTCTGCTTCCTCCTGAAGTGTTGGGTCGAACAGAACGGCCCCCAGGACATGCCGCCGTCCCTGTGCCACGGTGCCCACCCTCTCATACATGCCAACATTCGGGAGCCCCTGGGAGGGAGATTTCATCCCATCATTCGGGAACATGTTTTTTTTCCCATAGGATTGCACTGGGGTTATCATTATTTTAGGCGGGAGAAATTAAAAAATAGCCACATTTTTCAATGAAAAATCGGGAGTCTCCCGCCTAAATCGGAAGTTTTGGCATGTATGCCTTCTCTATCTCTGCAACATGGCGGCAGGGACGTACAGGCAGCGGGTTTCAGCACGCCCCCCCAGGACAGGCCGCCGTCCCTGTGCCACGGTGCCCACCCTCTCTATCTCTGCAACATGGCGGCAGGGGCGCACAGGCAGTGGGCTTTCAGCACGGCCCCAGGACATGCCGCCGTCCCTGTGCCACGGTGCCCACCCTCTCTATCTCTGCAACATGGCAGCAGGGGTGCACAGGCAACGGGTCTTCAGCACGCCCCCCAGGACAGGCCGCCGTCCCTGTGCCGCGGTGCCCACCCTCTCTATCTCTGCAACATGGCGGCAGGGGCGCACAGGCAGCGGGTCTTCAGCACGCCCCCCAGGACAGGCCGCCGTCCCTGTGCCACGGTGCCCACCCTCTCTATCTCTGAAACATGGCGGCAGGGGCGCACAGGCAGCGGGGCTTCAGCACGCCCCCCAGGACAGGCCGCCGTCCCTGTGCCACGGTGCCCACCCTCTCTATCTCTGCAACATGGCGGCAGAGGCGCACCGGCAGCGGGTCTTCAGCACGCCCCCCAGGACAGGCCGCCGTCCCTGTGCCACGGTGCCCACCCTCTCTATCTCTGCAACATGGCGGCAGAGGCGCACAGGCAGCGGGTCTTCAGCACGCCCCCCAGGACAGGCCGCCGTCCCTGTGCCACGGTGCCCACCCTCTCTATCTCTGCAACATGCCGGCAGAGGCGCACAGGCAGCGGGTCTTCAGCACGCCCCCCAGGACAGGCCGCCGTCCCTGTGCCACGGTGCCCACCCTCTCTATCTCTGCAACATGCCGGCAGAGGCGCACAGGCAGCGGGTCTTCAGCACGCCCCCCAGGACAGGCCGCCGTCCCTGTGCCACGGTGCCCACTCTCTCTATCTCTGCAACATGGCGGCAGAGGCGCACAGGCAGCGGGTCTTCAGCACGCCCAACAGGACAGGTGCCGTCCCTGTGCCACGGTGCCCACCCTCTCTATCTCTGCAACATGGCGGCAGGGGCGCACAGGCAGTGGGCTTTCAGCACGGCCCCAGGACATGCCGCCGTCCCTGTGCCACGGTGCCCACCCTCTCTATCTCTGCAACATGGCAGCAGGGGTGCACAGGCAACGGGTCTTCAGCACGCCCCCCAGGACAGGCCGCCGTCCCTGTGCCGCGGTGCCCACCCTCTCTATCTCTGCAACATGGCGGCAGGGGCGCACAGGCAGCGGGTCTTCAGCACGCCCCCCAGGACAGGCCGCCGTCCCTGTGCCACGGTGCCCACCCTCTCTATCTCTGAAACATGGCGGCAGGGGCGCACAGGCAGCGGGGCTTCAGCACGCCCCCCAGGACAGGCCGCCGTCCCTGTGCCACGGTGCCCACCCTCTCTATCTCTGCAACATGGCGGCAGAGGCGCACCGGCAGCGGGTCTTCAGCACGCCCCCCAGGACAGGCCGCCGTCCCTGTGCCACGGTGCCCACCCTCTCTATCTCTGCAACATGGCGGCAGAGGCGCACAGGCAGCGGGTCTTCAGCACGCCCCCCAGGACAGGCCGCCGTCCCTGTGCCACGGTGCCCACCCTCTCTATCTCTGCAACATGGCGGCAGAGGCGCACAGGCAGCGGGTCTTCAGCACGCCCCCCAGGACAGGCCGCCGTCCCTGTGCCACGGTGCCCACCCTCTCTATCTCTGCAACATGGCGGCAGAGGCGCACAGGCAGCGGGTCTTCAGCACGCCCAACAGGACAGGTGCCGTCCCTGTGCCACGGTGCCCACCCTCTCTATCTCTGAAACATGGCGGCAGGGGCGCACAGGCAGCGGGGCTTCAGCACGCCCCCCAGGACAGGCCGCCGTCCCTGTGCCACGGTGCCCACCCTCTCTATCTCTGCAACATGGCGGCAGAGGCGCACCGGCAGCGGGTCTTCAGCACGCCCCCCAGGACAGGCCGCCGTCCCTGTGCCACGGTGCCCACCCTCTCTATCTCTGCAACATGGCGGCAGAGGCGCACAGGCAGCGGGTCTTCAGCACGCCCCCCAGGACAGGCCGCCGTCCCTGTGCCACGGTGCCCACCCTCTCTATCTCTGCAACATGGCGGCAGAGGCGCACAGGCAGCGGGTCTTCAGCACGCCCCCCAGGACAGGCCGCCGTCCCTGTGCCACGGTGCCCACCCTCTCTATCTCTGCAACATGGCGGCAGAGGCGCACAGGCAGCGGGTCTTCAGCACGCCCAACAGGACAGGTGCCGTCCCTGTGCCACGGTGCCCACCCTCTCTATCTCTGAAACATGGCGGCAGGGGCGCACAGGCAGCGGGGCTTCAGCACGCCCCCCAGGACAGGCCGCCGTCCCTGTGCCACGGTGCCCACCCTCTCTATCTCTGCAACATGGCGGCAGAGGCGCACCGGCAGCGGGTCTTCAGCACGCCCCCCAGGACAGGCCGCCGTCCCTGTGCCACGGTGCCCACCCTCTCTATCTCTGCAACATGGCGGCAGAGGCGCACAGGCAGCGGGTCTTCAGCACGCCCCCCAGGACAGGCCGCCGTCCCTGTGCCACGGTGCCCACCCTCTCTATCTCTGCAACATGGCGGCAGAGGCGCACAGGCAGCGGGTCTTCAGCACGCCCCCCAGGACAGGCCGCCGTCCCTGTGCCACGGTGCCCACCCTCTCTATCTCTGCAACATGGCGGCAGAGGCGCACAGGCAGCGGGTCTTCAGCACGCCCAACAGGACAGGTGCCGTCCCTGTGCCACGGTGCCCACCCTCTCTATCTCTGAAACATGGCGGCAGGGGCGCACAGGCAGCGGGTCTTCAGAGACACACATGTATCTGAGGCGTTGATGAGCACAAATCAGAAGCCGGATTCCTTTGTCTAACACAGAAAAGTGCCCATAAATGACTCAGGCACATCAAATGTACCAATGCTCAACCCCTGCCACAATACGCCATCTTCTGTCCAGCCTCATCCTGCCTTTATGTGTCACCCAAACAGAATTTTGAGTTAATATTAACGAATCCTTTACGTCTCCATTTCTCTTCAGCCAATCAAAGAGAATCTATTTGTTGACGCACGTGAGTGAGGAGTCAGTGTGGCGTCCAAGTGCGAATGTCAGCACGTCACTGACTTTCCTACCTCCACGTGCCCAGCTACTTACCTCGCTCTCGGAGGAGTCCATGTGTGACCTTCGGCGCCTGGCAAGAGAAAGGGCTCCTGTCGCACACTGTGCTTTGCCTAAAACTTATCGGGGATGGTTATAATAATAATATGTTATTTCTTACATAGCGCTACACACTCATAAGTGTCACAGCGCTGAACTAACAGAAGACATTACTACCCCATCGAGTGGTATTCAATTTATGGACCTCAGAAGGATGAAACCTGCCACCCCAGACTGAGCACAGATATCAGGGGTAAGTGCTTAGCTCACTGTGCTATCTGTCAGGCTAAACTGAGCTGCATTCCAAGTTACACTAAGGTGGACAAGGGTCCCGATTTTTTCTGGACTGTCCTCAATTGACAGGTTAGGTCCCTCATCCTGCAGATATCCTCTCTGGGATGGGGGTGTGTCCAACTTTAGCTTGGGGCGGCCGGACCAAAGCCTGTCCAGCCCTCACACTTCCATAAGGCATGTTAACACATGTTTACACATTCCTCTGTGTCAACAGAGCATTATAATGGGATCAATTAGACACTGATGGGAGGGAGGTGGACTATTCAAAACAGACACTGTCCATGTTTCATGGACACACCCGTCCCTGCACACCTATAGTCCAATCCGGGAGCTGGGAAATGGTGTTGGATCTTGCCACTGTTATACTGTGAGCTTGCGTTCCCTCCAACCAACAGGATCCAGTTAAAACTTGCAGCTGTGTTGCTATTTTGTATGGTGAACTGTGCCAGCCAATCTGGTCAGTTTAATGATGTATCTAAGAGCTGCTGGCGGTAAGGATTATGACACTATAAAGGGGTTCTTTGGGTTTGTGTGTCAGGATATGTGTCCGCCCAATCAAAGATAAGCAATGTCTGGAGCACCATAGGTCCCTGATGTTCCAACAATCACTTTTTTGACCTGCCCTAAAAATGTAACTAATGTGTTTCATTTTATTCCTGTGTTTTATGTTTATAAACGTTGCACCCGCAGTAGGCGGAGTTGATAACCTTTCAACCAGTTCAGTAAGGTCTGTAACCAAGCTGTAAACCTCCTTGTCTCTTGCGCCCTGCTACCTCAGGGTCCGGTGCGCACAACAAATAAACAAACAAACAAATAAACAAACTGTCTGAATAGTTGACTCCCAGCTTTGGTGGGGTCAATACATCTGTGTTTTGTCTTGCAGGGTATCTACTCTTCTGTGGAGCATTTCTAGTACCTTTTTGGATTACATATGTAAATTAGGCCAGTGTTGCACAACAGTAAATAAATAAATAAGGCGGTGGGGTGGGGTGTTTTTATGGTTAAAAGTATATGAGAGCAGCCGTGAAAGAGGCATCCCCCAATGCGGGGACCAGTCTGGCATTTGAATACATACCTATGTCCTGCGGGAATGTCCCTATTGAAGGCACACTATCAAATAGGGGGAGTGTAAGGGAGAATTCTCACCCAACTGCTAAATTCTCTCTACCTCAGAGCCCTCCAGCTCTTTTGCTATATTTTGGGGCCTTGAACTTTTCATTTTCAATGTGTTTTACTTTTGTGTTCTTTGGATATGGAGTTTTAAAACAACTCCATAGGCATCATCTTTTTCTGTGTGTCACGCATCACCCTCAGTGCAGTGGCACATGGGTGTCTTTCAGACTCCCCAAGGTTTAAATACCTTCTCTGGAACTGCCAACTGTCTCCCAGTGCATGTAAAGTTAAATTGACTTTACTAGTCTTTTTAAATGTACAGACCCAGAACACACTATCTTCCTATAGAGTGCCGGAGGGGTTGCCTAGCATCCCCTGAGTCTAAACACTCATGTAACAGTCCAATGTTAGCCTTTCCCACTTGAAATGGCTGGTGGCAGTGGTTTTAAACAAACTACCATGATTTTTCCCGACCGCGACCACAGGTAGTTAAAAATCGGGTCAGCCATGTTTTCCGACATGGCGCCCAAGACCTATCTGTAAAACCAGACTCCGGTCAACTTTTTCGCCATTTCTTTATGGAAAGGTCCTTCTTGTGTTTGTCTATGCTCACCAAATCAGGCTTGGTCCCTTTGTTCGTTGGCCTTTGGTGGGCTTCAGTGCTGAAGCCCTCCTCTGGCACCTGAGTGTCTGGGGTAGACAGGATGTGAGGGAGGTGCCCGAAACTCCCTGTGCTTAGTCTCCTAGGAGACCTGAATGCACTCTGGCGTTATTGGCTGGCTGGCTGTCCGGCAAGGACAGCCACCCTGCTGTGTGAGTGACAGCCAGGCTGGAATGAATGGGAGAAAACCGTTTAAAAGCAGGTCTCTGGGGCTTGGAAAGCAGAGTCGACCCCTGGAACGAAAGAACCGAAGACGAGCTGAAAGAAGACGAATGCTGCAACTCCTGGTCCCCCGGTGAAGCCCTGCTGCAGGTCCGAATTGCCTGAAACTCCATCGACAGAGAAGCCCTTCAAGGTTAACTTCTTCCCTTGAGTTTGGTGGGAACAACCAACTCGTGAACCGCCTGGACACCGTCCCCATACTGGTCGAATTTTCTCCAGAGTGCTGTTGAAAACCAGATAGCCAGTGGGAAGGAAACCAGTTCGTGGTCTTTAAGGCACTCACTCCTTAAACCGACGTTTAGCCAAGCTTGTGGCCTCTTCCCTGGGCAGTGCAGGAACCTCCCGATGTCCTCCTTCTTGTCCCCATGACTGAAGCTCAGGAACAGCGAGATCTGCAGGAACTGCCAGGAACAACTGCCTCAGCTACAGCTCTTCTTCACTTAGAAGGTACTGTGCAAGTGCGGTGCAGAACTCTGTTTGGCCGCAGTGAATGTTTGTGAAACTTTCCAAACTTTGAAGGCTTATCCTTCCGTAAACCAGCATCAAACTTTTTATCTGACCAAATTCTTGTAAGATCCATGGCAAAGACTTAACCGTTTACTACCAGAACTGTGCTATCCTATACAAGACTCTGAACCATTGATTTTGGCCCAGGCCTATTGAATTGAATTGCTGGTTGTTGTGAACGGAAACCCTTTGCCCTGCCTATGAAAGTATTTGTGCTGTTCATTCTTATAACCTTGTCTTTTTACCCCCTTTTAAAGTAACTGAAGTGCCATTTTGCTCCCACTTCAGGGGAGCTGAACTTGTTCAGAAACTGATTGGTTGTGTATTGTAGTATATTAGAGTGTGATATTGAGCTGTTTTTGCTAGTGGAATGTTTTCCAAATGACTGTGTAAATACATGCATATTCTTTTACCAGGAAACCTTGAGTAAGTGTTTGTTTGAATCACTGTAATTGCTAGTCCTTTGTGTAACCTGTTGTACTGCTCACTTACTCTTGAGATAAGTCTGGCTGCTCCGCTACAGCTACCACATTACTGTGTAGTACAGGCTTGTACCAAAGGTGAAATTGCACTGACACTTGTAGTCTTAATTGTGTGTAGTGTTCCCAAAGGGTACTGCATATGATTCTGCCTAACAGGGAGTTCAGAGGGAATGGATAGGTTGTTCAGGAGGTACTGGTGTTCAGACAGGGCTTGTAAGGGACCAGTGAACCAGACTTCAGCGTCTGCAGCTGCGTTTGCTAGTCTCCATTTTCTGCTAATATTTAGGGTTAGTGCATGATGGTACAAGTGCGTAGGTTCAGCAGTGCTACCAACCAATCAGTGGCCAACATGCACAAAATGAAGCACATACTCTGTGCGCATAGATGCAACAGATCATTAGTTTTAACCTGCGCGCGACACTTTCTATGAAGGAAAAGCATTATGAGAAACAAAATAGAGAAACAAAATAGTCCCACTGATGGCGTTCACCCCTCCTGTTTTCTTACCGGGCCATGTGACACAAGGCCAACAAAAACAGCAGACGGGTGCTATGAGGCCATCAAAAATAGCAGACGAGTGATATATGAGTAAACTTTACACTATATTACATTACAAAAGAAGCTCTTAAAAGGGTCAATTTTTAATTGGTCTAACATTTTAAACTGTCTCCTTCATATTTTACAGGGTTCATTTCTAATTATTTCTTCCAGTATATACATAGCCATAATAATACAATCAGGGCTCTACACTGTTTTACCCTGAAACCCTATTTGAGAAGCTAAGATCATTAGTAATGTTAAACAACTGCATTAGCATCACTACTGGAGCGCTTAGTGACTGCGCATGTCCTCCTGCCACACGTGACTGATCTCTTAAACTCAGCTGGGCTAAGTGGGCTGCACTTCAGCCACCAGCTGTGCCGCTCACAGCTTCACCATGTGCATAATCAGTCAATGGCACCAGGCATCACATCAGGAGAAAGAGGTCAGAAGGGCCCGGCAGAAGGGCCAAGCAGGAGGGCCCAGCAGAAGGGCCAAGCAAGAGGACCCGGCAGAAGGGCCAAGCAGGAGGGCCCGGCAGAAGGGCCAAGCAGGAGGACCCGGCAGAAGGGCCAAGCAGGAGGACCCAGCAGAAGGGCCAAGCAGGAGGGCCCGGCAGAAGGGCCAAGCAGGAGGGCCCGGCAGAAGGGCCAAGCAGGAGGGCCCGGCAGAAGAGCCAAGCAGGAGGGCCCAGCAGAAGGGCCAAGCAGGAGGGCCCCGCGGGGAGCATGGCCTCTGCAAAAATATACCTCTGCTTCCATAGGCTCCTCCACTCAACTCACTGTGAAAACCTTTTTGTTTGAGCTCTTGCGTAGCTGTTGTCCTAACTCTGTACTCCTCGCGCCAAGATGCCTTTAGGTGAACGTGCGTGCTATAAATATCCATAACATAACTGTACCCATTCCCATGAGCTGGGCCCGCAGGGCCAATCCAATAGGGTGATCAGCCGTCCTTGTTTTCCCGGGACAGTCCGGGGAAATCACCTTCCGTCCCAGGGTCCCTGGAGATTTTTCATTTTAAAAACCCCATCCAAACCCCATGTGGGGTTTGCATGGGCGGGTGACTTTGGTAATTAAAATCGTAATTATTTTTCACAAAATTACAGAAATGTGAAGTTGGAGGTTTGGCTCGAACCTCCAACCTTTCAGGTACAAGTCACAACACTTACTGACTGTGCCACAAAGACTAGCTTGGAAATAGTTGCACAGAAGGCCGTGTGATAGCAATCAAAGCTAACGCTTGTTTTGAATCAACATACCAAGATTCACAGACAAAACTGCACAAATGAGATCATATACAGTTTATAGAAAGGAGAAGTGCTGGAAATATGGTTGAGTCGAGGTTGTGGGGGTGTGTTGGGGGAGGGGCGGTAATTGGTGGGCTGCGATGGGGTAGTCCCTCTTTTATGTTGTTGGCCGTCCCGGTTTTCGTTATCGAAATCTGATCACCTTACAATCCAAGAACAAACCAAAAGAAAAAGGCTTGGTATGACGCGGGCTGGTCTTTCCTCTGCTCCTATGAGGGCCTTGTAATCTCCCCAAACACAGGGGCTTACTCTGTGTTAGCTGAAGGTTTTCATATTCCTGGGATTATCAAAGGGAGGGGGAATGGGCCCCCTCAGGCGTCAGTGATTTAAGAGTCACAGCGACGGATGCTGCTCTCAAAGAGGCTGGTGGTGATCTCTTAGTTTCAAGCAAGCGCTTCAGGCTCGTTGGCAGACACAGCAGGACATTTCTGGGTAATTAGCAGTGTGATAAGGGCACATCTACACCTCAAGGCAACACTGATGCCACATCACACTTCCCGTTAAACTAGAAAGTAGACATTACAAAGCAATACTCTTTTCTTAAATCTAACCATGCCACGTGGTTGTTATTTTCTCTGCAATTAGTCCTTAACACACTGAGCTAACTTCTGAACTATTGTGGCACTCAATTTGTCAATATGCATTTCACCATACCCTATTGCACATGATCAACATAATTCCCACAGGAAGGGAAGAATACTACAGGAGTTATGCATAAGGAACACACAAACTATGAATACCACAGTGAAGACAGAAAGCATTACATGATGAACTGATCAATGCAGTATGTACTTGTCAAACCAGACAGAAAACAGGTTTAGAACCTCAGCACTATGCCATTAAATATCCTGGTGTGTGCTATTTAAGTCTGTCGAACAATGGAATCTTACTTCTTAAGATCAGGCTGTCTTGCGGGGGCCCCCCTCCAAGGTGGGGGCCTGGGGCAAGTGCCCCTTTTGCCCTCCCATAAAAACATCTCTGCCTGGGAAGGAGGCGAGTGAGGAGAAGCGACAAGGCATGGCCCTGAGGTAAACCATCTTGTGAGCCAGTAAGGCCGGCCGGTGAGAGGCTGGTGAGAGCATGGCAGACAAGAAAAGGCAAGTGGAAAGGACAACAAAGAGGCCTAGCAGAGAGACAAGCTTTGCAGAAGCACTGGCATTGTGCCAGAGTGTCTGAGGGATGGTGTGGGCAGACTTCTCCCAAGCCTTGAGTTTTCAAAGGCATTTCCACGGGATCTGTGATGTGGGTGAGAGGCAGGCCCGGACTGGCTTATAGGGCAATAGGCACATGGCCAAATGCAAAATGCTTGGGTGGGCCAGTTTTTTGGGTTAAAGTGGGGCACTTTTTTGGCCAATGTGGCCCAGTTTGATGAGTTACTTCACTATGCGGCTAATAGTTTTGACCAGTGTTGCTCAATACATATTCTTTAAAATGTACAATTTGCATCCCATTTCATCAGAAACCTCCCCCTTGGGTACTATTCACACAGCCTCACAAAAGGAATGAATTCCCACTTGCAACTGTGGACCACTTTTTCGTTGGTGCCTGGCTACCCTC
Source organism: Ambystoma mexicanum (assembly GCF_040938575.1). NCBI lineage: Eukaryota > Metazoa > Chordata > Amphibia > Caudata > Ambystomatidae > Ambystoma > Ambystoma mexicanum. Next base: position 53,529,891 of record NC_090923.1, read on the forward strand.
GACATGGGTCCCGCGTAAGCATACAGTAAGGGGTGCAAATACTGGTTCTCCTCTAGTCCTACAGGGGTTTCGCCTCACCTACGAATCTCCCTTATATCGGGATATGGTCACTTGCTCACATTCTCGTTGCACACGGGGAAGACATCAAAACCCAACTAGCAGGGGCATTTTCAGTAGTAAATTCCCTACGGTAGCACGGATGTTGGAACACGCACACATGTTGTATATTACTATATATTTCCTTGTTTTGCTTCTCTATTTTTGCCATTTGCTCCTGTAACTAAGCTTCAAGTTGTCTTATAAAATGCGCCCGGTTACCCCCGGGTCTGGTTCGCAATACAAGTAATAAAAACAAACAAACAAACAAAATACATGCGCGGTAAGGTGCTGCTCATGCCCGGTTCATTCATACAGGTTGCTAGGTAACATTCCTCCATCCTCTACTCATTCACACTGCCAAGCCAGAGCAGGCACTCCTTACACACACACACACTCAGCAAGACCCAAAACTACAGACAACAAGACAGATTACACACAAATCATCCTTCTCACACTCATATAACAAACACCACCTAACCCTTACCAACTAACAATAAACCCAGCACACAGTGACCAGTTTTTCCGTACTGAAGCTGCCTACAGCACATCAAAGCTCTCTAGCGCTCTCGCTCTTTAGGACACTAAATAAGCCCTCCCCCTACTTCCTTTTCAGATCTGCCAGAGCGCTTGCAGACCGTGACAAGGGCAGCCTTGTGCAGTATATATCACAATAACATAACATGGGGGGTGTTTGGGTGGCAAGGTGAGTCTGGAGATTTTCAGACGGTCGCACGTCGGATTTTGGGGATTCACGTGGGCTTACAGTAGGTTTTTATAAAGGCTGTTATGCTGCCTTGTTGGGGAATGTGTGGCCAAGCTGTGAAGGCTATTGGATTGTGGTGCTGGTGTCCCACATAGGGCTCTTCTCCTACTGTTCCATTATGACAGAGGTGAAGGGGCAGGAACTAGGGATAACATGTCCACCTGCTCCTCTACATTCCCCCTCTGGCCGAGTCCTTGACCCTCTCCTCTTCTCCATATTTTCCTTCCCCCCCCCCAGGTACCTGCATTCTTTATTTGCTTATTCACACTTCAGGTCATGTGACAGCATTCTCCAGTGTGTTGACAAAAAACCAAACCTCCTACATATTATTAGTGATCCTTAGAGTAGTAGAATGTTGTTCCCAAGGGTTCCAGGGGGACTCTTCTTTATGTTCTCACGGGTGGTGTCTTCAGTCTGTGGTATATGATCTCTATTCACATCAATCATTCTCTTCATCCGAATAGATTTCTTGGCGGCTTTCTGGCATTGTCGCAAAATGATCCTTATGAGAATCCTAGCAAAACCAACACTAGTATTGCTCCAGGTAATTGGAAGGCATTTGCCAGCCAGGTTGGAATCCACGAAAATAGAGACGAAAACCAGTCATCTCCTGCCGTCTCATCAGCCTCATCCTCCATCTTCGTATGCAGAGTTCAAAGCACAGTTATTGCTTCTGTCAGGGTTGCATTTTCTCCATCATGGGAAGGTAGGAATGTACAGCAAGAAGGCCCGACCTTGGTGCAAACGCTTCACATGCTGGACCCCGACTCAGGCACTAACTAAGGGGGATTCCACACCTCGTTCACCCTTATCTGTTACAATGGTCACCCTGCACACTTACTTCTGTCTACCACTGCTGCTCCGCTTACTCCTAGATCGTTCCGGGTCCAAGACATCTGACACCCCAGTCCTGGTTTTCATCCAATACCTGCCTCTTACCCGCCTAATCCTCAGGTCCATACACACGCCCTCCTGCACCGCTCCTCGCTGTGCGATACTTTTCTGCAATGCAATTGCAGCACGGTTAAGATCCACATTGCGCTAAAAGCACAGCAAATACAAGTCACCACCGGAAGAGAAATGATTTGTAAAGTACATTGATGACATGGTCCTTAATCAGGATGGCAAGATTATCGTCTCCTGATAAAGGGTCAATACCAGGCATGAAACACGTTCAAGATTATCGCAATAATTTTGCTGAAAAACTAAAAAGATAAAATAATTGTACACTACAATTGGTTCAACCATGGGTATTCCTGTTCTTTATGGAGCTATATTTCTCCAAACTATTTTACTATGTCTATTGCTTCCTAAAAAATGTTTTGTAACAATATAATGTAGTTAATGAACCTTTGTGACTATTGACGTGCAATGTATATACTAAAGAATAATTTTTAAGCTGTAAGTTGTCTTGTTGCTCCTGCGCCCTGATACCTTTGGGTCTGGCGTGCATTATAAATAATAAAACAAACAAACCAATTTATATGCATGAGCGATCTTCATGAAACGCAGTGAGATAAATCCCCTTAGAAAGTTCAGTGTGGCTCTGATTCCAGTGATATCAGCAACAGCACTGATCGCCGGGGAAACAATGTTTTCCCCCACTATCTAGCACTGTCCCCACATATTCTAGGACGGGAGTTTGTTTATATAATTCTACTGGTGCTAGAACAGGCTGGGAAAGCCCATCCATGTCAGTGGTTTGCCAGGTCCTACTGCGGATGACCATATGTACCCTTCACTGATGCCATAGAATATGCAATTGTTTTAATTAATGATTTATAAACCTCAGTGTAGTCCAACAATGTAAATTTGAACATCTATGGCTAAGTCTAGGTAATCCCATTCCTTCTGTTAAAGGCATAGGACACTAGACCTTTGAGCAACCGGTGGGACTTGTGTTTTTCCAATTCCCTTTGACTGTACAATTATAATAGCTGTACAAAATAGCATTAAGTACCTTCTGGGGCAATTTCAGGAAACTCTTCGTCTAACTGAGGATCACAGTTCAACAAATATCACTGGACATGTGCAAGATATCACAAATCAAGCACGGGTTCCTTAACCAGCCCCTCGATGCCTCTGGGCTGCTAGTGCGCTTTATAAATTCAAATAAATAAATAAAAATACATAGCTTCCTAAGCTCATCGTGAGGCGTCAAAAGAAATGTGGGGAGAAAATGAAGATACAGAACTATAGCCGCTGTAATAAGTAAATGGCAAGTTAGGTGGAAGCAAATGTCCTCCAGAAGTCAATGATTGTCCGTTAGGTGGGAAGCAGACCCACCTACAGGCCCTGGTGGAATTGTCAGCTGGAGGACATTCATATTGATGCTGTAAACCGAGGGAAAATCCCAAATAAGGCTTGTTTACAAGAATAAGAAAGTATTAAGAAAATACAAGAGAGGACTGGCTCAAATACCATCACGAAGAGCCCGAAAAGGCACCCACAACCAAGGCACCGTGAGCATATAACACCAGCAGGGAGGTGAGGGGAGTAAAGGGAAGATGGGGTGCAGATGAGAACAATGACACACAAGGCTATGTTATCTGTCGTCACTCATAGGAAAAGGGTCCTGGATCATACCATCTGGTGATGCAGGTAGAAAATGGAACACAAGGAAGGCTCTATTAAAGGGTGGGGGGGGGCAAACCTAGATATTCACGGTGGTTTGAACACTTCGTCCATGAGTACCCTAATACTGTTTTACGAGCATTTTTCAAGACACCTGCTAGGGGACCTCCATTCTAACATAGGGGATCCTTGAAAGGGTGTTCATATTGAAGGTAGGTTTTGTTTTTTGGAGTAACAGGCAAGTCTTGTGTCACTTTGTGAAGGCCAATCGGTTGAGTTACATGGAGAACACGGGCATCTTGTGTCAGATTGTGGAAGCTGGTGGCTTGTGTGACTGGGTGAACAGTTGATCTTGTGCTTGCTTTCTGCAGACTGAACAGATGGACTGTTTAGAGACAGGTGGATTCCTGTCAAAAGGCTGGTTTGTTGGGGTAGAGCTGAGCGACTTGTGGCGGCACGAAGCATGATTTTTTGTGGGGCGATGAGCTTGTCTTGATCTGGCTTCTGAAGGATGGTATGGTGGGTTATTGGGAGCAGGCTTCTCTCCTTGAAGGTCTTGGATGGTGGCCTGGATGTTGGAGGGTAGGTGGTCTTGTGAGCTGCAATGGGCAATTCTGTCCTTGAGGCACTGGGTGGGGTCTCCACACATGGCGTTGCGAGCATGGGTGAAAATGTTGGCAGTGTGGTGAGGCATCTCTTATGCATTGCATAAAGAAAATGAAGCAAGGCTCCTACTAGGCAGAAGCCAACCCCGGCCCAAAGCTGCAGGAAGGCTTAAGACATTAGAGTCTCCGACATGCAGTGCAACTCCATGCCGGAAAAAGCCCCAATCAGTACAAATATTAGCAAGAACACAGGAGGCCATACCATTACACCATCATTTCCAGCAGATTTCATAACTACTAGGGCCTACTTGTACTAAGTTTATTAAGGTTACTTGTATGCTTATTACTTCAATATCTCCTCTGCGGTAACTTGAACGCGTAATATACCTCTCCCTATACATGCTTTTTAGTATTTCACATATCTGGGACCCATTTCTTTATCACCAGCTAAGCGTAGCGTGGGCTGGGGGCAGGGGGTCGGGGGGTGAAAACCTTCTTTGGGCCTAATCTCGGATGAACCAGTGCCCAACCAATCAGCCCTGTTCCTATGAATAATATTTTATTGACAAGCCACATATCCCGGTAGAAGGATGTTTGTCGCAGTAGTGTTGAGTTTGGGGGTGCAGCTTCCCAGATGTTCCCACTGATCCCTGGTGTTTAGTGAAACCTGCCGCGGGGACCACAGCTCTACTGCAAACCCTCGCCAGGAGTTGGGTGATAGGAGTTCCCCTGGAGTGGATATGTCCCATCCCTAATTCTGACCTTACCATCCTGGTTTTACAGTAAAGTGCGTATTGTCTGCTACCATCCTCTGGTATTAATGACTCTGTAACCTGCAGATCTTACGATCAACAGCTACCAGGGGCAACTTAGCCGGTTATTCCTCTGAGGTTGATGGACGGAACTAAAGGAGGTGGGGAAAGCACCACCCGTCTCTTAAGCACCAAGAGAGCATTTGGTTTATCCCTGCACGCCATACTCACTGTACAGACTCAAACACACAATCCTCAAACCCATCCTGAAAACTACATGCAACCTTAAGGACCCCCTTTGGCCTCGCGTGCATCGCATTGATGGCCGCTGCTCTGACAACCACCCAATCCTCCTCCCGCCGGGCTGGGCCGTTGGCTCTGTCCAGTCTGCATGGACTGCAAGCGCGCGATCACCTGGAGACCATGCAAATGGCAGTGGGTAATGGTATAAATCCCACAACACAACACAACACAACACCACTAAAAGTCATGCAGCGAGTAGTCCTGGCAGAGGCCACATGGAGACTAGCCCTACTGCTCGTGCACAGCTGTCCATCGTGTGACAGCACAGACCGCACTGTGCTAATCACTCAACTTCTTTGTACTCTGCAAACGGGGAGAACTGCCCATGCTCGGGAGGATAGCTCCGGGGCAACGTGCTCGTCACGGTGACACAGAGCACCACACGTTCGATCCCCGGTCCGTGATTACAATGCATTATAAGTAACATATCATACATATATTTTTTTATAAGGCTTTATTTGGTTTAATATTTGCAAACCTTTTGCCTTACAGTTACAATAAAATCAATTACAGATGAATTAACGCAGATTGATAACCATTTAGAAGACTTTCAGAGGGAAAACAGAACATAAAACAAAGAAGAAAAAAAGAGAAAAGAACAAAGGAAGAGAGAATAAGGCAAGAAAGTTAAATGTCCACCATTCTCTTTTATCCATTACACTACAAGACTGTTTAAGAGTGGAAAGGGCGACTAGTTGATAACCCAGCTTCTCCTCTTACGTGTACCGCCATAATCAGTCCGACAAACTGGATCCCATCCTATCCTGAACCATTTTGCCAACTCTGCAGCCCTCCAAAGATTGTCCCTCTTGGAGCCCTCTTTCATATTTACACTGTCCTGAATCCCAGAGCCCAACATATTTGTCATGGCATGTACGCAGAGGAGAATAATATCGACCACAAAATGGAGGAGGGTTGGTAAGCGTTGGCAAGTGATAAGATGGCGGCGGGAATTAGCGAGAAGCAAGAAGAGCGAGATCTTGTTCATAGTTGCAGCGGATCTACAACACGGCGGGGTCACCTTCAATTTGAGTCCACAATTTACAGCACTGGGGCGTGCAGACTGACAATTAACTGTTCACTGCAGCTATTCACGCGCGCATTTGCCTCGTGCCAGCAGCAGAAGCTTCCAGACTAGACTTCAACACCATCCACATCCGGCTTCCAAAAAAAGCCCTCTCTGACTACTGCCCAGGCCGAAAACCCCGTCATCCCAAGCGGACTGCTGAGGTTCTAATATCTTCATGGCGAGTACTCACTTAGTTCTACAATTAGGCAATATGACCCGAGCGTCGGGGGCATTACCGACTCTGGTAATGCCCCGGGGCCGTAGTTATAGGCCCGAGCGATGCTCGGGCCTATAACTACGGCCCCGGGGCATTACCAGAGTCGGTAATGCCCCCGCCGCGAGGGTCATATTGCTATTAGTATCCCGGCCCGCAATATTTGCGTGACCGGGGTACTAAAAGCAATTTTTTTCTGTCCCGAAATGCTGCAGCGCTTCGGGACAGAAAAAAATGACCAAGAAAATGGCCGCCGTCATGGAAAGGGAAAACGGAGTGCGTCTTCCCTTTCCATGGCGGTCATCGGGAGCGGACGCGCTGGGAACACGTGTTGTTCCCAGCGCGTCCTCTCCCAAAAAAGGATCAAGAAAAAGGTAAGTGAGGTTGGGAGGGGAAAAAAAAAAAAAAAACGTCCCCGCGTCCCCAGCGGGGGACGAGGAGAGGAAAGCCCCAAGCCGTGTGGAGGCGCGGAGCGGGGATGGCCCCGCTCCAAGTCTCCACATGGCTGGAGACTTCCCTCGTCCCCCGCCGGGGACGCAGAAACAAGAGGGTAAGTTGGGGGGGTGGGTGGGAGGGAGGAGAGGGAAGGGAAAAAAAAATACTTACCCGAGTCCCCGGCGAGGGGCGAAGGCAGCCTCTCAGCCGCGGGGATGGCCCCGCTCCGAGTCTCCACACGGCTGGAGACTTCCCTCGTCCCCCCCGGGAAAAAGGCTGTGGAATCCCGACGGAGGGATTCCCAGCCGGGTATGGACCTGGCGAGAGCCAATCAGAATGCTTGTTTCATTCTGATTGTCTCTCGCCGGGGCACTAATAATACATACTGTCCTCATTGCATGTAACTCGAGCTTCCAATTATAAACATTGCTGTTCTCATCGATCAAAGCCAACGCAAAAGTGGGAAACGTGACACGAATCTGTGGGCAGCATCGAGCAAGCAGTCAACGCTGCCTGACAAATGTCAGGACACCGCGGCACCGCGGAGCAATCACCGAGACCCGCTTGGACAAGCTCGGCCGAAGCGGTAGCAACTATACACCGAGCAAATTAAAGTTTGGGAACATCGATCGCAAAGGTCGAATTGAAGGGTCATATATGTGGTGGGGTCATGGGGGGAGATATTTGGCTGGTCTGGAAAATAAAACTGGGACATCATGGCGACATCAAGATGTCATGGTGAGGAAGAAGACTTTTGAATGGGGGCTAATTGTAACAAGCTGGGAAGTAGCGTAAGGGTCCGCTCAGCCCAGAGACCAGAGAAAGGTGGGGACGCCATTTTGGAATGCCTCACTCTAGGAGTCTGTAGAAGAGGCACTGCAGGGGGCCTAGAAATTAACATGTCTTATGATGCATGAGACAACTAATTGTCATTTTTTTAAATGTATGTTTTAATTTAAATTCGTCTTAGCAGGGAAATACATGATTTCATCCATGACATGTTACATACAAAGAGTGATACAGCCCCTTAAAAGCAATCTAGCTACCATGCAAGAACTTCAAGTTTTTAAAAACTGCAATCCACAAAGTAAATGCCAAACCTGCAAGACACTGATTCCACACACAAATAAACAACACGGGGTAAACCAGGCCGGCAGAGGCAACCAGGAAACCATCTGAACACATGGTGGGTACTCACCAAGCCAGAAGAGAGCCCAGGTGGGAACTAAGGAGACAGCATGAACCAGGCCGGCAGAGGCAACCAGGAAACCAGCTGGACACATGGTGGGTACTCACCAAGCCAGCAGAGAGCCGGAGACGGCATGAACCAGGCCGGCAGAGGCAACCAGGAAACCATCTGAACACATGGTGGGTACTCACCATGCCAGAAGAGAGCCCAGGTGGGAACTAAGGAGACAGCATGAACCAGGCCGGCAGAGGCACCCAGGAAACCATCTGAACACATGGTGGGTACTCACCAAGCCAGAAGAGAGCCCAGGTGGGAACTAAGGAGACAGCATGAACCAGGCCGGCAGAGGCAACCAGGAAACCAGCTGGACACATGGTGGGTACTCACCAAGCCAGCAGAGAGCCGGAGACGGCATGAACCAGGCCGGCAGAGGCAACCAGGAAACCATCTGAACACATGGTGGGTACTCACCATGCCAGAAGAGAGCCCAGGTGGGAACTAAGGAGACAACATGAACCAGGCCGGCAGAGGCACCCAGGAAACCATCTGAACACATGGTGGGTACTCACCAAGCCAGAAGAGAGCCCAGGTGGGAACTAAGGAGACAGCGTGAACCAGGCCGACAGAGGCACCCAGGAAACCATCTGAACACATGGTGGGTACTCACCAAGCCAGAAGAGAGCCCAGGTGGGAACTAAGGAGACAGCATGAACCAGGCCGGCAGAGGCACCCAGGAAACCATCTGAACACATGGTGGGTACTCACCAAGCCAGAAGAGAGCCCAGGTGGGAACTAAGGAGACAGCATGAACCAGGCCGGCAGAGGCACCCAGGAAACCATCTGAACACATGGTGGGTACTCACCAAGCCAGAAGAGAGCCCAGGTGGGAACTAAGGAGACAGCATGAACCAGGCCGGCAGAGCCACCCAGGAAACCATCTGAACACATGGTGGGTACTCACCAAGCCAGAAGAGAGCCCAGGTGGGAACTAAGGAGACAGCATGAACCAGGCCGGCAGAGGCAACCAGGAAACCATCTGAACACATGGTGGGTACTCACCAAGCCAGAAGAGAGCCCAGGTGGGAACTAAGGAGACAGCATGAACCAGGCCGGCAGAGGCAACCAGGAAACCATCTGAACACATGGTGGGTACTCACCATGCCAGAAGAGAGCCCAGGTGGGAACTAAGGAGACAGCATGAACCAGGCCGGCAGAGGCACCCAGGAAACCATCTGAACACATGGTGGGTACTCACCAAGCCAGAAGAGAGCCCAGGTGGGAACTAAGGAGACAGCATGAACCAGGCCGGCAGAGGCACCCAGGAAACCATCTGAACACATGGTGGGTACTCACCAAGCCAGAAGAGAGCCCAGGTGGGAACTAAGGAGACAGCATGAACCAGGCCGGCAGAGGCACCCAGGAAACCATCTGAACACATGGTGGGTACTCACCAAGCCAGCAGAGAGCCGGAGACGGCATGAACCAGGCCGGCAGAGGCACCCAGGAAACCATCTGAACACATGGTGGGTACTCACCAAGCCAGAAGAGAGCCCAGGTGGGAACTAAGGAGACAGCATGAACCAGGCCTGCAGAGGCACCCAGGAAACCATCTGAACACATGGTGGGTACTCACCAAGCCAGCAGACAGCCGGAGACGGCATGAACCAGGCCGGCAGAGGCAACCAGGAAACCATCTGAACACATGGTGGGTACTCACCAAGCCAGAAGAGAGCCCAGGTGGGAACTAAGGAGACAGCATGAACCAGGCCGGCAAAGGCAACCAGGAAACCATCTGAACACATGGTGGGTACTCACCAAGCCAGAAGAGAGCCCAGGTGGGAACTAAGGAGACAGCATGAACCAGGCCGGCAGAGGCAACCAGGAAAACATCTGAACACATGGTGGGTACTCACCAAGCCAGCAGAGAGCCGGAGACGGCATGAACCAGGCCGGCAGAGGCAACCAGGAAACCATCTGAACACATGGTGGGTACTCACCAAGCCAGAAGAGAGCCCAGGTGGGAAATAAGGGGACAGCATGAACCAGGCCGCAGAGGCAACCAGGAAACCATCTGAACACATGGTGGGTACTCACCAAGCCAGAAGAGAGCCCAGGTGGGAATTAAGGAGACAGCATGAACCAGGCCGGCAGAGGCAACCAGGAAAACATCTGAACACATGGTGGGTACTCACCAAGCCAGCAGAGAGCCGGAGACGGCATGAACCAGGCCGGCAGAGGCAACCAGGAATCCATCTGAACACATGGTGGGTACTCACCAAGCCAGAAGAGAGCCCAGGTGGGAACTAAGGAGACAGCATGAACCAGGCCGGCAAAGGCAACCAGGAAACCATCTGAACACATGGTGGGTACTCACCAAGCCAGAAGAGAGCCCAGGTGGGAACTAAGGAGACAGCATGAACCAGGCCGGCAGAGGCAACCAGGAAAACATCTGAACACATGGTGGGTACTCACCAAGCCAGCAGAGAGCCGGAGACGGCATGAACCAGGCCGGCAGAGGCAACCAGGAAACCATCTGAACACATGGTGGGTACTCACCAAGCCAGAAGAGAGCCCAGGTGGGAAATAAGGGGACAGCATGAACCAGGCCGGCAGAGGCAACCAGGAAACCATCTGAACACATGGTGGGTACTCACCAAGCCAGAAGAGAGCCCAGGTGGGAATTAAGGAGACAGCATGAACCAGGCCGGCAGAGGCAACCAGGAAAACATCTGAACACATGGTGGGTACTCACCAAGCCAGCAGAGAGCCGGAGACGGCATGAACCAGGCCGGCAGAGGCAACCAGGAATCCATCTGAACACATGGTGGGTACTCACCAAGCCAGAAGAGAGCCCAGGTGGGAACTAAGGAGACAGCATGAACCAGGCCGGCAGAGGCAACCAGGAAACCATCTGAACACATGGTGGGTACTCACCAAGCCAGAAGAGAGCCCAGGTGGGAACTAAGGAGACAGCATGAACCAGGCCGGCAGAGGCAACCAGGAAACCATCTGAACACATGGTGGGCACTCACCAAGCCAGAAGAGAGCCCAGGTGGGAACTAAGGAGACAGCATGAACCAGGCCGGCAGAGGCAACCAGGAAAACATCTGAACACATGGTGGGTACTCACCAAGCCAGCAGAGAGCCGGAGACGGCATGAACCAGGCCGGCAGAGGCAACCAGGAATCCATCTGAACACATGGTGGGTACTCACCAAGCCAGAAGAGAGCCCAGGTGGGAACTAAGGAGACAGCATGAACCAGGCCGGCAGAGGCAACCAGGAAACCATCTGAACACATGGTGGGTACTCACCAAGCCAGAAGAGAGCCCAGCTGGGAACTAAGGAGACAGCATGAACCAGGCCGGCAGAGGCAACCAGGAAACCATCTGAACACATGGTGGGTACTCACCAAGCCAGCAGAGAGCCGGAGACGGCATGAACCAGGCCGGCAGAGGCAACCAGGAATCCATCTGAACACATGGTGGGTACTCACCAAGCCAGAAGAGAGCCCAGGTGGGAACTAAGGAGACAGCATGAACCAGGCCGGCAGAGGCAACCAGGAAACCATCTGAACACATGGTGGGTACTCACCAAGCCAGAAGAGAGCCCAGGTGGGAACTAAGGAGACAGCATGAACCAGGCCGGCAGAGGCAACCAGGAAACCATCTGAACACATGGTGGGTACTCACCAAGCCAGCAGACAGCCGGAGACGGCATGAACCAGGCCGGCAGAGGCAACCAGGAATCCATCTGAACACATGGTGGGTACTCACCAAGCCAGAAGAGAGCCCAGGTGGGAACTAAGGAGACAGCATGAACCAGGCCGGCAGAGGCAACCAGGAAACCATCTGAACACATGGTGGGTACTCACCAAGCCAGAAGAGAGCCCAGGTGGGAACTAAGGAGACAGCATGAACCAGGCCGGCAGAGGCAACCAGGAACACATCTGAACACATGGTGGGTACTCACCATGCCAGAAGAGAGCCTAGGTGGGAACTAAGGAGACACCATGAACCAGGCCGGCAGAGGCAACCTGGAATCCATATGAACACATGGTGGGTACTACCAAGCCAGAAGGGAGCCTAGGCGGGAACTAAGCAGACAGCTTGAACCAGGCCGGCAGAGGCAACCAGGAAACCATCTGAACACATGGTGGGTACTCACCAAGCCAGAAGAGAGCCCAGGTGGAAACTAAGGAGACAGCATGAACCAGGCCGGCAGAGGCAACCAGGAAAACATCTGAACACATGGTGGGTACTCACCATGCCAGAAGAGAGCCCAGGTGGGAACTAAGCAGACAGCTTGAACCAGGCCGGCAGAGGCAACCAGGAAACCATCTGAACACATGGTGGGTACTCACCATGCCAGAAGAGAGCCCAGGTGGGAACTAAGGAGACAGCATGAACCAGGCCGGCAGAGGCAACCAGGAAACCATCTGAACACATGGTGGGTACTCACCAAGCCAGAAGAGAGCCCAGGTGGAAACAAAGGAGACAGCATGAACCAGGCCTGCAGTGGCAACCAGGAATCCATATGAACACATGGTGGGTACTCACCAAGCCAGAAGGGAGCCTAGGCGGGAACTAAGCAGACAGCTTGAACCAGGCCGGCAGAGGCAACCAGGAAACCATCTGAACACATGGTGGGTACTCACCAAGCCAGAAGAGAGCCCAGGCGGGAACTAAGGAGACAGCATGAACCAGGCCGGCAGAGGCAACCAGGAAAACATCTGAACACATGGTGGGTACTCACCATGCCAGAAGAGAGCCCAGGTGGGAACTAAGCAGACTGCTTGAACCAGGCCGGCAGAGGCAACCAGGAAACGATCTGAACACATGGTGGGTACTCACCATGCCAGAAGAGAGCCCAGGTGGGAACTAAGGAGACAGCATGAACCAGGCCGGCAGAGGCAACCAGGAAACCATCTGAACACATGGTGGGTACTCACCATGCCAGAAGAGAGCCCAGGTGGGAACTAAGGAGACAGCATGAACCAGGCCGGCAGAGGCAACCAGGAAACCATCTGAACACATGGTGGGTACTCACCATGCCAGAAGAGAGCCCAGGTGGGAACTAAGGAGACAGCATGAACCAGGCCGGGAGAGGCAACCAGAAAACCATCTGAACACATGGTGGGTACTCACCATGCCAGAAGAGAGCCCAGGTGGGAACTAAGGAGACAGCATGAACCAGGCCGGCAGAGGCAACCAGGAAACCATCTGAACACATGGTGGGTACTCACCATGCCAGAAGAGAGCCCAGGTGGGAACTAAGGAGACAGCATGAACCAGGCCGGCAGTGGCAACCAGGAATCCAGCTGAACATATGGTGGGTACTCACCAAGCCAGCAGAGAGCCTAGGTGGGAACTAAGGAAACAGCATGAACCAGGCCGGCAGAGGCAACCAGGAATCCATCTGAACACATGGTGGGTCCTCACCAAGCCAGAAGAGAGCCCAGGTGGGAACTAAGCAGAAAGCTTGAACCAGGCCGGCAGAGGCAACCAGGAAACCAGCTGAACATATGGTGGGTACTCACCAAGCCAGCAGAGAGCCTAGGTGGGAACTAAGGAAACAGCATGAACCAGGCCGGCAGAGGCAACCAGGAATCCATCTGAACACATGGTGGGTCCTCACCAAGCCAGAAGAGAGCCCAGGTGGGAACTAAGCAGAAAGCTTGAACCAGGCCGGCAGAGGCAACCAGGAAACCATCTGAACACATGGTGGGTACTCACCATGCCAGAAGAGAGCCCAGGTGGGAACTAAGGAGACAGCATGAACCAGGCCGGCAGAGGCAACCAGGAATCCATCTGAACACACGGTGGGTACTCACCATGCCAGAAGAGAGCCCAGGTGGGAACTAAGGAGACAGCATGAACCAGGCCTGCAGTGACAACCAGGAATCCCGCAGAACACATGGTGGGTACTCACCATGCCAGAAGAGAGCCTAGGTGGGTACTAAGGAGACAGCATGAACCAGGCCTGCAGTGGCAACCAGGAATCCAGCTGAACACATGGTGGGTACTCACCATGCCAGAAGAGAGCCTGGGCGGGAACTAATGCGACGGCTTCTACCAGGCCGGCAGAGGCAATCAGGAATCCAGCTGAACACATGGTGGGTACTCACCAAGCCAGAAGAGAGCCTAGCAGGGAACTAAGCAGACAGCTTAAACCAGGCGGGCAGAGGCAACCAGGAATCCAGCTGAACACATGGTGGGTACTCACCAAGCCAGAAAGGAGCCTCTGCGGGAACTAAGCAGACAGCTTGAACCAGGCCGGCAGAGGCAACCAGGAATCCATCTGAACACATGGTGGGTACTCACCAAGCCATAAAAGAGCCCAGGTGGGAACTAATGCGACGGCTTCTGCCAGGCCGGCAGAGGCAACCAGGAATCCATCTGAACACATGGTGGGTACTCACCATGCCAGAAGAGAGCCCAGGTGGGAGCTAAGGAGACAGCATGAACCAGGCCTGCAGTGGCAACCAGGAATCCAGCTGAACACATGGTGGGTACTCACCATGCCAGAAGAGAGCCCAGGTGGGAACTAAGGAGACAGCATGAACCAGGCCAGCAGTGGCAACCAGGAATCCATCTGAACAAATGGTGGGTACTCACCATGCCAGAACAGAGCCCAGGTGGGAACTAAGGAGACAGCATGAACCAGGTCTGCAGTGGCAACCAGGAATCCAGCTGAACACATGGTGGGTACTCACCAAGCCAGCAGAGAGCCAGGGTGGGAACTAAGAAGACAGCATGAACCAGGCCTACAGTGGCAAACAGGAATCCAGCTGAACATATGGTGGGTACTCACCAAGCCAGCAGAGAGCCTAGGTGGGAACTAAGGAGACAGCATGAACCAGGCCGGCAGAGGCAACCAGGAATCGAGCTGAACACATGGTGGGTACTCACCATGCCAGAAGACAGCCCAGGCGGGAACTAAGCAGACACCTTGAACCAGGCTGGCAGAGGCAACCAAGAATCCAGCTGAACACATGGTGGGTACTCACCATGCCAGAAGAGAGGCCAGGTGGGAACTAAGGAGACAGCATGAACCAGGCCGGCAGAGGCAACCAGGAATCCATCTGAACACATGGTGGGTACTCACCATGCCAGAAGAGAGCCCAGGTGGGAACTAAGGAGACAGCATGAACCAGCTCTGCATTGACAAACAGGAATCCAGCTGAACACATGGTGGGTACTCACCAAGCCAGCAGAGAGCCTAGGTGGGAACTAAGGAGACAGCAGGAACCAGGCCTGCAGTGGCAACCAGGAATCCAGCTGAACATATGGTGGGTACTCACCAAGGCAGCAGAGAGCCTAGGTGGGAACTAAGGAGACAGCATGAACCAGGCCGGCAGAGGCAACCAGGAATCCAGCTGAACACATGGTGGGTACTCACCATGCCAGAAGACAGACCAGGCGGGAACTAAGCAGACAGCTTGAACCAGGCTGGCAGAGGCAACCAGGAATCTGAACACATGGTGGGTACTCACCGTGCCAGAAGAGAGCCTAGGCGGGAACTAAGCAGTCGGCATGAACCAGGCCTGCAGTGGCAACAAGGAATCCAGCTGAACACATGGTGGGTACTCACCATGCCAGAAGAGAGTCTCGGCGGGAACTAATGTGACTTCTTCTACCAGGCCGGCAGAGACAACCAGGAATCTAGCTGAACACATGGTGGGTTCTCACCAAGCCAGAAGAGAGCCTAGGAGGGAACTAAGCAGACAGCTTAAACCAGGACGGCAGAGGCAACCAGGAATCCAGCTGAACACATGGTGGGTACTCACCATGCCAGAAGAGAGCGCAGGTCGGAACTAAGGAGACAGCATGAACCAGGCCTGCAGTGGCAACCAGGAATCCAGCTGAACACATGGTGGGTACTCACCAAGCCAGCAGAGAGCCTAGGTGGGAACTAAGAAGACAGCATGAACCAGGCCTGCAGTGGCAACCAGGAATCCAGCTGAACATATGGTGGGTACTCACCAAGCCAGCAGAGAGCCTAGGTGGGAACTAAGGAGACAGCATGAACCAGGCCGGCAGAGGCAACCAGGAATCCAGCTGAACACATGGTGGCTACTCACCATGCCAGAAGAGAGCCAAGGCGGGAACTAAGCAGACAGCTTGAACCAGGCCGGCAGAGGCACCCAGGAATCCATTTGAACACATGGTGGGTACTCACCATGCCAGAAGAGAGCCCAGGTGGGACCTAAGGAGACAGCATGAACCAGGCCGGCAGAGACAACCAGGAATCCATCTGAACACATGGTGGGTACTCACCATGCCAGAAGAGAGCCCAGGTGGGAACTAAGGAGACATCATGAACCAGGTCTGCAGTGGCAACCAGGAATCCATCTGAACACATGGTGGGTACTCACCAAGCCAGCAGAGAGCCTAGGTGGGAACTAAGGAGACAGCATGAACCAGGCCTGCAGTGGCAACCAGGAATCCAGCTGAACATATTGTGGGTACTCACCAAGCCAGCAGAGAGCCTAGATGGGAACTAAGGAGACAGCATGAACCAGGCCGGCAGAGGCAACCAGGAATCCAGCTGAATACATGGTGGGTACTCACCATGCCAGAAGACAGCCCAGGCGGGAACTACGCAGACAGCTTGAACCAGGCTGGCAGAGGCAATCAGGAATCCATCTAAACACATGGTGGGTACTCACCGTGCCAGAAGAGAGGCTAGGCGGGAACTAAGCAGACAGCTTGAACCAGGCCGGCAGAGGCAACCAGGAAAACATCTGAACACATGGTGGGTACTCACCATGCCAGAAGAGAACCCAGGTGGGAACTAAGGAGACAGCATAAACCAGGCCTGCAGTGGCAACCAGGACTCCAGCTGAACATATGGTGGGTACTCACCAACCCAGCAGAGAGCCTAGGTGGGAACTAAGGAGACAGCATGAACCAGGCCGGCAGAGGCAACCAGGAATCCATCTGAACACATGGTGGGTACTCACCAAGCCAGAAGAGAGCCTAGGCGGGAACTGGGCAGGCAGCTTGAACCAGGCCGGCAGAGGCAACCAGGAATCCATCTGAACACATGGTGGGTACTCACCATGCCAGAAGAGAGCCTAGGCAGGAACTAAGCAGACAGCTTGAACCAGGCCGGCAGAGGCAACCAGGAATCCAGCTGAACATATGGTGGGTACTCACCAAACCAGCAGAGAGCCTAGGTGGGAACTAAGGAGACAGCATGAACCAGGCCTGCAGTGGCAACCAGGAATCCAGCTGAACATATGGTGGGTACTCACCAAGCCAGCAGAGAGCCTAGGTGGGAACTGAGGAGACAGCATGAACCAGGCCGGCAGAGGGAACCAGGAATCCAGCTGAACACATGGTGGCTACTCACCATGCCAGAAGAGAGCCAAGGCGGGAACTAAGCAGACAGCTTGAACCAGGCCGGCAGAGGCACCCAGGAATCCAGTTGAACACATGGTGGGTACTCACCATGCCAGAAGAGAGCCCAGGTGGGACCTAAGGAGACAGCATGAACCAGGCCGGCAGAGACAACCAGGAATCCATCTGAACACATGGTGGGTACTCACCATGCCAGAAGAGAGCCCAGGTGGGAACTAAGGAGACAGCATGAACCAGCTCTGCAGTGACAAACAGGAATCCAGCTGAACACATGGTGGGTACTCACCAAGCCAGCAGAGAGCCTAGGTGGGAACTAAGGAGACAGCAGGAACCAGGCCTGCAGTGGCAACCAGGAATCCAGCTGAACATATGGTGGGTACTCACCAAGGCAGCAGAGAGCCTAGATGGGAACTAAGGAGACAGCATGATTCAGGCCGGCAGAGGCAACCAGGAATCCAGCTGAACACATGGTGGGTACTCACCGTGCAAGAAGAGAGCCTAGGCGGGAACTAAGCAGACGGCATGAACCAGGCCTGCAGTGGCAACAAGGAATCCAGCTGAACACATGGTGGGTACTCACCATGCCAGAAGAGAGTTTTGGCGGGAACTAATGTGACTTCTTCAACCAGGCCGGCAGAGACAACCAGGAATCTAGCTGAACACATGGTGGGTTTTCACCAAGCCAGAAGAGAGCCTAGGAGGGAACTAAATAGACAGCTTAAACCAGGCCGGCAGAGGCAACCAGGAATCCATCTGAACACATGGTGGGTACTCACCAAGCCAGAAGAGAGCCTAGGAGGGAACTAAGCAGACAGCTTAAACCAGGCCGGCAGAGGCAACCAGGAATCCAGCTGAACACATGGTGGGTACTCACCATGCCAGAAGAGAGCGCAGGTCTGAACTAAGGAGACAGCATGAACCAGGCCTGCAGTGGCAACCAGGAATCCAGCTGAACACATGGTGGGTACTCACCAAGCCAGCAGAGAGCCTAGGTGGGGACTAAGAAGACAGCATGAACCAGGCCTGCAGTGGCAACCAGGAATCCAGCTGAACATATGGTGGGTACTCACCAAGCCAGCAGAGAGCCTAGGTGGGAACTAAGGAGACAGCATGAACCAGGCCGGCAGAGACAACCAGGAATCCATCTGAACACATGGTGGGTACTCACCATGCCAGAAGAGAGCCCAGGTGGGAACTAAGGAGACATCATGAACCAGGTCTGCAGTGGCAACCAGGAATCCATCTGAACACATGGTGGGTACTCACCAAGCCAGCAGAGAGCCTAGGTGGGAACTAAGGAGACAGCATGAACCAGGCCTGCAGTGGCAACCAGGAATCCAGCTGAACATATGGTGGGTACTCACCAAGCCAGCAGAGAGCCTAGATGGGAACTAAGGAGACAGCATGAACCAGGCCGGCAGAGGCAACCAGGAATCCAGCTGAACACATGGTGGGTACTCACCATGCCAGAAGACAGCCCAGGCGGGAACTACGCAGACAGCTTGAACCAGACTGGCAGAGGCAACCAGGAATCCATCTAAACACATGGTGGGTACTCACCGTGCCAGAAGAGAGCCTAGGCGGGAACTAAGCAGACAGCTTGAATCAGGCCGGCAGAGGCAACCAGGAAAACATCTGAACACATGGTGGGTACTCACCATGCCAGAAGAGAGCCCAGGTGGGAACTAAGGAGACAGCATGAACCAGGCCTGCAGTGGCAACCAGGAATCCAGCTGAACATATGGTGGGTACTCACCAACCCAGCAGAGAGCCTAGGTGGGTACTAAGGAGACAGCATGAACCAGGCCGGCAGAGGCAACCAGGAATCCATCTGAACACATGGTGGGTACTCACCAAGCCAGAAGAGAGCCTAGGCGGGAACTGGGCAGGCAGCTTGAACCAGGCCGGCAGAGGCAACCAGGAATCCATCTGAACACATGGTGGGTACTCACCATGCCAGAAGAGAGCCTAGGCAGGAACTAAGCAGACAGCTTGAACCAGGCCGGCAGAGGCAACCAGGAATCCAGCTGAACATATGGTGGGTACTCACCAAGCCAGCAGAGAGCCTAGGTGGGAACTAAGGAGATGGCATGAACTAGGCCTGCAGTGGCAACAAGGAATCCAGCTGAACACATGGTGGGTACTCACCAAGCCAGAAGAGAGCCTAGGAGGGAACTAAGCAGACAGCTTAAACCAGGCCGGCAGAGGCAACCAGGAATCCCTCTGAACACATGGTGGGTACTCACCAAGCCAGAAGAGAGCCTAGGAGGGAACTAAGCAGACAGCTTAAACCAGGCCGGCAGAGGCAACCAGGAATCCAGCTGAACACATGGTGGGTACTCACTAAGCCAGAAGAGAGCCTAGGAGGGAACTAAGCAGACAGCTTAAACCAGGCCGGCAGAGACAACCAGGAATCCAGCAGAACACATGGTGGGTACTCACCATGCCAGAAGAGAGCCCAGGTGGGAACAAAGGAGACAGCATGAACCAGGCCTGCAGTGGCAACCAGGAATCCATCTGAACACATATTGGGTACTCACCAAGCCAGAAAAGAGCCTAGCCGGGAACTAAGCAGACAGCTTGAACCAGGCCGGCAGAGGCAACCAGGAAAACATCTGAACACATGGTGGGTACTCACCATGCCAGAAGAGAGCCCAGGTGGGAACTAAGGAGACAGCATGACCCAGGCCTGCAGTGGCAACCAGGACTCCATCTGAACACATGGTGGGTACTCACCAAGCCAGAAGAGAGCCTATGCGGGAACTAAGCAGACAGCTTGAACCAGGCCGGCAGAGGCAACCAGGAAAACATCTGAACACATGGTGGGTACTCACCATGCCAGAAGAGAGCCCAGGTGGGAACTAAGGAGACAGCATGAACCAAGCCTGCAGTGGCAACCAGGAATCCAGCTGAACATATGGTGGGTACTCACCAAGCCAGCAGAGAGCCTAGGTGGCAACTAAGGAGACGGCATGAGCCAGGCCTGCAGTGGCAACCAGGAATCCAGCTGAACACATGGTGGGTATTCACCATGCCAGAAGAGAGCCTCGGTGGGAACTAATGCAACGGCTTCAACCAGGCCGGCAGAGTCAACCAGGAATCCAGCTGAACACATGTTGGGTACTCACCAAGCCAGAAGAGAGCCTATGAGGGAACTAAGCAGACAGCTTAAACCAGGCCGGCAGAGGCAACCAGGAATCCAGCTGGAAACATGGTGGGTACTCACCAAGCCAGAAGAGAGCCTAGGAGGGAACTAAGCAGACAGCTTAAACCAGGCCGGCAGAGGCAACCAGGAATCCAGCAGAACACATGGTGGGTACTCGCCATGCCAGAAGAGAGCCCAGGTGGGAGCTAAGGAGACGGCTTGAACCAGGCCAGCAGAGGTAACCAGGAATCCAACTGAACACATGGTGGGTACTCACCAAGCCAGAAGAGAGTCACAGGATCTAAGGAGACAGCTTGAACCAGGCTGGCAGATGCAACCAGGAATCCAGCTGAACACATGGTGGGTACTCACCATGCCAGAAGAGAGCCTAGGCGGGAACTAAGCACACAGCTTGTACCAGGTCAACAGAGGCAACCAGGAATCCAGCTGAACACATGGTGGATACTCACCAAGCCAGAAGAGAGCCTAGTTGAGAACTAAGAAGACGGCTTGAACCAGGATGGCAGAGGCCACCAGGAATGAATCCGAAGACATGGTGGGTATTCACCAAGCCAACGGGAGCCTATGTAGGAACTAAGTAGTCATCTTGAACCAGGTCGGCAAGGCAACCAGGAATCCAGCTGAACACATGGTGGTTACTCACCATGGCAGAAGAGAGCCTAGGTGGGAGCTAAGGAGACGGCTTGAACCTGATCAACAGAGGCAACCAGGAAACCAGCTGAACACATGGTGGATACTCACCAAGGCAGAAGAGAACCTAGATGAGAAGTAAGGCGACGGCTTGAACCAGGCCAGCAGAGGAAACCAGGAATCCAGCTAAATATATGGAGGGTACTCACCAAACTGGAAGAGAACCTAGGTGAGAACTAAGGAGACAGCTTTAACCAGGCCGGCAGAGGCAACCAGAAATCCGCCCCAAGACATGGTGGGTATTCAGCAAGCCTAACGAGAGCCTAGGCGGGAACTAAGGAGACGACTTGAACCAGGTTGCCAAAGGCAACCAGGAATCCAACTGTACACATGGCGGGTACTCACCAAGCTAGAAGAGAGTCACAGGATCTAAGGAGGGGTCTTGAACCACGACAACAGAGGTAACCAGGAATCCAACTTAACACATGGTGGGTACTAATCATGCCAGGCAGGAACTAAAAAGACATCTTGAACCAGGCCGGCAGTGGCAACCAGGAATCCAGCTGAACACATGGTGGGTACTCACCATGTCAGAAGAGAGCCTAGGTGGGAACTAAGCAGACAGGTTGAACCAGGCTGGTAGTGGCAACCAGGAATCCAGCTGAACACATGTTGGGTACTCACCAAGCCAGAAGAGAGCCTAGGCGGTAACTAAGCAGACAGCTTAAACCAGGCTGGCAGAGGCAACACGGAATCCAGCTGTACACAAGGTGGGTACTCACCATGCCAGAAGAGAGTTGCAGGATCTAAGGAGACGGCTTGAACCAGGCCGGCAGAGGCAACTAGAAATCCATCTGAAGACATGGTGGGTATTGACCAAGCCAAACGAGAGCCTAGACGGGAACTAAGGAGACAGCTTAAACCAGGCTGGCAGAGGCAACACTGAATCCAGCTGTACACAAGGTGGGTACTCACCATGCCAGAAGAGAGCCTAGGCGGGAACTAAGGAGACAGCTTGAACCAGGCCGGCAGATGCAACCAGGAATCCAACTGAATACATTGCGGGTATTCACCAGGCCAGAAGAGAGCCTTGGAGGGAACTAAGGAGACGGCTTGAAACATGCTGGCAGATGCAACCAGGAATCCAACTGAACATATGGGGGTTACTCACCAAGCCAGGAAGGAACTAAGAAGACAGCTTGAAGCAGGCCGGCAGTGGCAACCAGGAATCCAGCTGAACAAATGGTGGGTCCTCACCAAGCCAGCAGAGAGCCTAGCAGGGAACTAAGGAGACAGTTCGCCATTTCTCGCTCCTAATTATCAGGAGAGCCAGGTGTATCATACATGCTCGACACCTCTGGCGAGCAGGACTGTGCCCGTTACCAAGTCCTCCATGTGCACAATCAAGTTCCCCTTCTAAGCGCAAATTAAGGCCCTTTAGACCCGAGACCAGACATGAAGACAGTGGGTTATAAAGTTACATACCCAATGCTTGTAGATACTGATTGGGAGTATTCCCAAGGCTTGTACACCGCCTGCCATGCCCGCACACATGCCACTGGCATCCATTGACATGTCCAATGCTTGTAGATACTGATTGGGAGTATTCCAAAGGCTTGTACACCGCCTGCCATGCCCGCACACATGCCACTGGCATCCATTGACATGTCCAATGCTTGTAGATACTGATTGGGAGTATTCCCAAGGCTTGTACACCGCCTGCCATGCCCGCACACATGCCACTGGCATCCATTGACATGTCCAATGCTTGTAGATACTGATTGGGAGTATTCCCAAGGCTTGTACACCGCCTGCCATGCCTGCACACATGCCACTGGCATCCATTGACATGTCCAATGCTTGTAGATACTGTCTGGGAGTATTCCCAAGGCTTGTACATCCCCCGCCATGTCCGTAGAGACCCAAATAGGCATCTACGAATATGGCACTGGGGCGCATTACAAGTTTGCTGGTGTGGTAATCATGTGCCTTATTAACGTTTACCTGCACATTACCGCACCACCCAACTACGAGTTTGCTGGTGAGGTGTTGGAATGACCTCCAGCTAAGAGTTGGAGGTCAGCCCGCCACCTTTCTGGCAAAAATCTACGGTTTTAACAGGCGCCTGTAATACCAGAAAAATCCCCCATGGAGTCCAGTGGGACCCATGAAATGTGGACCTGCACCAGCTACCGCCACTCCTGATCTGGTGGACTTTCCACCGGACTGAGTGGCAGCATCAGTAAATCCTTTCGTCTGTATTCTGGTGGATTTGCTGCCACAATACTGACAAATGTGTAATGAGCCCACTGTCTAGAAGCATGCCCAGGCTTGCACATCCCCCACCATGCCCGTACACACACCAACTGGCACCTACGAACATAACCAACGCTTGTAGGCACAGTGTGGCAGCATGCCCGGGCGTGCACATCCACCACCATGCCCATACACATGGCAACTGGCATCTACGAACATAACCAACGCTTGTAGGCACAGTGTGGCAGCATGCCCGGGCTTGCACATCCACCACCATGCCCATACACACGCCAACTGGCACCTACGAACATAACCAACGCTTGTAGGCACAGTGTGGCAGCATGCCCGGGCGTGCACATCCACCACCATGCCCATACACATGCCAACTGGCATCTACGAACATAACCAACGCTTGCAGGCACAGTGTGGCAGCATGCCCGGGCGTGCACATCCACCACCATGCCCATACACATGCCAACTGGCACCTACGAACATAACCAACGCTTGTAGGCACAGTGTGGCAGCATGCCCGGGCGTGCACATCCACCACCATGCCCATACACGTGCCAACTGGCATCTACGAACATAACCAACGCTTGTAGGCACAGTGTGGCAGCATGCCCGGGTTTGCACATCCACCACCATACCATACACACACCAACTGGCACCTACGAACATAACCAACGCTTGTAGGTACAGTGTGGCAGCATGCCCGGGCGTGCACATCCACCACCATGCCCATACACATGCCAACTGGCATCTACGAACATAACCAACGCTTGTAGGCACAGTGTGGCAGCATGCCCGGGTTTGCACATCCACCACCATACCATACACACACCAACTGGCGCCTACGAACATAACCAACGCTTGTAGGCACAGTGTGGCAGCATGCCCGGGCGTGCACATCCACCACCATGCCCATACACATGCCAACTGGCATCTACGAACATAACCAACGCTTGCAGGCACAGTGTGGAAGCATGCCCGGGTTTGCACATCCACCACCATACCATACAAACACCAACTGGCACCTACGAACATAACCAACGCTTGCAGGCACAGTGTGGAAGCATTCCCGGGCTTTTACACTCCTGCCATGCCGGTACAGATTGCAGCTAGCATGTATGAACATGTCCAATGCTTGCAGGCACTGTCTGGGGGCATGCCGAGGCTTGCACATCTCCCACCATGCCCATAGACATGCCACCTGCCAGAGCCGGCAGTAGGGCAGGGCGGACCGGGCGACCGCCCGGGGCACCATGCCCCTCCCAGGGCGCCATTAGCCCCCTGCCACGCCAGCTCGGGTGAGTCTTTTAAGGGCTCCCTCGAGCTGGCTTAGTGGGAGAATGCGCGGCAACGGGCATATTTAATAATAATACTTTAATGTGATATAGATTGAAGAATTCAAACTTTACACATGTTGCTTATACATAATCAGAAAAAGAAAAGTTTTAAAAAATATGCAATTTATACAATTATGTAAGTATAAAAGGAAAAGGAAAAAATCAAGTATATCTAAATACATATAACTTTACAATATCCAAAAACTTCCTAATTAAAACTTCATAATAAAACATCACTTCACCCATTTATTTACATCCGGATGCCCATCGCTTTTTCAATCTGGAGCCATACATTATATAATGCAATATAAAGATGCATGTTTACTGAATTAGTGCAGTATAGCCAAAATTGATTTTCCGGTATAGATTCCAGATTATGGGCAAATTCTCCTAGATATTTGACAATTGTGGGTCTCATTGTGAAGCATTCAGTTAATAGATGCTTGGCTGTCTCCAAACTGTCAGGTAGGTTACATATACGACATATTCGTTCTACAGTTGCAATCTTTTCCCTAGGTCCCACATTACACAAGGTCGGTAGTTGCTCCAAACGGAAAAGAATAATAAACCGTCTTAGCCTTGTGGAAGGGCATAGGTAGAGATATGCCTGAGGTTTCATAAAGTTGTAGAGTCGATACTTTACAAAGGCACATGACTTTAGACACCCTAGATGGGAAAAGTTCTCTAACCAATCCCATCGATCAACCTTTTTCCCCAATGCTGTCATGACCTCCTGGGAAATGGTTATCCCTCTGTCAGTCCAGCCAATGTCTCTCAAAAATTGGGTCATACTTTTCTGGAGAGGAGAGGCAGTACCTTTTTTACTTACTTCTATATACATGGTAACCAGCAAAGGGTTAGAAGATCTATTCTTCATCTTAAGATACAAGCCCGCCCTCTTTTTCAGTACCATTGCTTTAAGTGAGGGAAGTCCGAGCTCCAGCCTTATGAGGGCCATAGGAACACTAGGGGGTAACCCCAGTATGCGTCGCCAAAATTTTCCCTCAACCACTTGCAGCCAGGTTAGATCAGAAGAGGTTAGTGCTTCCAGGCCATAAGTAATCATTGCCGCAAACACCTGTATGTAAAGGTGTCTCATCCCGCATAGTGTGAAACCGGCCTGCCTCCTGGTGAATGACGCAATTAAAGCTGTAACTTGCTGCGCCCTAATTCTCCTATTTTGTCTACATAGAGAGTAATCACCCCAAGGTTCAATTTCAACTCCTAAGTACCGATAGGAAGGGGAATAAAGTATATTATCACTCTGCACCCAAAGCTCAACACGGGAGACTTTTTTCTTCGTGAATCTAATCACTTTGGTCTTATCAAGGTTAATAGCTAACCCATTGATCTTTGCGTATTCCCATAGTGCTATCGCTGAGCGCCTAATACCAGCAATAGTGTTGTCAAAAATGACCAAATCATCCGCATATGCCAGTACTGCACAAGTAGTATCCCCTACTTTAGGAGGACAGTTATTCACTTTGGCTAACACTCTTGGGATATCATATACATACAGATTGTACACCAGAGGAGCAGTTACACATCCCTGTTTTACCCCCCTGTCTTGTCTCACTTGTCTAGTCAAGGATCCCTCTTGATTTAATCTGAGGCACACCATGGTGTTATAGTGCAGCTGTCTTAAGTAATACATTATACTAGGAGGGCACCCCATATCTTCTAGCTTTGTCCACAGCCTGGCTCTAGGTATAGAATCGAATGCGGCCTTAAAGTCAATATAAAGGGCATATAGTGGAGGCTGTCCTTTGCTAAGTGCTCGAGTTCGTAGTGTGTCCATCACCCACAAATTGTGCGTGGTGGAGAAACCACGCCGGAATCCACATTGGAACTCACTAAGGATATTAGTCTGTTCCGCCCAATTCTGTAATTTCGTGAGCAATAAAGCCGCAAAGAGTTTTCCCGTGGTATCCAGCATAGAAAGAAGCCTATAATTATTTGGGTCCATACGGGATCCCTTCTTAAACACCGGCACCAATATCGCCGTTTGCCATGAACGGGGAATCGTCCCCTGAGCTAATACCTTTTTAAAGAGTATAGACAGAAGAGAAGCCCAAAAAGTCGGGTTGTTCTTAATAACTATATTCGCTAGCCCATTCGGGCCAGGAGCTCTAGAGGCTTTCAAAGATGCTATTTTATTCAGTATGGCCTCTTCCGTGGCCTCAAAGGGCGGGGGTAAGGGATTCTTCACTCTAGATATTATGGGGACATCTAGCTCTCCAGAGTTACGGTCCAGCAGGAATCTTACCCAAGTTTCCTCTCCTATAGGATTATCTAGCTGAGCCTTGGTCTTCTCTTTGTTCTCTTTCAGTAGCTGCCATATATTACGCGAATTTCTAGCGCCGATAGCGTTTACTAGTCTCTGATTTCTAATATTCCTCTCTGTATTTCGAATAGTTCTGATATTAGCTCTATATTTATTTTTATCTTTTTTAACTTTGTCATAGTAGTTAGAACCCACTACATTCAGTCTCCTAAGCCCCCGCAATTCTGCTCTTAGCCTTCTCTTAGCATCACGAATATCCTTATTATAAGGCTGAGTGGTGCCTACGGGATTTATCATAACATTTTTCCTTGAGGTCGCATGTAATCCTGAGAATTTCAGGATCCATTCTTCTATTTCATTTACGGTCAGTTGTTCAAAATGGGGAAGGGGAGCCAGGGCTTGAGATAAGAGTGCTTCCGTAGCATTTTTAATATTTCTCTCCGACCAGATAATTCTAGTGCCTGTGCAGTTGGTTTGTATATTGCCTATATTACAATTATTAGCGGGTGAGAGAGAAAGTTGAAGGGAGCACTCGAGAGCTGCATGGTCACTCCATTCATTGGGTATGATTCTCATATCATTTACTATTGGCAACATTTCAGGACACATAAATATATAGTCTAGGGTGCTGTAAGAAATCCCATTAGACCATGTCTGTTTCCCCGGCCTATCACCCATTGTTCTACCGTTAATCATGGATAGATCCCATGTTTCAAAGAATTGTAGCCACCCCAACCCTTCGCTCTCTCTTTTGTCATGAGTCATTAGACATTTTTCGTTCAGGGCAGGGTATTTGGCGACCAGCTGATCGTCCTTCATATGACAATTAAAATCACCCATCACCACTACCGCTAAATTGCCGGATCTTTGAGTCCAATAAGTCAGTAACTCATGAATGGCTTCTTGTAGAGATTCCCTTATCAATGCTCCCGGGAGATTGTAGAGGTTAATCAGTAAAAATCTACCATGCCCACAATCCTTGGGATAGTCAACCTCAACCGCCAGATGGTAATCAGTGGCATTGACCAGGATCTTCCGCGAGTTGATCGTATTAACCACCCCTATCATGAGTCCCCCATAAGGGCGACCCTTATCCCCTCTTTTGGCAAATGTCTGATGCACTACAAAACCGTCCAATAATAGAGAGTTCAGTGCCCATGTTTCCTGGAGACATATACAGCTATGCTTCAGCAATAAATCCATAGACCCTTCTGATCTCAGAAGATGGGCAAAACCCCGGCAGTTCCAAGATACGAAAGAAAAGCTTCAGAGGTTCTGTATCATTCGCGGAAGAGCCTCCAACAATGTTTTGAGGGCTTGTTGTATTTCCGTCATCGCTGTGTTTTCCGGTGCCTCTTGATTGACCACATTATCTTGCACCGCTAGCTTGTCCAATGGAGTTTGTAACTCCTTGGTCCTGTAATCCTTAGTTTCTTCAGTAAGGTCTCTCTCCTGTGGATCAACATCAATAGCAATATCTACGGTTATCAGTTCTTTTTTGAATTTTCTAATCAGCTGAGCTGTAGCTAAGAAGGTACAGTGGATGGCGGAAACATGTGGATTAGGGACCTGCAAGGGTTCGATGAAAAAGAAATCGTCGGATTTCAAGACTCTCAACTGTGGAATATAATGTAGTCGGGTTAGAAATTCTGATCTTGCCAACCAGGGATTTTTACCACTAGGGTAAAGGTTCTTAATATAGCAAATATGATTCCCATTACATTCCTCATCCGTGCTAATTTGCATGGGCCGTACCGGCTCTAGTGTTTCATCTGTACCCGCTGAGCCGATCTGATCCTCCGGCTCGACTGTGACATTATCATCTTGATCAGTGCCTACATCAGAGAGGCCATCTATATCTGCCTCCTTGGATTTTTCTCCTGGTACTAACCAATCGGCCAATGGCCCCTTAACTTCCGCGGCTCGAGCTACTGCTCTCGCCTTTCTTTTTCTGGCTTTTTTGGAGCGTGTTTCCGTGGCTGTTTTAGATCTTACACTGGAGGGTATAGGATTCGTTACTACTTTCTTGCTTTTCAAAGCCCTTTTGGCCAATCTTCGTTGTTTCCTTGTAAGAAGGATCCCGGGGCTGTGCACGATTTCTAGATCCTCTACAGTTATTACTGAAAGGTTTTCTATAGGAGGATTGCCCTCCAGGTCCTTATCCAGGATCGCATCTTCCACCACTTCTCCCATTCTCTCCTCTGTTTCTTTCATCTCCTCAATGGCATGAATAGCATCCGAGAGGTTTGCTTCTATCTCATCCTGCGGGAAATCCTTCCGCTCTAGTGCCCTCGTAATGTTATTCGTATTTGTCAGTATGCTCCCGGTCATCTGCAGCAGAATTTTGAGTGCAAATTGTAATGCCGCTACAGATGATTGGAGCTCCATAATGGCCGTGTTGCTGATATACGGGTTTGAGTCTTCGTTATCCGCCTTCTCCGGATCATCTTCTATAGAGGCCATCGCTAGATTAGGAGATACCGAGAGACGTCCTCCGCTAGACATAGGATTTGCTTCCTCAGTTGTTATGTTATTACTTTCTTTATGGTGAGTAGAATTATTAGATGCCTTTGCTGAGTTCTGCGTTACCATCCCTCTCTGAATACTCAAGCAGAGATCAAGTAATGAGTTATTATCAATATCCTCATAGTTTGATGAATTTAGTAAGATACTCTCCTTATTCCCTGGCTCAGCCATTACCTCATTGATTGTTGAGTTAATCTCTGGTGGTGGATTTACTCCAAAAAAGTCTGTGATGGCTCCTTGTACCACAGGTGTTATGTTGAGATTCTTTTTGCTTTTGTTACCTTTCTTTCTATTTTCCTTGCCATTGTTCACTGGCATAGTCATGCCTTTCCGCAGGTTATAATTTGACTGTGGTACTTTTTTCCCTCGTTGCATTTCCTCAGCGTGATAATTCGTTCCGTGGGAAAATATTGAATTATGCTCCCACTATTTATCTTAACCTGGAACAGTCACCACGACTCTGAGCCTGAAAAGACCAGCCACCTCTATGTGTCACGTGCCCCCAGCAACGTTGTGATTAATATATAGCTCGCAGAGGGAAATTAAATGATGTGAGCGTGGGGCGAGGGGGGGGTGTGTGTATGTGCCAAAATGAACCCCAGAGTACTCTGGCGGGCCCGTTGTCTAGGGCCAATACAAAACACACCACACCTTATATGTCGTCGAGGCCCAATCGTTGCCCCCTACCCTAGCCCCGGTCACCCCAGCCAAAGCACAGCCCACACCACTGCCATTCTTGTGATAGACAGTTGCATATGACAGCACCCTGGAGTACTCGGGTCCGTGATCAGGGAATTCCAGCACCCACTCTGCTCCTGTCGCCCAGTGCTCTGCCACCTACTTGTGGTACTCTGAGGAGTCGCCTCGTCTCAGCACACAATAGGCTCTTATGGCTGCTGCCTTAGTCCTGTTCTCCGCATCAGGACACGGTCCACGCAGCCCCAGCCTTGGCGATAAAGCGCCTCCGATCTCGGGGCCCGACCGAGCACCCCTTACCTCCTGTGCTTTCCCGCGCTTCCAGCACTGACAGCACCGTTGGCAACCGTCGGCAACCGCAACTAGCAGCAGCCCGCAGCCCGCAGCCGCCCACTGCCGCGGCCGCTGCCGCCGTACTGGCGTACTGGCGGGTTTGAGTAAAGCACCTTCCAACCACAGAGTCCGCCGAGTCAAGCCGCACTGTCGTCCTGCCACAGACCGAAACACAGCCGCTTCCGACTCACACTCACACTAATACACTCACACGCATATTTAATAACAATAGGGTGCTCAGAAACCTCCTTTCTCTGTCTCGGGAGCGAGGAGGTTTTCATTAGAATAGCTCACTCGGGCATTAGCATGCATGACCGCCCTATTCCAGTGATTAACCCCCTGCGGGGCGCTGGAGCAGGGAGGGACAAAACAAATATGGCGCTCCTGCCCTCCACCCGCCTCTGCCCTGTTGCGCGGGGAGAGGGGTTTCGCCCATTCGCCCAGGGCACTGCTGCCTCTAAGGCCGGCCCTGCCATGCTTGTGGTGGCACTGTCTGGAAGCATGCCCGGGCTATGTTGAACGTCTCAAGACTCACCCCCGCCCCTCATGTATGACTGTGGCCAGATACACGCCACACTTGCAATCGGGCATGTTGGTACTTGTCTGTGTAGGAAGCTGGCAGCGTGTGTAAGGATCTTGGCAAGGGCCGTGCCCATGGAGTGGCATACCTGGACTCCTTCATGCTCGGTCGGTTTGCGGGAAGGCAAAGAACTGTTCCAGGGCTTGAACCGTACAATTATTTGCTAAGTGTAAACTCTGTAAAAAGACCGCATTTTTTTCTGATCAAAGTTGATATCATTGGATTGTAAGGCGCTGTGCACATATTGTTGTGGGTGCCTTATAAATTTACGATAAACACAATAATATTGCAGACTTGACCTCCACCGATGCAGGAAGCAAAGAAAGAGAAGGCAGGCTTCCTCACACCCACACTCTGGAACCTCTTCCCCATCACCACCAGACACGCCACATTGTTTCTAACATTTCAGCAAGCAGTGGTGAAAATGGAAAAAATGTGGTGGGGATCCCACAACACAAGGTCCGGGGTTCGGGAGGAGTTTGGGGGGCGCGTGGTCTCGAGGGGGCGGGTCTCATAGTGGACATCCAACAATGCTGGAATACTTAAAAAAAACAAAACGCCCGCGACGGCAGCAATTGACTTTCACCACCGGCTTTGGCACTGGTGTGTGATGCACAATGCGCACTACATGACTGTGTACAGCAGCATTGTGCATTACACACCAGGGCCAAAGCCGCGGTAACAGTCAATGCTGCCGTCGCGGGCGTCTTTTTTCTTTTTTAAATATTCCAGCGCGGTACATGGGCTTGGGCGGCTGACTCTGGCCGGATCCCGATATCCGGCTCCATATCTTTGGGCCGCAGAGAGCCGGCCCACTTAATACCCAGAGGTTTCTAAGCACGGACCCGGGGATTGAACCGGTGCCGCACTGCACTGTGTCTCTTGCTTCCAAAGCAAAAACGTTGCTGCTGAGCTATCCTCCACCTGCTCCGAACACCCTACACTCCACTTCAAACCTGAAACTGGGTGATCTGCTCGCCCCTCTTTTTTTCCTTAGTTACTTGTAGATCCCTTGCTGCTAAATTGCCCACCCTCCCCCGCTGTTAGTTCCCTGCTCCCTTGAGTTGATCCCTTGTGATCTGCTTCCCTCGCTGTGTCGTTCCCCCTATGATTGTAAAGCGCTCTGTGGCTGCTCGGCGCTAGGCCTGTGCTCAATAGATACCTTAATAATGATAATAATAATATTGAGTTGCCTGCCCTGATGAAGCTCAGTTGCCGGCATGAGTGATATCGAAATCGTGTGTTTTTGCCTATCAATCCTGCTGCTTAAGGCGCCATCACAAGGCCTACGTGTACACAACACTTTAGCCGTCTGTGTGTCGCTGAGGACGTCTGTCTACCCTCCTCCAACCTCGGCTCCCACATCATGAAATGAGGCAAAGCTTTTTCACTTACTCCTCACCCAGGGACAGTTCTACTGTATTTCCTGCCATTACTGGACAATTTCTCCAGCTCTATTCATCAGCCTTGAAAGGGAATGATGTTACACTGATAATAAAATAAAAAAAAGATTAAACCCGCCGCTGATGTGACACCGTTTCACCGTAATCACCTTTTTCCTGCAGCGCACAGAGGAAATCTGCAAAAAAGTGCTGAGGGTTACAGTTTTTGCTTATTTTGAGAAAGCTATAAGAAATAAGTAGCCGGATAATGGAGGCGGGAAAGTCCTCCAAGACCGCAGACTCTCGCTCCGAGACTGCGGATTCCCACTCCGAGACCGCAGACGCAGACTCTCGCTCCGGGACCGCAGACTCTCGCTCCGAGACCGCGGACTCCCACTTCGAGACCGCAGACGCAGACTCTCGCTCCGGGACCGCGGACTCTCACTCCGAGACCGTGGACGTGGACTCTCGCTCCGGGACCGCGGACTCTCACTCCGAGACCGTGGACTCTCGCTCCGAGACCGCGGACTCCCACTCCGAGACCGCAGATGCAGACTCTCGCTCCGGGACCGCAGACTCTCGCTCCGAGACCACAGACTCCCACTCCGAGATCGCAGACGCAGACTCTCGCTCCGAGACCGCGGACTCCCACTCCGAGATCGTGGACTCCCACTCCGAGACCGCAGACGCAGACTCTCGCTCCGAGACCGCGGACTCCCACTCCGAGACCGCAGACGCAGACTCTCGCTCCGAGACCGCAGACTCTTGCTCCGAGACTGCGGACTCCCACTCCGAGACTGCAGACGCAGACTCTCGCTCCGAGACCGCGGACTCCCACTCTGAGACCGCAGACGCAGACTCTCGCTCCGGGACCGCAGACTCTCGCTCCGAGACCGCGGACTCTTGCTCTGAAACCGCAGACTCCCGCTCCGAGACCGCGGACTCTCGCTCCGAGACCGCGGACTCTCGCTCCGAGACCACGGACTCCCACTCCGAGACCGCAGACGCGAATTCTCGCTCCGGGACCGCAGACTCTCGCTCCGAGACCGCAGACTCCTGCTCCACCAGAGGGACGAGAGCGGGGGGTGGGGAGGATGCGCGATTCTGTAATTTAAAGTGAATTTTAACAGGGCCGCTCCGCGGTTCAGCGTCTTCCATTCCTTGCAGTGGTATAGACAATAAAACCTTATGGAGCGTGAATCGACTCCACCACTATGGCTGCATTCCATTAAAGTATAGTGGCGCTAAGCCTCCCAGGTAGGGTTGAAAGGCCGGGGCTTGCCCAATCAGAAGGGGCGTTGTAACCTCTGCTGACAGGGGCCCTGGCTTCTTGCCTGCCCCTGGTGGTCACTGGGTATTGGTTTGGCCCAAGGTTGAGCAGTCCAAGACAGTGAGAGCTCTGTGGGAGGGTGGTCGCGATGACATGCTCCAGAGGGCTGCATGCCCCACCCCTCAACATAGCGGATATGTGTTTAAGCCATGCAAGCCCTTGACTTTGGCAGCTGTCCCAAGGGAAGGCTAATGGCGACCCTCTCTTGGATTGTCTACCCAACTGCAACGTATTGTCTTTGTTTCTCTCTCCCTTTCCTTTCTCCCTCTCGCTCTTTCTCTCTTCTTTGTCTGTCGTTTCTCTCCCC
Source organism: Ambystoma mexicanum (assembly GCF_040938575.1). Lineage (NCBI taxonomy): Eukaryota > Metazoa > Chordata > Amphibia > Caudata > Ambystomatidae > Ambystoma > Ambystoma mexicanum. The sequence goes on from NC_090923.1 coordinate 53,564,093, forward strand.
TATACCCAATCTTCCACCATCTCACTCATCTGTCTCTCCTCTCTCTCTCTCGCTCCGTCTCCTTCCCTCCCTCCCTGCCTCCTACCCTCCCTCCCTCCCTCCCTCCCTCACTCCCTCACTCCCTCTATCTCTCACCCTCTATACCTCTGGATCGCTGCCTCCCTCTGCTCCCCCTCCCCCTTCTCTCTCTCTCTGTCTCTCCCTTTAAGCAGCCTTCCCTGTCTATTCCTGTGTCTTTCTCCCTCTGTCTCTCCTCTCGCTCTCTCCCTTTCTGTCTCCCTCCCTCCATCTCTCACCCTCTATAACTCTGGATCGCTGCCTCCCTCTGCACCCCCATATCTCTCTCTCTCTCTCTCTCTCTCTCTCCCTCTCTCTCTCTCTCTCTCTCTCTGTCTCTCCCTTTAAGCAGCCTTCCCTGTCTATTCCTGTGTTTTCTCCCTCTGTCTCCCCTCTCTCTCTTTCAGTCTCCCTCCATCCCTTTATCTCTCACCCTCTATAACTGTGGATCGCTGCCTCCCTCTGTCCCCCCTGTACCCCCTCTCTCTCTCTCTCTCTCTCTCTCTCTGTCTCTCTCTCTCTGTCTCTCCCTTTGGGCAGCCTTCCCTGTCTATTCCTGTGTCTTTCTCCCTCTGTCTCCCCTCTCTATTTCTCTTTCTGTCTCCCTCCCTCCCTTTATCTCTCACCCTCTATAACTCTGGATTGCTGCCTCCCTCTGTCCTCCCTATCTCTCTGTTTCTCTCTCTCTCTCTCTGTCTCTCCCTTTAAGCAGCCTTCCCTGGCTATTCCTGTGTCCTTCTCCCTCTGTCTCTCTTCGGTCGCTCAGTGTCTTTATGTCCCCCTCTCTCTGTCTTTGTCTTTCCCTCGCTGCCTTACTCTCTGATCCTTCCTTCCTTCCTCCCTGTCTCACTTCTCTCGCCCACTCCCCATCTCTGTTTTCCCCTGCCTTTGTCTCGTCCTCTCTCTCTTTGTCACCCTCTCAGCCTCACCCTCTCCTAGTCTCTCTGTCACTTCTCTCTCTCGGCACCCAGCCCCCCTCTCGCTAGTTCTATTTCTCTCTCTGTCTCTCTCTCGGTCTTCGGCTTTCTTACTCTTTCAGCCTCTCTCTCTCTCTCTCTCTCTCTCTCTCTCTCTCTCTCTCTCACCCCCCCTCTCTCTTGGCCTCTCCTCCTCTGGCTCTTTCTGACTCTATCTCTCAACTCTCTCTTCCATTGAGAAGGAGAGAGTCTGCAGCTCCCAGTTGCGTAGTGTAGGGTTTACTTTGACAGCAGCCCGCCCCCACTGTGAACTATACAGGTACAGTTTCACTAGGGGCACTTTGCCAAGCGTGTCTTCCCTTTCCAAATGTTCCCGGTTGTCTGATTATTACCCCCCCCACCCCCCCAAGAGAAATCTCTGTTTGGACAAGACCCTTCCTCTCACAGGGTTTGGCTCCAGGGAGCAGTTAGTCTTGCACTGGGTTGGGGGTGTCTGTGACCCTAATTTTATTTTATATGTTATGTTATTTTGCATGTATATAGTGCTCTATATATCATTGGTATGACCTCAAAGCGCTTGTGGGTTGAACGCCCTCGGGGACCGTAGTCCAGGTGAGTCCAGAGAGTAGGGTAGTATAGGGTGCTTGGGTGCACTCAATATGCGAGCAGCTGATGCGATTGCCAGATGGTAGCCGCATCCTTGCATTAGGCGTGGTGGTATTGAGAGAGCAGTAGAATGTGTGCAGTCTGGAGGCTGGTCTCCGAGACTGCATTCTGGCAGCATGAGGCCTGTGTGGGATGCTTATGTGTGCAGCTAGGCCGATTTCTCATGTGGTATAGCTGCGTTCTAGCAGGATGTTGAGGTGTTCATGGAGTATTGTTTGCATGTCCCGGGAGGATAGCTCAGCGGCAACATGCTCGCCTTGGAAGCAAGATGACACGAAGCAACACTGGTTCGATCTCTGGGTCCGCACTTAGAATCCTCTGGGTGTTTAAGTGCATTATAAATACGCAACTAAGACAAAAACAATTACGCAACTAAATAAAACAGAAACAATTCCTGTAACAGCGCCTCGATGCCCGCGCTTTAAAAATGTAAAAAAAATTAAAAATGTGAGCAGCTAGGCGGAAGTGATCGAGGGGTGTAGCTGCGTTCTATTGTGTGTTCGTGTAGAGTAGAGAGTGAGCATATCGGTAGGAGAGGTGAGTGTCTGGAGTGGAGGTTTTATTCTTATGAGCTTACTGTTTCGGATTTCATTTACGCGATTGCTGCGTTCAGAGTTACCTTATTAGTCACTTAATAGTCGCTTTCAGTGATGTCATTGCTCGGTCCCTCCGTGAACATAAATAGAATAAGTTAGAAACACAGCGCTTTATACAGAATGGGACTCATGACATCATTATCCAAAGCGTTGAACATGGTTGCAGCAATAAATACATAGACTACATAGTGTCAGAAGTGAGCCCACGTTCCCCGAAGCAAAACATGTGTAACATTCAGGGAGGTGAAAGACTGTGTTGATGGAGGCTTGAGGCGAGACCAGATCAGGGGAGCCCCCCATTATCCCGGACCAAGGTTTGAAAATGATCTGACATCAGGTTCTGCAGACGGCCATGTGGGCGCTGCTGCCAATTACTAGCCCGGAGAAGCCGACTCAAGAATGCAGAGAGCTGGTCAGAGCAGGGGCCTGCAGACCATGTCTCACCAGATGATGTCTGGACTACGACTCCCTTGATCCCTCACCATTGACTATGCGGGCGGAAGCTGCTCTTAACTGTCCTACAAAGCACAGAGAGAGCCAAAGTTTGCAGACCTGGGGGCTAGAGTGATACGCTGGAGGCGGACAATGAAAGAAATGAAACCCAAGAATTCATAATTGTGTTAAATAATGTAATTACGACATGAAGTAGGAACACCAAATCAGTTTCTTATGCACCAGTGCAGAACGGCCAAACATTGCTTAGCACAGTAGGATATGATATGACGTGGCATTTATAACGCGCCTGTGTTCAAGTTAAGATGACCAGACATCCCGGTTTTCCCAGGATAGACCCCGGAAATCGCCCTCTGTTCCGGGGTCCTGGCAGTTTTTACATTTTATGAACCCCGTACCGGGATCGGATGGGTGTGTGGCTATGGTCCCGGTTTTTGCCAGAAACTGATTCCAAAATCGGCCCGGCGCGACGCTTCATGCGCATGAATGGGGCGTGAATGCTTTTCACAAGCCCATTTCCTCTCCTTCCCCTCCCTGACTGCTCTCCTCCAATGAGAAGAGTGGGCCTCGGAGCACACCCCCCGCAACAGGTCAGGGACATAGAAGTAGGACTACAGTTGCATTTTTGTTTACTGTAGTCCTACTTCTATATCTATGGCCTGTCCTGTTTTTTTTTTAATCTGGTCACCCTAACACAAGTGTTTCTAGGCGTGACTGCCGAGCAACTCCTAAACAGAAGAGCAGGCTTTAAGTTGGAATAGAGCACCATTTTGGAGTCATCGGCGCAGACCCGGGGATCAAACCTGTGTTGCTCCATGTCATCTTGCTTCCAAGGCGAGCGCGTTGCCCCTGAGCTATCCTGGGTGAGAAACCACTGAAATTTGCTACTGGAAGGTTACAGAGAGGCTCACCTGAAAATGTGAATGTAAGAAAAGGAGAGAATGTCAATGTTAAAGGGCACTTGGGATGGTGCCCTGGCGCGCTGGCAGATCTGAAAGGAGAGTGTGGAGGGGGTTAGTAGGGTATAGCAGGAATAAGTAGAGTGAGAGTGGCGATGTCCTGTTGACAGCCTCAGTTCGGTTTGCACCGGTCGCTGGGAAGCAAAGTAGAGGGAAAGGTGACCTACAGGGGTGATACTGGAAGAGCCTGGATGCTGGAAGACACAGACGTTCTGTTATAGCCAGATGAAGCCTTGCCCTAAAGCCAACCCCGGACCCATCTCTATGGGCCTGCTGGACCGTGCTCTAATTCCCGGTCCTGCGCACCTCTTGAGAGAAAAGGTTGGGAATATGCATCCCTTTGAGAGGTCATAGGACACCAACCAGGAACAGAAGCCTACATGACTTTCATCGAAGTCAGCCTCAGGGGCAGCTTTCTGAGGAGCCGGTACTCGTGATCACGGTCCAGCCGACGTCCATGGAGGCTTATTTCTCACCTCGGGAAGAAGTGCCACGTTTCTCTAGGTTTCCAAGATTGTGACCAGGGCAGTTTCTAGCCAACTTGGTGCCCAGGACGAAACATCAGAATGTGCCCCGACTGGCTCACGTCACTCCCAAACTACACATCTGTCGTGCGACAAAACCCATCCTCAATATGAATAAATAATTGCTATATAAATGAAGCTGGTTTCATTACATTGTAATTCAAGTACTTTACAGAAGAATTCTAATGTGAAAACACAGCTGTTGCTGCCCAAGTAGATGGATTTTCTGTCACCTGTTCTTAGGGAAGGACTTGCCTGAATGCAGTTTTAAACTGTCCGTACTGGCACACTGCGTGGTGACCAGCCTACCGGGACCTGAGGGCCCACTGACTACTGGCCCTGTGCTGCAGGTGTTCTGTTCGTACCACCTCACATGTATTTTGCAAGGGGCAATACTAGATTAAACATAAGAATTTTTTTCTGATAGTAGGTTATCATTTCAAGATGGAGAGTCTGTTACACTCTTATTGTACTCTTTCAAAATACCACTCTGAGAGTGGAAAAGGGAACAAATAGCACCAATGAGGTTTCCTGTATGCTTTGCATTAAATCACAGAGCATTTCAGGACTATAAGAGTGATCAGAGATATCTACATTTGATAAACAAGTCTGTGATAAAAAGGATTGTATGTGTGAATCTCTAAATGCATAACCGATGCATGGCTTGGTGCTCACATCACAGGTTCACAATACTCACCCTAACATTAAAATGTTTGTAGCCATGAAGCACATATGCTCATTTGGACAGCTTAGTATTTGGATGCAAGTATTAAATGGCTGCAACATCAGCCACTCAAATGGGGTACAAAGGCTCTTTTGCGTCTTGTTTTTGAACCATTTTAGATGAGGAAGGTCTGGCTGTCACTTTGGGCAGGCCCAACCCCATACAGAAACAACTTTACGGAATTATAACTACAGACAGGACAGGATGCCGCACAAGAGAGACAGATCCAGTAAACAATGCACATAAAGGCTACACAGATAGGATTGTACCTCTTACAAACTTTAGCCTGACCAGTAATAAGCTGATGAAGCGTTTTAAATAAAACCGGTTTCTAATGCATGGTAAAGGGTCCACAGTTCCTCAGCCACTACCTCCTCACCATTATGCAGACACCAGGGCTTGTTTCGGCAAAAAAGAGCAGGCCCATGCTTTATCTAACAGAGCTGGCATTAGCATCTCTTATTAGTGCTGGCCTGCAGCTCGTGAAAATCATGGTGTGACAGTGTAGAAAGGGCGTTTGACCTAGTGGATGTATAATTTGAGGGAACTTCATTGATTGCTTTATGCATTTAAGTGTGGGCACAGGGTGGCATGCTCGTCAGAGTCACATACACAAAACATTCCTGTATGCTTTTGTATGGGCATTGGCCACATCAGGTATATGTGCTGTTACTTAAGGGTACCACGTAGATGCCATTAACGAACAGGGTGGTGACTTGTGCGGCGCAGATATCATTGCTGCCCACCTCACTGCATTTATTTGTCACAGACTGCGGTCTGCACGGTGCCACAATGAATCCTGCTTTCCTAATCAAGGTGCTAAGTGACATAGAGTTGCCATCTGGTGTGTGCGCTAGGCACTGGCTGGCTTGTTTAGAAAATTAAAAGACCCTTGATGCCAAACTGATGCATTTAGTCTGTGTCCCAAAGCAGACACTAGAATACTTAAGCAAGAAAATGCCAGTTAACCTTCCCAGGGATGCGCCACATGTAACTAAAAAGTAATATACCCCAGAAAATATGTTTTGGTGTGTCAAGTAAAGAGACATGAAAATGAAGAAAATAGTTTAAAAAATGTATGTGTGGCACGTTAATTCTCTTTGAAGAATGCATAGGTTTGGTCAGCTAACTGCTGCTTGTGCTGGCCTGGTGAATACAAATGCCCCATGATTACTTCTTAAGACTGAAATGTTAAGCACATACTGTATAAAAACAATTGGTTGTTAAATGAGCCATCGCTTATAGATTGCCCAGACTTGAAAAGCTGTCAACCCAAAGATTGAGGGGCACAAGGTGTGTTACTCCAGAGCACCTCATATGCTGCGTTTGGCATATGCATGCCTTTGTTTGCATATTTTCCGAACGCATCGCAGTCATCCAAAAGTCGGCAGAGAGCAGCAGCCGCACATTGCAGAGGAGCTCTCACCGGGAGAGCAGGGTGCTTAATCTGGTGCCCGCCAAGCTCAGAAACAGCTTTCTGGGCGTGCTGCTTATGGCGCCCCCCTCCTGAGCTCTTTAGTGCGGCACCCCGGGCCGTCGCCCGTTCAACCCGGGCCAAGAAACAGGGCTTGTTGTGACACCCACGTGCCTTCCTCAGGCAAATTCCATCCGAACAGTGAAACATCCGTGTGGCTCTGGTGGGAGCCTCAGGGAGTCGCAGGGTCTTTTGCAGGCCTGCCGACAAAAGTGAAAAAAGAATCTATAATGGGGGTGTGACACGGATAAAAGGGGGGAGAAGAAAAAACGAAGAGAGACAGATCAGGAAGTGGAGAGGGGGAAAGGAGAGGAAGTGTTGGGAGAAGGAAAGATGGAAGGGACCAGAGCAGAAGAGAGTGAGTGGAGGAGTACGCATATATAGACCGACAGCTAGCGACACTGCAGACAAGCGGAGAGCTTCAAAGAAATCAGGTAGACACCTGCGTTGCAATCCAGATGGACACGTGACCAAAGTAAATACCATTTTGCATGGAACATGGACTAGACCTTCACGATTTGTAATTGCAATCCCAGAAAAGGACCTCCCCTCACCAACTTGGCACAAGCAAGACTAATCAACATCAACACCATCAATACTGGCAAAAATAGTAAAAACACGGAAAACCGTGGTCCTTCTCAAGCATCTTGATGCCTCAGCAAACACAAGTGTTAATCTAGCCTGCTGGTCTGCAACCTTTTGCTCCCCAGATGTTTTAAACTACAACTCCCATGATCTCTTACCTATGACTATTCTTGCTAGACCTTATGGGAGCTGTAGTTCAACAGAACCTTGGAGTCACCAGTAGCAGTGCCTTGATCAAGCCCAAAACGGTGTCCTACTTTTGGTAGCAAGGCTGAACCCTCAGCCTGTGCTCTGCAGACGTCATATGGGCGGACGGGTCACACATTGCGGTTTCCACAGTAAATGGTGTCTCAGCAAGTTATTGCAAAATATTCTCTCTCATTCTCATGAAAATATCACACAATTGGTAAAATTACATGTGATAAAAACAGTAACAAAGAGATGTAACCGTTTCTACAACAATGGTAAAAGTAGGCTTAGAATGAAAGGACAGGAAGCGTTCCTGCCTGCATTCCAATCAAGTAACAGCAGTTGAGAATATCTCTTCCAAAAGACTCTAACACTTTAGCCGAGCTGGAGACTGAGAACGTTCCAGAATCTGCCTCACACTAACACAGTCCGACCGCCAACAGATTTCACAAACAGCCCAGCCTCATTTACCATATATACTGGGGGGTCTGGGGAAGTGGTTAGTGCTAGAATGAAGGATTGTGGTCACTATTTCATGAGTCATCTGTCTGCTGCCTCTTTTTCCACTGCCATTTACTGTTTGGGAGGGCTAGTTTTTCACCCCATCATATTGCATGGGGACACCCTTGTGAAACCCCAACTTAAAAAAAAAAAGTAATAATAAACAGGATGTGAAATTACGCTATGGTTGAAACATATTTGTGATAAAGTGACCCGCCCCCGGAATAACAGGCTCACAGAAATCCAGCTCACAGTAGCCAAATGGTGGTTGGAGAGTACGGACAGCCGAACAGATAACACGCAGCGACGGACAACTGCAGGCATAGTTCTGACATTGCCCCCTCTTTAGCGCATAACATATGCAAGCCATGTCGCGACTACTAATTATAGAGTGCAAATGTTCAGCACATAGTGGCAGATGACATACCACTGATTATTGCGGATCGTATAGCTGGAAGAATGATGCTGACTTTTTGAATCATCTTGTGAAGTCTTTTGGAGTCTACAAAAGAGTCTGAATTCACATCATCTTTCACTCTTTAGCCCCTGATGATTGTCCAGTGTATTTAAGTTGGTTATAGGGACAGAAACACGTTGAACCATTTTATACACAAATGGGATTACTGTATATGTTTTTAATGTCCGAGTGCGTTGTTGTATAAGTTGATTTATAAGTTAGAGGGCACACTAAAGTTTATTGTTTGTCATGTGATTTTTGGATTTTTTTTGTGTCAGTTCAGTTTGATGTCTTTTCATAAGACTTAATGTTTCTTGCCATGAGCAAATAAATATTGATTAACATTTTTTTTTAAATTATATTGTGTACGTCACACGGCAGATTGTGAATTTTTTCAGGACTTCGTATGTGGCTGTCGGAGCAAAAAGACATAGATATTTAGTTTTTTAAAATATATTTTGTTTCTCGACTTTATATACCTGAATGGTGTTGTACCCAGACAGTAGAGGAAGCTGCTACCCACTCTTGTGGGTGTCTCTGGGTTCGATAGCAGCATTTATAAACCTGAGCATAGACCCAAAAGCGATTTAAAGCTGTCCATTGCTGCTAGACTACGTGGCCATGCAAATCTACTTAATAGTTTTTACATGGATTGTCTATTATGCTGCATTACATTTTCAAAAACACTAGTAAACAATAATAATGGGAACACATTGGGATTAGAAAAAAAAATCGAAAGAAGAGACGGGAGAGGAGACCAGCAAAACAGAGAGAGAAAGAGATCAGAAGACAGAGAGAGGCACGTGGCGGGGGGCGAGGGGGATAATTAGAAACTCATTGCAATATCCAGATTTGATGAGGGCTTCATAGAAAGCACAGGACCGACCGCAAATCAGTGTAATGAGGGCACAAGAGCCAGCAATTAGAGACAGGCAGTGGGCTCGGTAAACTGGGGCATCGATTGTGAGGACCAATAAATGAGTAGATCATTGCTAGAGCTGGAGTCCGGCAGCCGGACCAGGGATCCCGTATGATGGAACAGGATGACATGTCTTCTATGCGGCAGGAGCACGCCAGGCCTTAATCAGTCATTAATGCCCAACGTGGCAGTGCCAATTCACGGCGCTCGCGACCAGAATCGTCCCCAATCACTTCAAGGTAGAATCGATCAGTGACACGATTCATCACTGGCCGTTCAATGGGCGGTCTCTGCCTCAGTGTCTTTCCATTGAAGGTCACACACGTGACATAGAAACACATAACACACACATCGCAGAACCCGAGTCTGGGCCCTTCAGCCCGAAAGATGCCCAACACATACAGTTTCCATCCGCCTCACTTGGATGAGTGTTGCTTCCTCGACTAAGTGCAGCACTTGTTTCATGCCACAGTGCGCTTTCTCCAGGTGGCCAATATTTCTAAAGACAGAGTCACTTGTTTGGGGGAATATGCGGCATAACTTCTATGCCCCCACATTCTGGACCGTCCTCCCCCTCAACACCAGAAGGCCCCCTCGCTTCTATATTTCCAGCAGACCTCAAGCGCCTTTTTAGGGAATGACTCCTTCTGAACAACTAGGTCTACAGACCCCCCACTCCCCACCTAACCTGAGACTGGATTATCTGAGTCATCCCCCCCTCCCTGACCTCCACCCCTCCCCCTCGCGACCTGTCTCCTCCCCTGGCTGCTTCTGATTCATTGCTGCCTATTTTATTTATTTATTTATTTATTTATGACATTAATAGAGCACCCAGACCCGGAGGTATCACGGCGCTTGTACAGAATGGCCTCCCCTTTCCCCGTTGTTAGCCCCGCCCTCCCTTGTTTCTCTGCTTCCCTCACTCTGTACTTCCCGTTTGAGACTTGTAAAGCGCCCTGCTACTTCCTGAAACTACGGCTGTGCTCAATAAATGCCACGTTATTACTACTAATAACACCACCCCATGGCCACTTACTTCACTAAACATGTTCCACCTTTTTCTAGAGACTTTTTTTTTGTCATCTTGGTACAGCGCCTTGTGACTTGAACCGCATGTTGGCACTGATTGCAGAGTAAAGCACACACATGTACCAGGTGATGCATTCATTGCCCATTGCATCACATGCATGTTTAATGCTGAACCACTGAGGCCCGAAGTCTTGAGCTCTCGTTGTCTTTCCCATCCATTATTGGACTGTTTGTGGGAATCGGGCCAGTGTGGCCTCTCAAACAGACCCATCGGAGGGATGTTATAACTACCGGATGAAAGCGAGGGGGCTATGAAGATGGCCTCATTGTTAGATTCTGCCGCGTGAACAATACGAAGACCCCCCATGGACTAGCTGAGACTCACGATTCATTATCACAATTCAATCTAAACTAGAATCGCTCATATATCTGGCTTTAAAATCTCTTTGGAAGGAACAATGATTGCCTACTGAGCTATATTGCTGTGCCTGCTGTTGCCAGAACCTGCTCCTGTTTTAGTGCACTTTGCTCTCTGTCCTTTTTCATTCCACCCACAGCCCTTTCCTCTCCGCCACGCAGCCTTCTGCTCTCTGTGCCCTGCAGGCATCTGCCCTCTGTGCCCTGCAGGCATCTGCTCTCTGTGCCCTGCAGCCCTCTGCCCTTTGCCCTGCAGTCCAGTGGTCTCTGCCCTGCAGGCCCCTGCTCTCTTTGCCCTGCAGTTCGGTGGTCTATGCCCTGCAGCCCTCTGCTCTTTGCCCTGCAGTCCAGTGGCCTCTGCCCTGCAGCCCTCTGCTCTTTGCCCTGCAGTCCAGGGATCTCTGCCCTGCAGCTCTCTGCTCTCTGTGCCCTGCAGCCCTCTTCTCTTTCCCTGCAGCCCAGTGGTCTCTGCCCTGCAGCCCTGTGCTCTCTGTGCCCTGCAGCCCTCTGCTCTCTGTGCCCTGCGGCCCTCTGCTCTTTGCCCTGCAGTCCAGTGGCCTCTGCCCTTTAGCTCTCTGCTCTCTGTGCTCTGCAGCCCTCTTCTCTTTCCGTGCAGTCCAATGGTCTCTGCCCTGCATGCATCTGCCCTCTGTGCCCTGCAGCCCTCTTCTCTTTGCCCTGCAGCCCAGTGGTCTCTGCCCTGCAGCCTTCTGCTCTTTGCCCTGCAGCCAAGTGGTCTCTGCCCCGCAGCCCTCTGCTCTCTGTGCCCTGCATCCCTCTGCTCTTTGCCCTGCAGTCCAATGGTCTCTGCCAAGCAGGCATCTGCCCTCTGTGCCCTGCAGCCCTCTGCTCACTGTGCCATGCAGCCCTCTGCCCTTTGCCCTGCAGTCCAGTGGCCTCTGCCCTTTAGCTCTCTGCTCTCTGTGCCCTGCAGCCCTCTTCTCTTTGCCCTGCAGCCCAGTGGTCTCTGCCCTGCAGCCTTCTGCTCTTTGCCCGGCAGCCAAGTGGTCTCTGCCCCGCAGCCCTCTGCTCTCTGTGCCCTGCATCCCTCTGCTCTTTGCCCTGCAATCCAATGGTCTCTGCCCAGCAGGCATCTGCCCTCTGTGCCCTGCAGCCCTCTGCTCACTGTGCCCTGCAGCCCTCTGCCCTTTGCCCTGCAGTCCAGTGGTCTATTCCCTGCAGGCCCCTGCTCTCTGTGCCCGGCAGCCCTCTGCTCCTAGCCCTGCAGTCCAGTGGTCTCTGCCATGCAGCCCTCTGATCTTTGCCCTGAAGTCCAGTGGTCTATGCCGGCAGGCCTCTGCTCTCTGTGCCCTGCAGTCCAGTGGCCTCTGCCCTGCAGCTCTCTGCTCTCTGTGCCCTGTAGCCCTCTGCTCTCTGTGCCCTGCAGTCCAGGGGCCTCTGCCCTGCAGCCCTCTGTTCTTTTCCCTGCAGTCCAGTGGCCTCTGCCCTGCAGCCCTCTGCTATCTGTGCCCTGCAGCACTCAGCTCTTTTCCCTGCTGTCCAGTGGTTTCTGCCCTGCAGCCTCCGCTCTCTGTGCCCTGCAGGCCCAGACTCTTTGCCCTGCAATCCAATGGTATCTGCACTGCAGGCCCCTGCTCTCTGTGCCCTGCAGCCCTCTGCTCTCTGTGCCCTGCAGCCCTCTGCTCTCTTTGCCCTGAAGTTCAGTGGTCTCTGCCCTGCAGCCCTCTGCTCTTTGCCCTGCAGTCCAGTGGATCCTGCCCTGTAGCCCTCTCCTCTCTGTGCCCTGCAGCATTCTGCTTTTTGCCCTGCAGCCCAGTGGTCTCTGCCCTGCAGCCCTCTGCTCTTTGCCCTGCAGTGCAATGGTCTCTGCCCTGCAGCCCTCTGCCCTCTGTGCCCTGCATCCCTCTGCTCTTTGCCCTGCAGTCCAGTGGTCTGTGCCCTGCAGCCCTCTGCTCTCTGTGCCTTGCAGCACTCTGCTCTTTGCCTTGCAGTCCAGTGGTCTCTGTTCCCTGCAGCCCCCTGCTCTTTGCCCTGCAGGCCAATGGTCTGTGCCCTGCAGGCTCTCTGTGCCCTGCAGCCATCTGCTCTCTGTGCCCTGCAGCCCTCTTTTCTCTTTGCCCTGAAGTTCAGTGGTCTCTGCCCTGCAGCCCTCTGACCTTTTCCCTGCAGTCCAGTGGACCCTGTCCTGCAGCCCTCTCCTCTCTGTGCCCTGCAGCATTCTGATCTTTGCCCTGCAGTCCAGTGGCCTCTGCCCTGCAGCCCTCTGCTATCTGTGCCCTGCAGCACTCTGCTCTTTGCCCTGCAGTCCAGTGGTCTCTGCCCTGCAGCCTCTGCTCTCTGTGCCCTGCAGCACCCTGCTCTTTGCCCTGTATTCCAATGGTCTCTGCCCTGCAGGCCCCTGCTCTCTGTGCCCTGCAGCCCCCTGCTCTCTGTGCCCTGCAGCCCTCTGCTCTCTTTGCCCTGCAGTGCAGTGGTCTCTGCCCTGCAGCCCTCTGCTCTTTGCCCTGCAGTCCAGTGGCCTCTGCCCTGGAGTCCTCTGCTCTTTGCCTGCAGTCCAGTGCCCCTGCCCTGTAGCCTTCTGCTCTATGTGCCCTTCAGCCCTCTGCTCTTTGCCTTGCAGCTCAGCGGTCTCTGTCCTGCACCCCTCTGCTCTTTGCCCTGCAGTGCAATGGTCTCTGCCCTGCAGCCCTCTGCTGTTTGCCCTGCAGCCCAGTGGTCTCTGCCCTGCAGCCCCTCTGCTCTCTCTGCCATGCATCCCTCTGCTCTTTGCCCTGCAGTCCAGTGGTCTCTGCCATGCAGCCCTTTGCTCTCCGTGCCCTGCAACTCAGTGGTCTCTGCCCTGCAGCCATCTGTTCTTTGCCCTGCAGTCCAGGGGTCTCTGCCCTGCAGCTCTCTGTACCCTGCAGCCCTCTGCTCTTTGCCCTACTGTATAGTGGCCTCTGCCCTGCAGCCCTCTGCTATTTGCCCTGCAGTCCAGTGGTCTGTGCCCTGCACGCATCTGCTCTCTGTGCCCTGCAGCCCTCTGCATTTTGCCCTGCAGTCCAGTGATCTCTGCCCTGCAGACCTCTGCTCTCTGTGCCCTGCAGCCCTCTGATTTTTGCCTTGCGGTCCAGTGGCCTCTGCCCTGCAGCTCTCTGCTCTCTGTGCCCTGCAGCCCTCTGATCTTTCCCTGCAGCCCAGTGGTCTCTGCCATGCAGCCCTCTGCACTCTGTGTCCTGCATCCCTCTGCTCATTTCCCTGCAGCCCTCTGCTCTCTGTGCCCTGCAGCCCTCTGCTCTTTGCCCTGCAGTCCAGTGGCCTCTGCCCTGCAGCTCTCTGCTCTCTGTGCCCTGCAGCCCTCTTCTCTTTCCCTGCAGTCCAGTGGCCTCTGCCCTGCAGCTCTCTGCTCTCTGTGCCCTGCAGCCCTCTTCTCTTTCCCTGCAGTCCAATGGTCTCTGCCCTGCAGGCATCTGACCTCTGTGCCCTGCAGCCCTCTGCCCTCTGTGCCCTGCAGCCCTCTGCCCTTTGCCCTGCAATCCAGTGGCATCTGCCCTTTATCTCTCTGTTCTCTGTGCCCTGCAGCCCTCTGCCCTTTGCCCTGAAGCCCAGTGGTCTCTGCCCTGCAGCCCTCTGCTCTTTGCCCTGAAGCCCAGTGGTCTCTGCCCCGAAGCCCTCTGCTCTCTGTGCCCTGCAGTCCAATGGTCTCTGCCCAGCAGGCATCTGCCCTCTGTGCCCTGCAGCCCTCTGCTCTCTGTTCCTGCAGCCCTCTGCCCTTTATCCTGCAGTCCAGTGCCCTCTGCCCTTTAGCCCTCTGCTCTCTCTGCCCTGCATCCCTCTGCTCTTTGCCCTGCTGCCCAGAGGTTTATGCCCTATAGCCCTCTGTCCTTTGCCCTGCAGTCCAGTGGCCTCTGCCCTTTAGCTCTCTGCTCTCTGTGCCCTGCAGCCCTCTGCTCTGTGCCCTGATGCCCAGAGGTCTCTGCACTGCAGCCCTCTGCCCTTTGCCCTGCAGTCCAGTGGTCTATGCCCTGCAGGCCCCTGCTCCCTGTGCCCTGCAGCCTTCTGCTCTTAGCCCTGCAGTTCAGTGGTCCCTGCCATGCAGCCCTCTGCTCTCTGTGCCCTGCAGCCCTCTGCTCTTTGCCCTGCAGGCCAGTGGTCTATGCCCTGCAGGCCCCTGCTCTCTGTGCCCTGTAGCCCTCTTCTCTTTGCCCTGCAGTCCAGTGGCCTCTGCCCTGCAGCTCTCTGCTCTCTGTGCCCAGCAGCACTCTGCTCTCTGTACCCTGCAGCACTCTGTTCTTTGCCCTGCAGTCCAGTGGCCTCTGCCCTGCAGCCCTCTGCTCTCTGTGCCCTGCAGACCTCTGCTCTCTGTGCCCTGCAGTACAGTGGCCTCTGCCCTGCAGCCCTCTGTTCTTTGCCCTGCAAGCCAGTAGCCTCTGCCCTGCAGCCCTCTGCTATCTGTGCCCTGCAGCACTATGCTCTTTACTCTGCTGTCCAGTGGTCTCTGCACTGCAGCCTCCGCTCTCTGTGCCCTGCAGACCCCTGCTCTTTGCCCTGCAGTCCAGTGGCCTCTGCCCTGCAGCTCTCTGCTCTCTGTGCCCAGCAGCCCTCTGCTCTCTGTGCCCTGCAGCCCTCTGCTCTTTGCCCTGCAGTCCAGTGGCCTCTGGCCTGCAGCCCTCTGCTCTTTGCCTGCAGTCCAGTGCCCCCTGCCCTGCAGCCCTCTGCTCTCTGTGCCCTGCAGCCCTCTGCTCTTTGCCCTGCAGCCCAGTGGTCTCTGCCCTGCAGCCCTCTGCTCTTTGACCTGCAGCGCAATGGTCTCTGCCCTGCAGCCCCCTGCTCTTTCCCTTCAGTCCAGTGGTCTATGCCCTGCAGCCCTCTGCTCTCTGTGCCCTGCATCCTTCTGCTCTTTGCCCTGCAGTCCAGTGGTCTGTGCCCTGCAGTCTTCTGCTCTCTGTGCCCTGCATCCCTCTGCTTGTTACCCTGCAGTCCAGTGGTCTCTGTGCCCTGCAGCCCAATGATCTCTGCCCTGCAGCCCTCTGCTCTTTGCCCTGCAGGTCAGTGGTCTCTGCTTGCAGCCCTCTGCTATTTGCCCTGCTGTCCAGTGGTCTGTGCCCTGCAAGCATCTGCTCTCTGTGCCCTGCAGCCCTCTGGTCTTTGCCCTGCAGTCCAGTGATCTCTGCCCTGCAGCCCTCTGCTCTCTGTGCCCTGCAGCCCTCTTCTCTTTCCCTGCAGTCCAATGGTCTCTGCCCTATAGGCATCTGCCCTCTGTGCCCTGCAGTCCTCCGATCTCTGTGCCCTGCAGCCCTCTGCCCTTTGCCCTGCAGTCCAGTGGCCTCTGCCCTTTAGCTCTCTGCTCTATGTGCCCTGCAGCCCTCTAATCATTGCCCTGCAGCCCAGTGGCCTCTGCCCTGCAGCCCTCTGCTCTTTGCCCTGCAGCCCAGTGGTCTCTGCCCTGCAGCCCTTTGCTCTTTACCCTGCAGTCCAGTAGTCTCTGCCCTGCAGCCCTCTGCTCTCTGTGCCCTGCAGCCCTCTGCTCTTTGCCCTGCAGTCCAGTGGTCTCTGCCATGCAGCCCTCTGTTTTCTTTGCCCTGCAGCCCTCTGCTCTCTGTGCCCTGCAGCCCTCTGCTCTAGGTGCCCTGCAGCTCTCTGCTATTTTCCCTGCAGTCCAGTGGCCTCTGCCCTGCAGCCCTCTGCTCTTTGCCCTGCAGTCCAGTGGTCTCTGCCATGCAGCCCTCTGTTTTCTGTGCCCTGCAGCCCTCTGCTCTCTGTGCACTGCATCCCTCTGCTCTCTGTGCCCTGCAGCCCTCTGCTCTTTGCCCTGCAGTCCAGTGGTCTCTGCCATGCAGCCCTCTGTTTTCTTTGCCCTGCAGCCCTCTGCTCTCTGTGCCCTGCAGCCCTCTGCTCTAGGTGCCCTGCAGCTCTCTGCTATTTTCCCTGCAGTCCAGTGGCCTCTGCCCTGCAGCCCTCTGCTCTTCGCCCTGCAGTCCAGTGGTCTCTGCCATGCAGACCTCTGTTTTCCGTGCCGTGCAGCCCTCTGCTCTCTGTGCCCTGCAGCCCCCTGCTCTCTGTGCCCTGCAGCCCTCTGCTCTCTTTGCCCTGCAGTGCAGTGGTCTCTGCCCTGCAGCCCTCTGCTCTTTGCCCTGCAGTCCAGTGGCCTCTGCCCTGGAGTCCTCTGCTCTTTGCCTGCAGTCCAGTGCCCCTGCCCTGTAGCCTTCTGCTCTCTGTGCCCTTCAGCCCTCTGCTCTTTGCCTTGCAGCTCAGCGGTCTCTGTCCTGCAGCCCTCTGCTCTTTGCCCTGCAGTGCAATGGTCTCTGCCCTGCAGCCCTCTGCTGTTTGCCCTGCAGCCCAGTGGTCTCTGCCCTGCAGCCCTCTGCTCTCTGTGCCCTGCATCCCTCTGCTCTTTGCCCTGCAGTCCAGTGGTCTCTGCCATGCAGCCCTTTGCTCTCCGTGCCCTGCAACTCAGTGGTCTCTGCCCTGCAGCCATCTGTTCTTTGCCCTGCAGTCCAGGGGTCTCTGCCCTGCAGCCCTCTGTACCCTGCAGCCCTCTGCTCTTTGCCCTACAGTATAGTGGCCTCTGCCCTGCAGCCCTCTGCTATTTGCCCTGCAGTCCAGTGGTCTGTGCCCTGCATGCATCTGCTCTCTGTGCCCTGCAGCCCTCTGCATTTTTCCCTGCAGTCCAGTGATCTCTGCCCTGCAGCCCTCTGCTCTCTGTGCCCTGCAGCCCTCTGATTTTTGCCTTGCGGTCCAGTGGCCTCTGCCCTGCAGCTCTCTGCTCTCTGTGCCCTGCAGCCCTCTGCTCTTTCCCTGCAGCCCAGTGGTCTCTGCCATCCAGCCCTCTGCTCTCTGTGCCCTGCATCCCTCTGCTTATTTCCCTGCAGCCCTCTGCTCTGTGTGCCCTGCAGCCCTCTGCTCTTTGCCCTGCAGTCCAGTGGCCTCTGCCCTGCAGCTCTCTGCTCTCTGTGCCCTGCAGCCCTCTTCTCTTTCCCTGCAGTCCAATGGTCTCTGCCCTGCAGGCATCTGCCCTCTGTGCCCTGCAGCCCTCTGCCCTCTGTGCCCTGCAGCCCTCTGCCATTTGCCCTGCAATCCAGTGGCATCTGCCCTTTAGCTCTCTGTTCTCTGTGCCCTGCAGCCCTCTGCCCTTTGCCCTGCAGCCCAGTGGTCTCTGCCCTGCAGCCCTCTGCTCTTTGCCCTGAAGCCCAGTGGTCTCTGCCCCGTAGCCCTCTGCTCTCTGTGTCCTGTAGTCCAATGGTCTCTGCCCAGCAGGCATCTGCCCTCTGTGCCCTGCAGCCCTCTGCTCTCTGTGTCCTGCAGCCCTCTGCCCTTTGGCCTGCAGTCCAGTGGCCTCTGCCCTTTAGCCCTCTGCTCTCTCTGCCCTGCAGCCCTGTGCTCTTTGCCCTGTTGCCCAGAGGTTTCTGCCCTGCAGCCCTCTGTCCTTTGCCCTGCAGTTCAGTGGCCTCTACCCTTTAGCTCCCTGCTCTCTGTGCCCTGCAGCCCTCTGCTCTGTGCCCTGATGCCCAGAGGTCTCTGCCCTGCAGCCCTCTGCCCTTTGCCCTGCAGTACAGTGGTCTATGCCCTGCAGGCCCCTGCTCTCTGTGCCCTGCAGCCTTCTGCTCTTAGCCCTGCAGTTCAGTGGTCCCTGCCATGCAGCCCTCAGCTCTCTGTGCCCTGCAGCCCTCTGCTCTTTGCCCTGCAGGCCAGTGGTCTATGCCCTGCAGGCCCCTGCTCTCTGTGCCCTGCAGCCCTCTGCTCTTTGCCCTGCAGTCCAGTGGCCTCTGCCCTGCAGCCCTCTGCTCTCTGTGCCCTGCAGCCCTCTGCTCTCTGTGCCCTGCAGTCCAGTGGCCTCTGCCCTGCAGCCCTCTGTTCTTTGCCCTGCAATCCAGTGGCCTCTGCCCTGCAGCCTCCGCTCTCTGTGCCCTGCAGACCCCTGCTCTTTGCCCTGCAGTCCAGTGGCCTCTGCCCTGCAGTTCTCTGCTCTCTGTGCCCAGCAGCCCTCTGTGCCCTGCAGCCATCTGTTCTTTGCCCTACAGTATAGTGGCCTCTGCCCTGCAGCCCTCTGCATTTTTCCCTGCAGTCCAGTGATCTCTGCCCTGCAGCCCTCTGCTCTCTGTGGCCTGCAGCCCTCTGATTTTTGCCTTGCGGTCCAGTGGCCTCTGCCCTGCAGCTCTCTGCTCTCTGTGCCCTGCATCCCTCTGCTCATTTCCCTGCAGCCCTCTGCTCTCTGTGCCTTGCAGCCCTCAGCTCTTTGCCCTGCAGTCCAGTGGCCTCTGTCCTGCAGCTCTCTGCTCTCTGTGCCCTGCAGCCCTCTTCTCTTTCCCTGCAGTCCAGTGGCCTCTGCCCTGCAGCTCTCTGCTCTCTGTGCCCTGCAGCCCTCTTCTCTTTCCCTGCAGTCCAATGGTCTCTGCCCTGCAGGCATCTGCCCTCTGTGCCCTGCAGCCCTCTGCCCTTTGCTCTGCAATCCAGTGGCATCTGCCCTTTAGCTCTCTGTTCTCTGTGCCCTACAGCCCTCTGCCCTTTGCCCTGAAGCCCAGTGGTCTCTGCCCCGCAGCCCTCTTTTCTCTGTGCCCTGCAGTCCAATGGTCTCTGCCCAGCAGGCATCTGCCCTCTGTGCCCTGCAGCCCTCTGCTCTCTGTGTCCTGCAGCCCTCTGCCCTTTGCCCTGCAGTCCAGTGGCCTCTGCCCTTTAGCCCTCTGCTCTCTCTGCCCTGCAGCCCTCTGCTCTTTGCCCTGCTGCCCAGAGGTTTCTGCCCTGCAGCCCTCTGTCCTTTGCCCTGCAGTCCAGTGGCCTCTGCCCTTTAGCTCTCTGCTCTCTGTGCCCTGCAGCCCTCTGCTCTGTGCCCTGATGCCCAGAGGTCTCTGCCCTGCAGCCTCCGCTCTCTGTGCCCTGCAGACCCCTGCTATTTGCCCTGCAGTCCAGTGGCCTCTGCCCTGCAGCTCTCTGCTCTCTGTGCCCTTCAGCCCTCTGCTCTTTGCCTTGCAGCTCAGCGGTCTCTGTCCTGCACCCCTCTGCTCTTTGCCCTGCAGTGCAATGGTCTCTGCCCTGCAGCCCTCTGCTGTTTTCCCTGCAGCCCAGTGGTCTCTGCCCTGCAGCCCTCTGCTCTCTCTGCCATGCATCCCTCTGCTCTTTGCCCTGCAGTCCAGTGGTCTCTGCCATGCAGCCCTTTGCTCTCCGTGCCCTGCAACTCAGTGGTCTCTGCCCTGCAGCCATCTGTTCTTTGCCCTGCAGTCCAGGGGTCTCTGCCCTGCAGCTCTCTGTACCCTGCAGCCCTCTGCTCTTTGCCCTACAGTATAGTGGCCTCTGCCCTGCAGCCCTCTGCTATTTGCCCTGCAGTCCAGTGGTCTGTGCCCTGCACGCAACTGCTCTCTGTGCCCTGCAGCCCTCTGCATTTTGCCCTGCAGTCCAGTGATCTCTGCCATGCAGACCTCTGCTCACTGTGCCCTGCAGCCCTCTGATTTTTGCGTTGTGGTCCAGTGGCCTCTGCCCTGCAGCTCTCTGCTCTCTGTGCCCTGCAGCCCTCTGATCTTTCCCTGCATTCCAGTGGCCTCTGCCCTGCAGCTCTCTGCTCTCTGTGCCCTGCAGCCCTCTTCTCTTTCCCTGCAGTCCAATGGTCTCTGCCCTGCAGGCATCTGACCTCTGTGCCCTGCAGCCCTCTGCCCTCTGTGTCCTGCATCCCTCTGCTCATTTCCCTGCAGCCCTCTGCTCTCTGTGCCCTGCAGCCCTCTGCTCTTTGCCCTGCAGTCCAGTGGCCTCTGCCCTGCAGCTCTCTGCTCTCTGTGCCCTGCAGCCCTCTTCTCTTTCCCTGCAGTCCAGTGGCCTCTGCCCTGCAGCTCTCTGCTCTCTGTGCCCTGCAGCCCTCTTCTCTTTCCCTGCAGTCCAATGGTCTCTGCCCTGCAGGCATCTGACCTCTGTGCCCTGCAGCCCTCTGCCCTCTGTGCCCTGCAGCCCTCTGCCCTTTGCCCTGAAATCCAGTGGCATCTGCCCTTTAGCTCTCTGTTCTCTGTGCCCTGCAGCCCTCTGCCCTTTGCCCTGAAGCCCAGTGGTCTCTGCCCTGCAGCCCTCTGCTCTTTGCCCTGAAGCCCAGTGGTCTCTGCCCCGCAGCCCTCTGCTCTCTGTGCCCTGCAGTCCAATGGTCTCTGCCCAGCAGGCATCTGCCCGCTGTGCCCTGCAGCCCTCTGCTCTCTGTGTCCTGCAGCCCTCTGCCCTTTGCCCTGCAGTCCAGTGCCCTCTGCCCTTTAGCCCTCTGCTCTCTCTGCCCTGCATCCCTCTGCTCTTTGCCCTGCTGCCCAGAGGTTTCTGCCATATAGCCCTCTGTCCTTTGCCCTGCAGTCCAGTGGCCTCTGCCCTTTAGCTCTCTGCTCTCTGTGCCCTGCAGCCCTCTGCTCTGTGCCCTGATGCCCAGAGGTCTCTGCCCTGCAGCCCTGTGCTCTTTGCCCTGTTGCCCAGAGGTTTCTGCCCTGCAGCCCTCTGTCCTTTGCCCTGCAGTTCAGTGGCCTCTACCCTTTAGCTCCCTGCCCTCTGTGCCCTGCAGCCCTCTGCTCTGTGCCCTGATGCCCAGAGGTCTCTGCCCTGCAGCCCTCTGCCCTTTGCCCTGCAGTACAGTGGTCTATGCCCTGCAGGCCCCTGCTCTCTGTGCCCTGCAGCCTTCTGCTCTTAGCCCTGCAGTTCAGTGGTCCCTGCCATGCAGCCCTCAGCTCTCTGTGCCCTGCAGCCCTCTGCTCTTTGCCCTGCAGGCCAGTGGTCTATGCCCTGCAGGCCCCTGCTCTCTGTGCCCTGCAGCCCTCTGCTCTTTGCCCTGCAGTCCAGTGGCCTCTGCCCTGCAGCTCTCTGCTCTCTGTGCCCAGCAGCCCTCTGCTCTCTGTGCCCTGCAGCACTCTGTTCTTTGCCCTGCAGTCCAGTGGCCTCTGCCCTGCAGCCCTCTGCTCTCTGTGCCCTGCAGCCCTCTGCTCTCTGTGCCCTGCAGTCCAGTGGCCTCTGCCCTGCAGCCCTCTGTTCTTTGCCCTGCAATCCAGTGGCCTCTGCCCTGCAGCCTCCGCTCTCTGTGCCCTGCAGACCCCTGCTCTTTGCCCTGCAGTCCAGTGGCCTCTGCCCTGCAGTTCTCTGCTCTCTGTGCCCAGCAGCCCTCTGTGCCCTGCAGCCATCTGTTCTTTGCCCTACAGTATAGTGGCCTCTGCCCTGCAGCCCTCTGCATTTTTCCCTGCAGTCCAGTGATCTCTGCCCTGCAGCCCTCTGCTCTCTGTGGCCTGCAGCCCTCTGATTTTTGCCTTGCGGTCCAGTGGCCTCTGCCCTGCAGCTCTCTGCTCTCTGTGCCCTGCATCCCTCTGCTCATTTCCCTGCAGCCCTCTGCTCTCTGTGCCCTGCAGCCCTCAGCTCTTTGCCCTGCAGTCCAGTGGCCTCTGTCCTGCAGCTCTCTGCTCTCTGTGCCCTGCAGCCCTCTTCTCTTTCCCTGCAGTCCAGTGGCCTCTGCCCTGCAGCTCTCTGCTCTCTGTGCCCTGCAGCCCTCTTCTCTTTCCCTGCAGTCCAATGGTCTCTGCCCTGCAGGCATCTGCCCTCTGTGCCCTGCAGCCCTCTGCCCTTTGCCCTGCAATCCAGTGGCATCTGCCCTTTAGCTCTCTGTTCTCTGTGCCCTACAGCCCTCTGCCCTTTGCCCTGCAGCCCAGTGGTCTCTGCCCTGCAGCCCTCTGCTCTTTGCCCTGAAGCCCAGTGGTCTCTGCCCCGCAGCCCTCTGTTCTCTGTGCCCTGCAGTCCAATGGTCTCTGCCCAGCAGGCATCTGCCCTCTGTGCCCTGCAGCCCTCTGCTCTCTGTGTCCTGCAGCCCTCTGCCCTTTGCCCTGCAGTCCAGTGGCCTCTGCCCTTTAGCCCTCTGCTCTCTCTGCCCTGCAGCCCTCTGCTCTTTGCCCTGCTGCCCAGAGGTTTCTGCCCTGCAGCCCTCTGTCCTTTGCCCTGCAGTCCAGTGGCCTCTGCCCTTTAGCTCTCTGCTCTCTGTGCCCTGCAGCCCTCTGCTCTGTGCCCTGATGCCCAGAGGTCTCTGCCCTGCAGCCTCCGCTCTCTGTGCCCTGCAGACCCCTGCTATTTGCCCTGCAGTCCAGTGGCCTCTGCCCTGCAGCTCTCTGCTCTCTGTGCCCTTCAGCCCTCTGCTCTTTGCCTTGCAGCTCAGCGGTCTCTGTCCTGCACCCCTCTGCTCTTTGCCCTGCAGTGCAATGGTCTCTGCCCTCCAGCCCTCTGCTGTTTTCCCTGCAGCCCAGTGG
The DNA here is from genome assembly GCF_040938575.1 of Ambystoma mexicanum. Lineage (NCBI taxonomy): Eukaryota > Metazoa > Chordata > Amphibia > Caudata > Ambystomatidae > Ambystoma > Ambystoma mexicanum. Next base: position 53,586,736 of record NC_090923.1, read on the forward strand.
TCTCTGCCCTGCAGCCCTCTGCTCTCTCTGCCATGCATCCCTCTGCTCTTTGCCCTGCAGTCCAGTGGTCTCTGCCATGCAGCCCTTTGCTCTCCGTGCCCTGCAACTCAGTGGTCTCTGCCCTGCAGCCATCTGTTCTTTGCCCTGCAGTCCAGGGGTCTCTGCCCTGCAGCTCTCTGTACCCTGCAGCCCTCTGCTCTTTGCCCTACAGTATAGTGGCCTCTGCCCTGCAGCCCTCTGCTATTTGCCCTGCAGTCCAGTGGTCTGTGCCCTGCACGCAACTGCTCTCTGTGCCCTGCAGCCCTCTGCATTTTGCCCTGCAGTCCAGTGATCTCTGCCATGCAGACCTCTGCTCACTGTGCCCTGCAGCCCTCTGATTTTTGCCTTGTGGTCCAGTGGCCTCTGCCCTGCAGCTCTCTGCTCTCTGTGCCCTGCAGCCCTCTGATCTTTCCCTGCATTCCAGTGGCCTCTGCCCTGCAGCTCTCTGCTCTCTGTGCCCTGCAGCCCTCTTCTCTTTCCCTGCAGTCCAATGGTCTCTGCCCTGCAGGCATCTGACCTCTGTGCCCTGCAGCCCTCTGCCCTCTGTGTCCTGCATCCCTCTGCTCATTTCCCTGCAGCCCTCTGCTCTCTGTGCCCTGCAGCCCTCTGCTCTTTGCCCTGCAGTCCAGTGGCCTCTGCCCTGCAGCTCTCTGCTCTCTGTGCCCTGCAGCCCTCTTCTCTTTCCCTGCAGTCCAGTGGCCTCTGCCCTGCAGCTCTCTGTGCCCTGCAGCCCTCTTCTCTTTCCCTGCAGTCCAATGGTCTCTGCCCTGCAGGCATCTGACCTCTGTGCCCTGCAGCCCTCTGCCCTCTGTGCCCTGCAGCCCTCTGCCCTTTGCCCTGCAATCCAGTGGCATCTGCCCTTTAGCTCTCTGTTCTCTGTGCCCTGCAGCCCTCTGCCCTTTGCCCTGAAGCCCAGTGGTCTCTGCCCTGCAGCCCTCTGCTCTTTGCCCTGAAGCCCAGTGGTCTCTGCCCCGCAGCCCTCTGCTCTCTGTGCCCTGCAGTCCAATGGTCTCTGCCCAGCAGGCATCTGCCCGCTGTGCCCTGCAGCCCTCTGCTCTCTGTGTCCTGCAGCCCTCTGCCCTTTGCCCTGCAGTCCAGTGCCCTCTGCCCTTTAGCCCTCTGCTCTCTCTGCCCTGCATCCCTCTGCTCTTTGCCCTGCTGCCCAGAGGTTTCTGCCATATAGCCCTCTGTCCTTTGCCCTGCAGTCCAGTGGCCTCTGCCCTTTAGCTCTCTGCTCTCTGTGCCCTGCAGCCTTCTGCTCTGTGCCCTGATGCCCAGAGGTCTCTGCACTGCAGCCCTCTGCCCTTTGCCCTGCAGTCCAGTGGTCTATGCCCTGCAGGCCCGTGCTCCCTGTGCCCTGCAGCCTTCTGCTCTTAGCCCTGCAGTTCAGTGGTCCCTGCCATGCAGCCCTCTGCTCTCTGTGCCCTGCAGCCCTCTGCTCTTTGCCCTGCAGGCCAGTGGTCTATGCCCTGCAGGCCCCTGCTCTCTGTGCCCTGTAGCCCTCTTCTTTTTGCCCTGCAGTCCAGTGGCCTCTGCCCTGCAACTCTCTGCTCTCTGTACCCTGCAGCACTCTGTTCTTTGCCCTGCAGTCCAGTGGCCTCTGCCCTGCAGCCCTCTGCTCTCTGTGCCCTGCAGCCCTCTGCTCTCTGTGCCCTGCAGTACAGTGGCTTCTGCCCTGCAGCCCTCTGTTCTTTGCCCTGCAATCCAGTAGCCTCTGCCCTGCAGCCCTCTGCTATCTGTGCCCTGCAGCACTATGCTCTTTGCCCTGCTGTCCAGTGGTCTCTGCCCTGCAGCCTCCGCTCTCTGTGCCCTGCAGACCCCTGCTCTTTGCCCTGCAGTCCAGTGGCCTCTGCCCTGCAGCTCTCTGCTCTCTGTGCCCAGCAGCCCTCTGCTCTCTGTGCCCTGCAGCCCTCTGCTCTTTGCCCTGCAGTCCAGTGGCCTCTGGCCTGCAGCCCTCTGCTCTTTGCCTGCAGTCCAGTGCCCCCTGCCCTGCAGCCCTCTGCTCTCTGTGCCCTGCAGCCCTCTGCTCTTTGCCCTGCAGCCCAGTGGTCTCTGCCCTGCAGCCCTCTGCTCTTTGACCTGCAGCGCAATGGTCTCTGCCCTGCAGCCCCCTGCTCTTTCCCTTCAGTCCAGTGGTCTATGCCCTGCAGCCCTCTGCTCTCTGTGCCCTGCATCCTTCTGCTCTTTGCCCTGCAGTCCAGTGGTCTGTGCCCTGCAGTCTTCTGCTCTCTGTGCCCTGCATCCCTCTGCTTGTTGCCCTGCAGTCCAGTGGTCTCTGTGCCCTGCAGCCCCCTGCTCTTTCCCTTCAGCCCAATGATCTCTGCCCTGCAGCCCTCTGCTCTTTGCCCTGCAGGTCGGTGGTCTCTGCTTGCAGCCCTCTGCTATTTGCCCTGCTGTCCAGTGGTCTGTGCCCTGCAAGCATCTGCGCTCTGTGCCTTGCAGCCCTCTGCTCTCTGTGCCCTGCAGCCCTCTTCTCTTTCCCTGCAGTCCAATGGTCTCTGCCCTATAGGCATCGGCCCTCTGTGCCCTGCAGTCCTCTGATCTCTGTGCCCTGCAGCCCTCTGCCCTTTGCCCTGCAGTCCAGTGGCCTCTGCCCTTTAGCTCTCTGCTCTCTGTGCCCTGCAGCCCTCTGATCATTGCCCTGCAGCCCAGTGGCCTCTGCCCTGCAGCCCTCTGCTCTTTGCCCTGCAGCCCAGTGGTCTCTGCCCTGCAGCCCTTTGCTCTTTGCCCTGCAGTCCAGTAGTCTCTGCCCTGCAGCCCTCTGCTCTCTGTGCCCTGCAGCCCTCTGCTCTTTGCCCTGCAGTCCAGTGGTCTCTGCCATGCAGCCCTCTGTTTTCTTTGCCCTGCAGCCCTCTGCTCTCTGTGCCCTGCAGCCCCCTGCTCTAGGTGCCCTGCAGCTCTCTGCTATTTTCCCTGCAGTCCAGTGGCCTCTGCCCTGCAGCCCTCTGCTCTTTGCCCTGCAGTCCAGTGGTCTCTGCCATGCAGCCCTCTGTTTTCTGTGCCCTGCAGCCCTCTGCCCTCTGTGCCCTGCATCCCTCTGCTCATTTCCCTGCAGCCCTCTGCTCTCTGTGCCCTGCAGCCCTCAGCTCTTTGCCCTGCAGTCCAGTGGCCTCTGTCCTGCAGCTCTCTGCTCTCTGTGCCCTGCAGCCCTCTTCTCTTTCCCTGCAGTCCAGTGGCCTCTGCCCTGCAGCTCTCTGCTCTCTGTGCCCTGCAGCCCTCTTCTCTTTCCCTGCAGTCCAATGGTCTCTGCCCTGCAGGCATCTGCCCTCTGTGCCCTGCAGCCCTCTGCCCTTTGCCCTGCAATCCAGTGGCATCTGCCCTTTAGCTCTCTGTTCTCTGTGCCCTACAGCCCTCTGCCCTTTGCCCTGCAGCCCAGTGGTCTCTGCCCTGCAGCCCTCTGCTCTTTGCCCTGAAGCCCAGTGGTCTCTGCCCCGCAGCCCTCTGTTCTCTGTGCCCTGCAGTCCAATGGTCTCTGCCCAGCAGGCATCTGCCCTCTGTGCCCTGCAGCCCTCTGCTCTCTGTGTCCTGCAGCCCTCTGCCCTTTGCCCTGCAGTCCAGTGGCCTCTGCCCTTTAGCCCTCTGCTCTCTCTGCCCTGCAGCCCTCTGCTCTTTGCCCTGCTGCCCAGAGGTTTCTGCCCTGCAGCCCTCTGTCCTTTGCCCTGCAGTCCAGTGGCCTCTGCCCTTTAGCTCTCTGCTCTCTGTGCCCTGCAGCCCTCTGCTCTGTGCCCTGATGCCCAGAGGTCTCTGCCCTGCAGCCTCCCCTCTCTGTGCCCTGCAGCCCCTGCTATTTGCCCTGCAGTCCAGTGGCCTCTGCCCTGCAGCTCTCTGCTCTCTGTGCCCTTCAGCCCTCTGCTCTTTGCCTTGCAGCTCAGCGGTCTCTGTCCTGCACCCCTCTGCTCTTTGCCCTGCAGTGCAATGGTCTCTGCCCTCCAGCCCTCTGCTGTTTTCCCTGCAGCCCAGTGGTCTCTGCCCTGCAGCCCTCTGCTCTCTCTGCCATGCATCCCTCTGCTCTTTGCCCTGCAGTCCAGTGGTCTCTGCCATGCAGCCCTTTGCTCTCCGTGCCCTGCAACTCAGTGGTCTCTGCCCTGCAGCCATCTGTTCTTTGCCCTGCAGTCCAGGGGTCTCTGCCCTGCAGCTCTCTGTACCCTGCAGCCCTCTGCTCTTTGCCCTACAGTATAGTGGCCTCTGCCCTGCAGCCCTCTGCTATTTGCCCTGCAGTCCAGTGGTCTGTGCCCTGCACGCAACTGCTCTCTGTGCCCTGCAGCCCTCTGCATTTTGCCCTGCAGTCCAGTGATCTCTGCCATGCAGACCTCTGCTCACTGTGCCCTGCAGCCCTCTGATTTTTGCCTTGTGGTCCAGTGGCCTCTGCCCTGCAGCTCTCTGCTCTCTGTGCCCTGCAGCCCTCTGATCTTTCCCTGCATTCCAGTGGCCTCTGCCCTGCAGCTCTCTGCTCTCTGTGCCCTGCAGCCCTCTTCTCTTTCCCTGCAGTCCAATGGTCTCTGCCCTGCAGGCATCTGACCTCTGTGCCCTGCAGCCCTCTGCCCTCTGTGTCCTGCATCCCTCTGCTCATTTCCCTGCAGCCCTCTGCTCTCTGTGCCCTGCAGCCCTCTGCTCTTTGCCCTGCAGTCCAGTGGCCTCTGCCCTGCAGCTCTCTGCTCTCTGTGCCCTGCAGCCCTCTTCTCTTTCCCTGCAGTCCAGTGGCCTCTGCCCTGCAGCTCTCTGTGCCCTGCAGCCCTCTTCTCTTTCCCTGCAGTCCAATGGTCTCTGCCCTGCAGGCATCTGACCTCTGTGCCCTGCAGCCCTCTGCCCTCTGTGCCCTGCAGCCCTCTGCCCTTTGCCCTGCAATCCAGTGGCATCTGCCCTTTAGCTCTCTGTTCTCTGTGCCCTGCAGCCCTCTGCCCTTTGCCCTGAAGCCAGTGGTCTCTGCCCTGCAGCCCTCTGCTCTTTGCCCTGAAGCCCAGTGGTCTCTGCCCCGCAGCCCTCTGCTCTCTGTGCCCTGCAGTCCAATGGTCTCTGCCCAGCAGGCATCTGCCCGCTGTGCCCTGCAGCCCTCTGCTCTCTGTGTCCTGCAGCCCTCTGCCCTTTGCCCTGCAGTCCAGTGCCCTCTGCCCTTTAGCCCTCTGCTCTCTCTGCCCTGCATCCCTCTGCTCTTTGCCCTGCTGCCCAGAGGTTTCTGCCATATAGCCCTCTGTCCTTTGCCCTGCAGTCCAGTGGCCTCTGCCCTTTAGCTCTCTGCTCTCTGTGCCCTGCAGCCTTCTGCTCTGTGCCCTGATGCCCAGAGGTCTCTGCACTGCAGCCCTCTGCCCTTTGCCCTGCAGTCCAGTGGTCTATGCCCTGCAGGCCCGTGCTCCCTGTGCCCTGCAGCCTTCTGCTCTTAGCCCTGCAGTTCAGTGGTCCCTGCCATGCAGCCCTCTGCTCTCTGTGCCCTGCAGCCCTCTGCTCTTTGCCCTGCAGGCCAGTGGTCTATGCCCTGCAGGCCCCTGCTCTCTGTGCCCTGTAGCCCTCTTCTTTTTGCCCTGCAGTCCAGTGGCCTCTGCCCTGCAACTCTCTGCTCTCTGTACCCTGCAGCACTCTGTTCTTTGCCCTGCAGTCCAGTGGCCTCTGCCCTGCAGCCCTCTGCTCTCTGTGCCCTGCAGCCCTCTGCTCTCTGTGCCCTGCAGTACAGTGGCTTCTGCCCTGCAGCCCTCTGTTCTTTGCCCTGCAATCCAGTAGCCTCTGCCCTGCAGCCCTCTGCTATCTGTGCCCTGCAGCACTATGCTCTTTGCCCTGCTGTCCAGTGGTCTCTGCCCTGCAGCCTCCGCTCTCTGTGCCCTGCAGACCCCTGCTCTTTGCCCTGCAGTCCAGTGGCCTCTGCCCTGCAGCTCTCTGCTCTCTGTGCCCAGCAGCCCTCTGCTCTCTGTGCCCTGCAGCCCTCTGCTCTTTGCCCTGCAGTCCAGTGGCCTCTGGCCTGCAGCCCTCTGCTCTTTGCCTGCAGTCCAGTGCCCCCTGCCCTGCAGCCCTCTGCTCTCTGTGCCCTGCAGCCCTCTGCTCTTTGCCCTGCAGCCCAGTGGTCTCTGCCCTGCAGCCCTCTGCTCTTTGACCTGCAGCGCAATGGTCTCTGCCCTGCAGCCCCCTGCTCTTTCCCTTCAGTCCAGTGGTCTATGCCCTGCAGCCCTCTGCTCTCTGTGCCCTGCATCCTTCTGCTCTTTGCCCTGCAGTCCAGTGGTCTGTGCCCTGCAGTCTTCTGCTCTCTGTGCCCTGCATCCCTCTGCTTGTTGCCCTGCAGTCCAGTGGTCTCTGTGCCCTGCAGCCCCCTGCTCTTTCCCTTCAGCCCAATGATCTCTGCCCTGCAGCCCTCTGCTCTTTGCCCTGCAGGTCGGTGGTCTCTGCTTGCAGCCCTCTGCTATTTGCCCTGCTGTCCAGTGGTCTGTGCCCTGCAAGCATCTGCGCTCTGTGCCTTGCAGCCCTCTGCTCTCTGTGCCCTGCAGCCCTCTTCTCTTTCCCTGCAGTCCAATGGTCTCTGCCCTATAGGCATCGGCCCTCTGTGCCCTGCAGTCCTCTGATCTCTGTGCCCTGCAGCCCTCTGCCCTTTGCCCTGCAGTCCAGTGGCCTCTGCCCTTTAGCTCTCTGCTCTCTGTGCCCTGCAGCCCTCTGATCATTGCCCTGCAGCCCAGTGGCCTCTGCCCTGCAGCCCTCTGCTCTTTGCCCTGCAGCCCAGTGGTCTCTGCCCTGCAGCCCTTTGCTCTTTGCCCTGCAGTCCAGTAGTCTCTGCCCTGCAGCCCTCTGCTCTCTGTGCCCTGCAGCCCTCTGCTCTTTGCCCTGCAGTCCAGTGGTCTCTGCCATGCAGCCCTCTGTTTTCTTTGCCCTGCAGCCCTCTGCTCTCTGTGCCCTGCAGCCCCCTGCTCTAGGTGCCCTGCAGCTCTCTGCTATTTTCCCTGCAGTCCAGTGGCCTCTGCCCTGCAGCCCTCTGCTCTTTGCCCTGCAGTCCAGTGGTCTCTGCCATGCAGCCCTCTGTTTTCTGTGCCCTGCAGCCCTCTGCTCTCTGTGCACTGCATCCCTCTGCTCTCTGTGCCCTGCAGCCCTCTGCTCTTTGCCCTGCAGTCCAGTGGTCTCTGCCATGCAGCCCTCTATTTTCTTTGCCCTGCAGCCCTCTGCTCTCTGTGCCCTGCTGCCCTCTGCTCTAGGTGCCCTGCAGCTCTCTGCTATTTTCCCTGCAGTCCAGTGGCCTCTGCCCTGCAGCCCTCTGCTCTTCACCCTGCAGTCCAGTGGTCTCTGCCATGCAGCCCTCTGTTTTCCGTGCCATGCAGCCCTCTGCTCTCTGTGCCCTGCAGCCCCCTGCTCTCTGTGCCCTGCAGCCCTCTGCTCTCTTTGCCCTGCAGTGCAGTGGTCTCTGCCCTGCAGCCCTCTGCTCTTTGCCCTGCAGTCCAGTGGCCTCTGCCCTGGAGTCCTCTGCTCTTTGCCTGCAGTCCAGTGCCCCTGCCCTGTAGCCTTCTGCTCTCTGTGCCCTTCAGCCCTCTGCTCTTTGCCTTGCAGCTCAGCGGTCTCTGTCCTGCAGCCCTCTGCTCTTTGCCCTGCAGTGCAATGGTCTCTGCCCTGCAGCCCTCTGCTGTTTGCCCTGCAGCCCAGTGGTCTCTGCCCTGCAGCCCTCTGCTCTCTGTGCCCTGCATCCCTCTGCTCTTTGCCCTGCAGTCCAGTGGTCTCTGCCATGCAGCCCTTTGCTCTCCGTGCCCTGCAACTCAGTGGTCTCTGCCCTGCAGCCATCTGTTCTTTGCCCTGCAGTCCAGGGGTCTCTGCCCTGCAGCCCTCTGTACCCTGCAGCCCTCTGCTCTTTGCCCTACAGTATAGTGGCCTCTGCCCTGCAGCCCTCTGCTATTTGCCCTGCAGTCCAGTGGTCTGTGCCCTGCACGCATCTGCTCTCTGTGCCCTGCAGCCCTCTGCATTTTTCCCTGCAGTCCAGTGATCTCTGCCCTGCAGCCCTCTGCTCTCTGTGCCCTGCAGCCCTCTGATTTTTGCCTTGCGGTCCAGTGGCCTCTGCCCTGCAGCTCTCTGCTCTCTGTGCCCTGCAGCCCTCTGCTCTTTCCCTGCAGCCCAGTGGTCTCTGCCATTCAGCCCTCTGCTCTCTGTGCCCTGCATCCCTCTGCTTATTTCCCTGCAGCCCTCTGCTCTTTGTGCCCTGCAGCCCTCTGCTCTTTGCCCTGCAGTCCAGTGGCCTCTGCCCTGCAGCTCTCTGCTCTCTGTGCCCTGCAGCCCTCTTCTCTTTCCCTGCAGTCCTGTTGCCTCTGCCCTGCAGCTCTCTGCTCTCTGTGCCCTGCAGCCCTCTTCTCTTTCCCTGCAGTCCAATGGTCTCTGCCCTGCAGGCATCTGCCCTCTGTGCCCTGCAGCCCTCTTCTCTTTCCCTGCAGTCCAATGGTCTCTGCCCTATAGGCATCGGCCCTCTGTGCCCTGCAGTCCTCTGATCTCTGTGCCCTGCAGCCCTCTGCCCTTTGCCCTGCAGTCCAGTGGCCTCTGCCCTTTAGCTCTCTGCTCTCTGTGCCCTGCAGCCCTCTGATCATTGCCCTGCAGCCCAGTGGCCTCTGCCCTGCAGCCCTCTGCTCTTTGCCTTGCAGCCCAGTGGTATCTGCCCTGCAGCCCTTTGCTCTTTGCCCTGCAGTCCAGTAGTCTCTGCCCTGCAGCCCTCTGATCTCTGTGCCCTGCAGCCCTCTGCTCTTTGCCCTGCAGTCCAGTGGTCTCTGCCCTGCAGCCCTCTGTTTTCTTTGCCCTGCAGCCCTCTGCTCTCTGTGCCCTGCAGCCCTCTGCTCTAGGTGCCCTGCAGCTCTCTGCTATTTTCCCTGCAGTCCAGTGGCCTCTGCCCTGCAGCCCTCTGCTCTTTGCCCTGCAGTCCAGTGGTCTCTGCCATGCAGCCCTCTGTTTTCTGTGCCCTGCAGCCCTCTGCTCTCTGTGCACTGCATCCCTCTGCTCTCTGTGCCCTGCAGCCCTCTGCTCTTTGCCCTGCAGTCCAGTGGTCTCTGCCATGCAGCCCTCTGTTTTCTTTGCCCTGCAGCCCTCTGCTCTCTGTGCTCTGCAGCCCTCTGCTCTAGGTGCCCTGCAGCTCTCTGCTATTTTCCCTGCAGTCCAGTGGCTTCTGCCCTGCAGCCCTCTGCTCTTCGCCCTGCAGTCCAGTGGTCTCTGCCATGCAGCCCTCTGTTTTCCGTGCCGTGCAGCCCTCTGCTCTCTGTGCCCTGCAGCCCCCTGCTCTCTGTGCCCTGCAGCCCTCTGCTCTCTTTGCCCTGCAGTGCAGTGGTCTCTGCCCTGCAGCCCTCTGCTCTTTGCCCTGCAGTCCAGTGGCCTCTGCCCTGGAGTCCTCTGCTCTTTGCCTGCAGTCCAGTGCCCCTGCCCTGTAGCCTTCTGCTCTCTGTGCCCTTCAGCCCTCTGCTCTTTGCCTTGCAGCTCAGCGGTCTCTGTCCTGCAGCCCTCTGCTCTTTGCCCTGCAGTGCAATGGTCTCTGCCCTGCAGCCCTCTGCTGTTTGCCCTGCAGCCCAGTGGTCTCTGCCCTGCAGCCCTCTGCTCTCTATGCACTGCATCCCTCTGCTCTTTGCCCTGCAGTCCAGTGGTCTCTGCCATGCAGCCCTTTGCTCTCCGTGCCCTGAAACTCAGTGGTCTCTGCCCTGCAGCCATCTGTTCTTTGCCCTGCAGTCCAGGGGTCTCTGCCCTGCAGCCCTCTGTACCCTGCAGCCCTCTGCTCTTTGCCCTACAGTATAGTGGCCTCTGCCCTGCAGCCCTCTGCTATTTGCCCTGCAGTCCAGTGGTCTGTGCCCTGCACGCATCTGCTCTCTGTGCCCTGCAGCCCTCTGCATTTTTCCCTGCAGTCCAGTGATCTCTGCCCTGCAGCCCTCTGCTCTCTGTGCCCTGCAGCCCTCTGATTTTTGCCTTGCGGTCCAGTGGCCTCTGCCCTGCAGCTCTCTGCTCTCTGTGCCCTGCAGCCCTCTGCTCTTTCCCTGCAGCCCAGTGGTCTCTGCCATCCAGCCCTCTGCTCTCTGTGCCCTGCATCCCTCTGCTTATTTCCCTGCAGCCCTCTACTCTCTGTGCCCTGCAGCCCTCTGCTCTTTGCCCTGCAGTCCAGTGGCCTCTGCCCTGCAGCTCTCTGCTCTCTGTGCCCTGCAGCCCTCTTCTCTTTCCCTGCAGTCCAGTGGCCTCTGCCCTGCAGCTCTCTGCTCTCTGTGCTCTGCAGCCCTCTTCTCTTTCCCTGCAGTCCAATGGTCTCTGCCCTGCAGGCATCTGCCCCCTTTAGCTCTCTGTTCTCTGTGCCCTGCAGCCCTCTGCCCTTTGCCCTGCAGCCCAGTGGTCTCTGCCCTGCAGCCCTCTGCTCTTTGCCCTGAAGCCCAGTGGTCTCTGCCCCGCAGCCCTCTGCTCTCTGTGTCCTGTAGTCCAATGGTCTCTGCCCAGCAGGCATCTGCCCTCTGTGCCCTGCAGCCCTCTGCTCTCTGTGTCCTGCAGCCCTCTGCCCTTTGCCCTGCAGTCCAGTGGCCTCTGCCCTTTAGCCCTCTGCTCTCTCTGCCCTGCAGCCCTGTGCTCTTTGCCCTGTTGCCCAGAGGTTTCTGCCCTGCAGCCCTCTGTCCTTTGCCCTGCAGTTCAGTGGCCTCTACCCTTCAGCTCTCTGCTCTCTGTGCCCTGCAGTCCTCTGCTCTGTGCCCTGATGCCCAGAGGTCTCTGCCCTGCAGCCCTCTGCCCTTTGCCCTGCAGTACAGTGGTCTATGCCCTGCAGGCCCTTGCTCTCTGTGCCCTGCAGCCTTCTGCTCTTAGCCCTGCAGTTCAGTGGTCCCTGCCATGCAGCCCTCAGCTCTCTGTGCCCTGCAGCCCTCTGCTCTTTGCCCTGCAGGCCAGTGGTCTATGCCCTGCAGGCCCCTGCTCTCTGTGCCCTGCAGCCCTCTGCTCTTTGCCCTGCAGTCCAGTGGCCTCTGCCCTGCAGCTCTCTGCTCTCTGTGCCCAGCAGCCCTCTGCTCTCTGTGCCCTGCAGCACTCTGTTCTTTGCCCTGCAGTCCAGTGGCCTCTTCCCTGCAGCCCTCTGCTCTCTATGCCCTGCAGCCCTCTGCTCTATGTGCCCTGCAGTCCAGTGGCCTCTGCCCTGCAGCCCTCTGTTCTTTGCCCTGCAATCCAGTGGCCTCTGCCCTGCAGCCCTCTGCTATCTGTGCCCTGCAGCACTATGCTCTTTGCCCTGCTGTCCAGTGGTCTCTGCCCTGCAGCCTCCGCTCTCTGTGCCCTGCAGACCCCTGCTCCTTGCCCTGCAGTCCAGTGGCCTCTGCCCTGCAGCTCTCTGCTCTCTGTGCCCAGCAGCCCTCTGTGCCCTGCAGCCATCTGTTCTTTGCCCTGCAGTCCAGGGGTCTCTGCCCTGCATCCCTCTGTACCCTGCAGCCCTCTGCTCTTTGCCCTACAGTATAGTGGCCTCTGCCCTGCAGCCCTCTGCATTTTTCCCTGCAGTCCAGTGACCTCTGCCCTGCAGCCCTCTGCTCTCTGTGGCCTGAAGCCCTCTGATTTTTGCCTTGCGGTCCAGTGGCCTCTGCCCTGCAGCTCTCTGCTCTCTGTGCCCTGCATCCCTCTGCTCATTTCCCTGCAGCCCTCTGCTCTCTGTGCCCTGCAGCCCTCAGCTCTTTGCCCTGCAGTCCAGTGGCCTCTGTCCTGCAGCTCTCTGCTCTCTGTGCCCTGCAGCCCTCTTCTCTTTCCCTGCAGTCCAGTGGCCTCTGCCCTGCAGCTCTCTGCTCTCTGTGCCCTGCAGCCCTCTTCTCTTTCCCTGCAGTCCAATGGTCTCTGCCCTGCAGGCATCTGCCCTCTGTGCCCTGAAGCCCTCTGCCCTCTGTGCCCTGCAGCCCTCTGCCCTTTGCCCTGCATTCCAGTGGCATCTGCCCTTTAGCTCTCTGTTCTCTGTGCCCTGCAACCCTCTGCCCTTTGCCCTGCAGCCCAGTGGTCTCTGCCCTGCAGCCCTCTGCTCTTTGCCCTGAAGCCCAGTGGTCTCTGCCCCGCAGCCCTCTGTTCTCTGTGCCCTGCAGTCCAATGGTCTCTGCCCAGCAGGAATCTGCCCTCTGTGCCCTGCAGCCCTCTGCTCTCTGTGTCCTGCAGCCCTCTGCCCTTTGCCCTGCAGTCCAGTGGCCTCTGCCCTTTAGCCCTCTGCTCTCTGCCCTGCAGCCCTCTGCTCTTTGCCCTGCTGCCCAGAGGTTTCTGCCCTGCAGCCCTCTGTCCTTTGCCCTGCAGTCCAGTGGCCTCTGCCCTTTAGCTCTCTGCTCTCTGTGCCCTGCAGCCCTCTGCTCTGTGCCCTGATGCCCAGAGGTCTCTGCCCTGCAGCCCTCTGCCCTTTGCCCTGCCGTCCAGTGGTCTATGCCCTGCAGGCCCCTGATCTCTGTGCCCTGCAGCCTTCTGCTCTTAGCCCTGCAGTTCAGTGGTCCCTGCCATGCAGCCCTCTGCTCTCTGTGCCCTGCAGCCCTCTGCTCTTTGCCCTGCAGGCCAGTGGTCTATGCCCTGCAGGCCCCTGCTCACTGTGCCCTGCAGCCCTCTTCTCTTTGCCCTGCAGTCCAGTGGCCTCTGCCCTGCAGCTCTCTGCTCTCTGTGCCCAGCAGCCCTCTGCTCTCTGTGCCCTGCAGCCCTCTGCTCTCTGTGCCCTGCAGTCCAGTGGCCTCTGCCCTGCAGCCCTCTGTTCTTTGCCCTGCAATCCAGTGGCCTCTACCCTGCAGCCCTCTGCTATCTGTGCCCTGCAGCACTATGCTCTTTGCCCTGCTGTCCAGTGGTCTCTGCCCTGCAGCCTCCGCTCTCTGTGCCCTGCAGACCCCTGCTCTTTGCCCTGCAGTCCAGGGGCCTCTGCCCTGCAGCTCTCTGCTCTCTGTGCCCAGCAGCCCTCTGTGCCCTGCAGCCCTCTGCTCTTTGCCCTGCAGTCCAGTGGCCTCTGGCCTGCAGCCCTCTGCTCTTTGCCTGCAGTCCAGTGCCCCCTGCCCTGCAGCCCTCTGCTCTCTGTGCCCTGCAGCCCTCTGCTCTTTGCCCTGCAGCCCAGTGTTCTCTGCCCTGCAGCCCTCCGCTCTTTGACCTGCAGCGCAATGGTATCTGCCCTGCAGCCCCCTGCTCTTTCCCTTCAGTCCAGTGGTCTATGCCCTGCAGCCCTCTGCTCTCTGTGCCCTGCATCCTTCTGCTCTTTGCCCTGCAGTCCAGTTGTCTGTGCCCTGCAGTCTTCTGCTCTCTGTGCCCTGCATCCCTCTGCTTGTTGCCCTGCAGTCCAGTGGTCTCTGTGCCCTGCAGCCCAATGATCTCTGCCCTGCAGCTCTTTGCTCTTTGCCCTGCAGGTCGGTGGTCTCTGCTTGCAGCCCTCTGCTATTTGCCCTGCTGTCCAGTGGTCTGTGCCCTGCAAGCATCTGCTCTTTGTGCCCTGCAGCCCTCTGGTCTTTGCCCTGCAGTCCAATGATCTCTGCCCTGCAGCCCTCTGCTCTCTGTGCCCTGCAGCCCTCTTCTCTTTCCCTGCAGTCCAATGGTCTCTGCCCTACAGGCATCTGCCCTCTGTGCCCTGCAGTCCTCTGATCTCTGTGCCCTGCAGCCCTCTGCCCTTTGCCCTGCAGTCCAGTGGCCTCTGCCCTTTAGCTCTCTGCTCTCTGTGCCCTGCAGCCCTCTGATCATTGCCCTGCAGCCCAGTGGCCTCTGCCCTGCAGTCCTCTGCTCTTTGCCCTGCAGCCCAGTGGTCTCTGCCCTGCAGCCCTTTGCTCTTTGCCCTGCAGTCCAGTAGTCTCTGTCCTGCAGCCCTCTGCTCTCTGTGCCCTGCAGCCCACTGCTCTTTGCCCTGCAGTCCAGTGGTCTCTGCCATGCAGCCCTCTGTTTTCTTTGCCCTGCAGCCCTCTGCTCTCTGTGCCCTGCAGCCCTCTGCTCTAGGTGCCCTGCAGCTCTCTGCTATTTTCCCTGCAGTCCAGTGGCCTCTGCCCTGCAGCCCTCTGCTCTTTGCCCTGCAGTCCAGTGGTCTCTGCCATACAGCCCTCTGTTTTCTGTGCCCTGCAGCCCTCTGCTCTCTGTGCCCTGCATCCCTCTGCTCTCTGTGCCCTGCAGCCCTCTTCTCTTTACCCTGCAGCCTAGTGGGCTCTGCCCTGCATGCCTCCCCTCTCTGTGCCCTGCAGCACTCTGTTCTTTGCCCTGCAGTCCAGTTTCCTCTACCCTGCAGCCCTCTGCTTTCTGAGCCCTGCAGCGCTCTGCTCTTTGCCCTGCAGTCCACTGGTCTCTGCCCTGCAGCCTCTGCTCTATGTGCCCTGCAGCGCCCTGCTCTCTGCCCTGCGTTCCAATGGTATCTGCCCTGCAGGCCCCTGCTCTGTGCCCTTCAGCCCTCTGCTCTCTGTGCCCTGCAGCCCTCTGCTCTTTGCCCTGCAGTTCAGTGGTCTCTGCCCTGCAGCCCTCTGCTCTTTGTAAAGTGAATTACAGCTTCTCTGCCAGGGACCACAATGCAAGTGAATAGAGCTTCTCTGCCAGGGACTACTCTTGCTCGGCCTGCAAAAAAGTAAGACACTACTCTAAAGTCTGCATATCTGTCAGCTGGACGACCGTGAAGCACAGGCGTGTTTCGGGAGTGGCCTGGGGTGGAACATGCTAGCCCTGGAATCTGGGGGTCATCCCCAATCGTATGAGTACTGAGCCAGAAATCAATCCACTTTAGACAGTTCTCATTAGAGCAATCTTGCCCCCCCCCATCCCTGCTAGAGAGTTATGCATTGAGTATGTAGTTGTTTTGTGTAGCGCTTATTGCCATCTTCAGTCTGCCTGAAAGCACTTTAGGGGAACAAGAAAGCAGGAAGTGGAGGGGGAAAGGAGGAAGTAGAAAGTGGGCAGAAGGGGGAGGCTGGTAGAAAAACCATGGCGTGAAAGTGCAAACAGAACCTGACAGTGGGTTATAGCTGAAGGAGCATAGGGGGGAAGAGTGCAAAAATCGAGAGGTCACAGGCATGCTGCCCTCCGCTTCATCCTGGCCTTCCTGTTCCCTGCACTATGACTGCTACATTTACCTGCGAGCCTAGAACTGTGGATAAGGGAGAGCCCAAGACAGCCAATAGCACTGCTGGGTCTGTCTCTCAAGGCAGATGGCTGGGGTTCTGGCAGGGGTGTTACTAGGTCTGCTACCGGTTGCTGCCTGGAACAGATTCAAATCCCTTTGCATCACCCACAAGGCTGTACGGGCCGGGGACCACACGATCTGCAACTCTCTTACAAAATGCTCTCCTTCTAGACCTCTACGTTCCTCTGGCACCAACACCCCGCGTGTAAAGCGTTCAGCTAAACAGAGGGCAGGAGGTCGACCGCTTTCCTCAGCTGGCTCCCTCCTATGGAACAGCCTCCCCATCCCTCTGCATCTTGAGCAGGACCTTGTTAAGTTCTGAAAGCCAGGGATGTCATTTAGGGGTCGCCAGAGGTCGCAACTGTGACGTCTGTTGTCTCCCTTGCGACCTCTGTTGTCTCCCTTGCGACCTCTGTTAAAAAAATATTTTTTAAAAAACTTTTTTTTTTTGTAATGGAGCCTCCTGGGCTGTGGCCAGCATCATGTGGCTCTTTACTTCCGGCTTTCTTTTTCAGGCCCCTTAAAAAAAAAAAAAAAATAAGAACAGGAGTGCCACAAGTTTAACACTTTCAGCACTAGCCCTAAATAAGAAAGAATAGGAAAACAAAATAATGTGTCTTTCTGGAATTCTATACAATAATTGCTAGACTCATTAAAGGTTTATTTAAGGCACACTTCAGGGGGTGAGTCACTGATTTAGTCTGTTTTTAAACACCTCAACTCAGCCTTTCATCCTTCTGAGGTTGATAAATGAGTACCTACACAGGTTGGGTGATATTGGGTGTATATTTCTTCTATGTAAAGCGCTTAAGCGTAAATGCTATATAATAACACATCATCATCATTTGGTCATGGACCTCTGCTTGCATTCACAGTAAATTGGTAATATGGGCCTATACACACTGATCTTAAGGATACATATGGCGATCCATTCTTGTATGAAATGTACATCACATTATAGTGATATTGTAACTATATTTATCGTAGTGTACAATGCTATGTGATGCCACTCCCTGTTTTGTCAATGGGGAAAGGTTGCGTTCCATAGCTTCCCGCGATATCACTTCGGGGTGGGTCAAATGACATCACTTCCTGTGATGTCATCTTGGGGGTCAAGGGTCGTGTGATGTCACTTCCGCTACCCCTGGCATTTTGGTCAAATGACGTCCCTGCTGAAAGCTCCTCAAGACCTCCCTCTTTTCCTCCTCCTTCCCTCCTCTGCTAATCTCACAGTTGCTGTGATTGGAGCCTTGGACCCTTATGCATCCTCTGGGCCCTGGGCCACCCACACCCAATCTCTCCAGCTTCTGTCTACCTTCAGCACTTGCTTCGGGGGGCCCCAATGGAATGGAGACTCAGACCTTTCCACCCAGCACAGCTCCTGGCCGCATAGCACTTACCATACCTTGCACTTCATCTGTGGCTCACCCTCGAGCACGGACACTGCAACACCTACCCCACTGCCCTCTTCCTTGCTGCACTTGCACGTTCTGAATACACACAATGCATAGTAGGTTTGGCCGTCCCTTCCCCCAGTGTATTTTTTGTATATTCTAATTGTATTGCAATCCCATGTTCCCTCCTTGTTGCCCAGTGGGCGCTTTAAAACAGAATGTATTTTCTGTATAAGCGCCTAACAAGCAAACAATAAACTGAACTGAAAGTTCTGATGCTACGCTAATGTCGGGAATGTCTGGACTCGGGGCTAGCTAGCCTTTTAGTTGTAGCTCCTGAGCTTCTATCCTGGCCCACAACCAAAAGACCCGGGGCTATAGACCTCACATCGCCCTCTAGCGACGTGCATGGCTTATGGCAAGAAAAGTACCTCAATATTTGACGGACGCCCTCCTTCCAGTGGTTGCAGCACACTCCAAGCTGGGTCTAGATTCCGAATCGTGACCTTAGGCTGCAAGGACGACTGTCCTGAAGAGGCCCTGTTGGGTTGGTGAGCAGTAGGCACCAGATGTGAGTACCAGCTGCAGGTGAAGTGCAAGTCTACCCTTTACTCGAACGCCACCATGTCAATGATGGGTACATTCATAAACTAATTTATCCCGCCTGCAGCCACTGGATTGGAAATACGAGGCTGCTGATGACACAGGATAATGCCTGTCAAATAATGTTGCTATAATTGGTGCTAGTGTCATAACAACGTCCTCCTTGAGGATGGCCAATGACAAGTCAACAAAGAAGATGGCCGAGTCCAACAAGGAAGAGCGCGATTGGACGCTGTGTACACAGCTGCTTTCATGCTGACCTTTGTCAAGCGACAGCTTGCTCCGCATGTAAAGGAAAGCCACTGCCTTCGCAAAAGGTCATGCGTGTGTGCGCGGTGAAAGCGACGTAGAGGCACCTTCGGAAAGTGACGGGACATGATAATACATCCGTAGGATACACGTACGTAACTCCCATTGATTGTGCTGCTCAGGCAAACTGCTGCCATGAAGAAAGGAGCGGAATATAACTCTGAATTCACTGCTGCAGCGCAGGCCGGCAGCCATTTTTCAAAATGAGTTCCTATAAAAAGGGCTTGAAGCGGAGCGGCCGCCATTACAGAGTGTATACATTGTTTGAGGAAGGGATTACACATTTCGTTTTTTTAGCCTTATATTCTCAATTTCGTACCATTTTCTTTTTGTTGGTTTAAACCCCCCACCCCACCTCGCCCTCCAACCTTTTGCCATTTGACCTCCCACTACTACCCACTTCAACCCTTATTCACAAGGCACAATAAAAGTATGAAAAAGAACAAAACTCACTTTGGAAATAAAAAAAGCAATCCCGGTTTTGGGAGTTTAGACAATGCCGCCACCCCCCCCCTCATATGTCCAAAACCTTGATTTCTTTATTTCCATAGGGACTATTGCGCTTTCAGACTTTTAGTACACAAGCGCTGGGTTACACCTGGCATACACTGGCATATACTGGAACCGGGCTGCAAGGGGCTAAAGCTCCCCTGCTCTGCCCTGAGAAGGCTTGCAGGTAAGGGCACATTACCTCCACGTCCCTCTTCCTCGTCCCAGTACCAATCAATGAGGTGACCCATTTCCCACAGGAACCCTTCTGTAATGTGTCACCCTTCCTGGGAGCTTGATATTTTCAGGGCTCGTGCTGTCAGTGACCACGTGACCTAAGCAACAAAAGTAATGAGCGGCTTCCCGCTCATTTAGTCTCAGAGTAACTACAGACGGTGTCCCATGTTGTTATTCAGCAGCACCATGCTGGTGCTGCATAGCTGACAGAGGGCCTGCCCTGCAGGGCCCTCCATCATGACAGTGCCGCTGCCGGGCAACACTGTCACTCATGGCTGTCTGCCATGCATGTAGAGCCCCAGCGGGGCAACTCTACCATTGGAGGCCGGTGCCCCTGCTGGGCAACACCGGCATCGTCTGGCCTTGCAGGCGTGGGTACACCCAGGCCACGGAGGAGCCCGTGTGCTCACAGGCTGACTGGGTGCGCCCAGTCTGGAGTCGTTGGCTGGGTGCCCCCAGCCTGAATCAAAAGAGCGATCCAATGTGGATAGCCACGCCCCCTGCACACTTTCTAGATGGCCAAGATAGGCCTATTGATAATTTTTTGTGTACATTTTTCTTGAAATACAGTATCGGTAACTTTCAATCACTTCTGTAGGAAATGTCCATAAATAATTCAATTGAAGCTTTCTATTTTATAAAAAACAATTTTTGCTTTTTATTTGTCTTCTGGTGAGCCCAACGCGTTTCAAATATAAAACACTGTTCATCAGGGGCGGCATTTTTTCAACAAATTAAAGTCTACAAAAAAAGATACATATAAACATCAATTAATGTGAACTTGAAGCAGATATTTCACAATTTTGGAGAACATCATATCCATTTTTCAGATTAATTTTTTACAAATTAATTTTTTACAGATCAATTTTTTACAAGGCAGTCGGCCTAATGTACAGATCAACATCCAATTTTTCAGTCCTCATTAGTTATTCATCACCCATAGAGCGAGAAAATATAGAAATTCGTCAAAAAATCAACAATTAAGATTGACATGTAGATGTCCTAAGTCAAATGTAGTCATGAAGTTTCCTTCTTAATTTCAAATGTGGGGTAATGTCCCTTATCCATGCATAGTTGCGGTACACTGGGAGGGTGAGAGTGATTTCCTTATAAAATTCAAGTGTAGGGAATTATCTAGAAAGAATATCCCATATACATGCAAAGTGATGGGGAACAGAATAGGAAAGGTGGGTCAATTATTGCATAGTTTGTTAAAGAAAAAGTTGGGGGTGTAGATAAATAGGCATCATTCTTACCCAAGAACATGTATTTTGCTCATGGAGTAATCGAAAATTAGCAGAGAAGATCCAGGTATCCAGTGGACACGTTTAGTGTAGAAGTCTTGTTTCAAGCCTTTATGAGTATAATCATCTACAGGGGATAATGGTATAACGTAGCGGTTATTCTATTTGCAAAGCAAGATAAGAAGTGAAAAATGTAGGTCAAGCGCCTAACTAAGGAAGAAACTTACAGGTGCAGTATCCAACTGGGTCAAGAAGATGTCCGGATGCGTTCGGGAGCCGCAGCAGAGTGAAGACATCACTCGGCGGCCATGTTTAAATACTGTGAATGGCTGTGACGTCATCGTGCGCATGCGCGGGCCACATCACGAAGGATCGCACGCGCGAGAGGACGTCAAAAAACCAAAATTATGCGTGTTATGACAACGGATGATATTAAGCCTTAGAGGAGTGAGTTGAAGAATATTTGTGAAGTAAAAGATGTGGGAGTCCCCTAGCTATGACTTGATGATATTAATCACATACTGTGAGGTATGTTGTAAAAGAAAGAATTTGGCACATTACGAACAATTAGAACAACGTTGGTTTCAAACAAAGTCACTAACCCCATAGAACTTGTGGGTGTACAATCTAGTGTTGATCAGTATGTCAACATTTTGTCTTGCAAAAAAATAATGCAAGTAATAAGTAGGAGTTAATGAAGACAGTTTCTTGTTAATCAATCAGGGAAATGTCATTACTTTTCAACTTAAAAAAGTAAACAAACAGAATGTATGCACAAATTGCGAGACACCAACAGACTAGACATCATGGGTATTCAAACGGGTGCTTGCAGGCCCGATTCATGTTAAAAAGTAGTATTACCTCTTGTAATGGGAAAGTGGCACATATTTCACAATGTTGATCCTAAGTGGGGTTTCAATTGTTGTGTATTCACATGTTGATTTGAAAAAAATAACATAGATGAACAGTACAATTATATGTCGAACACAGCTATAAGTGATTCTTTGACGCAGATAATTTGCTGTTTAAAGAGTCGGGTGCTACAGATGTGTATGGTTTTAGGGAGTGTCAGGCAAATCTTGATTTTGGTCACTGGACTTCTATCATGGTATGAGGTGATTGGGTACAAAGTTTTCCGGGACTAATGTATAGAAATGGCCCTAAATAGTAGTCTCCATTGATTCCAAGTGGGGTCATGGAATCAAGCTTGTTTATCCAAAAAAGTTCTCTTTGGGCCAGAAGTTTTGGAAGGTCTCCCCCTCTGCTTAGGGGTCGTAGGACTTCTAGTACCACGAATCTCATCTGTGACACATTGTGTTTTTTGTCCCGAAAGTGTCTGTACACAGGGGATTTGCAATTGTTTGTCCTCACACAGGATTTGTGCTCTGTCCACCTGTCCTTAACCTTCCTGTTAGTTTTGCCCACATAGTACATACCACATGGGCAGCGAATTGCATAGATTACATTTTTCGTGTCACATGTAGCAAAATTTCTTTGCATGATCTTTCCTGCCGTTATGTGGGTGTCTGATATTGTCGCCTTTGATCACGTTGTTACAATGTTGGCAGTGTACAGGCGAAGGTACCTGTTTTATGTTTGCTGAGGGTCATCTGGGCTGTCTGCTTGGGTTTCTCTGCTTTTATCAAATGGTCTCTCAGGTTTCTTCCTCTTTTATAGGCCATCATTGGTGGGTCCGGGAACAATTCAGATAGTGTACTGTCGGATTTGATTAGGTCCCAATTTTTGTGTATTATCCGTTTGATCTGGAAGTTTTGACACGAGTATCTTAGTGTGTGAATTAGCTTTTTGTCTTTTCTTTTTGGATTTCCTTCCAATAGTGTATTTCTGGTTTGAGTTTCTGTGCGTGCTATAGCGCTGTCAACAACTTCCGATGGAAAACCTCGTTCCAAGAATCTTTGCTTCATTGTGCTGTATTCATTATGCAGCGTGTCTGTTTCCGACGTAATTCTCTTTAATCTTAGTAACTGGCTGTAAGGTAAATTATCCTTCAGATGTTTGGGATGATGGCTTGTGTGGTGAAGACAACTGTTCACATCCGTGGGATACTGGTACAACCACACCATTGGATAATAATCCGGAAAGGCTCATACAAAAACTAGAACGTTTAATCAGACGGGAAATCTCACAGAAGCTGCATGCTACAACTCTCGCTCAATACTACAGAGCAAAACGTATTCCAAGGGGCCTCAGAATCTACCTCAGGCTCACCCTTTGTAAAGAAAATAAGGACTTTGTCACTAGATGGGAACACATCCTTAATAAGTGCTCATTAGACCTAATTCTTCTCACCATCGGAGAGCTTTCAAAATCTGTTACCACCTTACAGGAGGAAATTGAAGACATTTCAACCCAACTTTCCAAACTCAAGACAGAAGCAGAACTCGCACATATTCTCGAAGACACCAACACGAAATTAGAATCCTATAAACAGGATATAGAGCAAAGAAAGATTAGAAAATTCTGCAGAGACACCTTGGACTACGCCCGAGATATAGTGTACTCGTGGCAAGAGTTTTATGCAAACAGCCGACCAACACCAAGAAGACCCTCCAGGCAACCATCTGGGGCAAATAACCAAACGGACAGCACCGAAGTGACTAGTGGTGAATTTGAAGAAACACCTAACACATCAGCAGCCCCGAACCAGACTGGGACAATACCAGACCTACCTACAGGGTCCTCTGGAACCACCGGTAGACCAACAACTGGAACCCCACAAATTCCTTTTTTAGGAAACGGAAAGCCAGAAGAGGACAGAAGAAAACTACATCAGAAAAAGAAATAAAAAATAATCTAGTCATCAATATCTCCTCCAAACCCCTCACTCAGGTTCAAATGGACACACTTAATCTGGGAATCTCATTCATTCCAACAAACTCCACCTCCTATTTTGAAGAAGAAATCAATCTCTTTAAACTAATAAGAAAGATGGAATTGAAGGTATTCTTTAACAACATAGAGGATAACTTACAACCTACACCAAGATACCTTGAAATGAAAAATAAAAGTAACTTCTACCCCCAGGTAAATCACCCATTGATCAATTTATTTAAACAGAAAACTACAAAAGACCTCAAAAGACTAAAATATGTTCCACCGAAAAAAGAAAACATCCGGAAACATCAACTGAGACTCATCAAGCAACTTGCTGAAGACAGTAGTCTTACTCTAAAACAAGCCGACAAAGGAGGCGCGTTAGTCCTGATGGACACAACCCTTTATGACGCTGGCTGTCGCAAACTTTTAAATGATACTCGAACCTACACAGCACTTGACAGTGATCCCATCATGGGGATTTCCAACATTATCAAAATAACTATTGAGAAAGCATTAACAATGGATTGGATATCGGAGAAAACAGCAGAATTTTTGACACAAAAATACCCAATAACCCCCGGTTTTCTATGGCTTACCCAAGATACATAAAAACCTACAAGACCCACCATTTCGTCCAATTGTTGCAGGAACAGATAGCATCTTCCAACCACTTGCTATATACCTCGATGCAGCACTTCAACCACTAGTACAAGCTACTCCGACCTACCTCAAGGACACTACGCATTTTTTGAAAATTCTACAAGCTTTACAACTGACAGAGGACAACCTGATACTATTTACTATGAATGTCAACAGCTTATATACTTCCATTCCAACACTCAGAAGGCTTTCGAAGCCCTAGAATGGTTTCTACTAAATCATGGACGGGTAATCATTCAAAAAATGTTCGCATTGGAACTATTGAACATCATCCTTTACAATAATTTCTTCAGACATAACGGCCAATATTATCTTCAGATCTCCGGAACCTCAATGGGGTCCTCAGTGGCCCCATCTTATGCAAACATCTTCATGTACCACTATGAAAAGACTTTTGTACTAGATAACATTCTCTGGAAAGATAAAATCAAATGCTGGCAGAGATACATCGACGACATTTTCGGAATATGAAGGGGCACCGAAACAGAATTGCTAAACTTTTGGAACTTCCTTAACAGCTGTAACCCAAAAATCTGATTTACCATCGAAATTGGCAAACCTCATGTTAATTTTCTAGATGTCACTGTGGAAATCACAGGCTCCTCTGTGAAAACCAAAATATACAGAAAACCCACGGATGTGAACAGTTGTCTTCACCACACAAGCCATCATCCCAAACATCTGAAGGATAATTTACCTTACAGCCAGTTACTAAGATTAAAGAGAATTACGTCGGAAACAGACATGCTGCATAATGAATACAGCACAATGAAGCAAAGATTCTTGGATCAAGGTTTTCCATCGGAAGTTGTTGACAGCACCATAGCACGCACAGAAACTCAAACCAGAAATACAT
Source organism: Ambystoma mexicanum (assembly GCF_040938575.1). Lineage (NCBI taxonomy): Eukaryota > Metazoa > Chordata > Amphibia > Caudata > Ambystomatidae > Ambystoma > Ambystoma mexicanum. Next base: position 53,610,424 of record NC_090923.1, read on the forward strand.
TATTGGAAGGAAATCCAAAAAGAAAAGACAAAGGGCTAATTCACACACTAAGATACTCGTGTCAAAGCTTCCAGATCAAACGGATAATACACAAAAATTGGGACCTAATCAAATCCGACAGTACACTATCTGAATTGTTCCCGGACCCACCAATGATGGCCTATAAAAGAGGAAGAAACCTGAGAGACCATTTGATAAAAGCAGAGAAACCCAAGCAGACAGCCCAGATGACCCTCAGCAAACAAAAAACAGGTACCTTCGCCTGCTTACACTGCCAACATTGTAACAACCTGATCAAAGGCGACAATATCAGACACCCACATAACGGCAAGAAGATCATGCTAAGAAATTCTGCTACATGTGACACGAAAAATGTAATCTATGCAATTCGCTGCCCATGTGGTATGTACTATGTGGGAAAAACTAACATGAAGGTTAAGGACAGGTGGACAGAGCACAAATCCTGTGTGAGGACAAAAAATTGCAAATCCCCTGTGTACACACACTTTCGGGACAAAAAACACAATGTGCCACAGATGAGATTCGTGGTACTAGAAGTCCTACGACCCCTAAGTAGAGGGGGGGACCTTCCAAAACTTCTGGCCCAAAGAGAACTTTTTTGAATGAACAAGCTTGATTCCATGACCCCACTTGGAATCAATGAAGAGTACTTTTTAGGGCCATTTCTAAAAATTAGTCCCAAAAAACTTTGTACCCAATCACCTCATACCATAATAGGAGTCCACTGTCCAAAATCAAGATTTTCCTGACACTCCCTAAAACCATATACATCTGTAGCACTCAACTCTTTAAACAGCAAATTATCTGCGTCAAAGAATCACCTATACCTGTGTTCCACATATAATTGTACTGTTCATCTATGTATTCTTTTTCAAATCAACATGTGAATACACAACAATTGAAACCCCACTTAGGATCAACATTGTGAAATATGTGCCACTTTCCCATTACAAGAGGTAATACTACTTTTTAACATGAATCGGGCCTGCAAGCACCCGTTTGTATACCCATGATGTCTAGTCTGTTGGTATCTCGCAATTTGTGCATACATTCTGTTTGTTTACTTTTTTAAGTTGAAATGTAATGACATTTCCCTGATTGATTAACAAGAAACTGTCTTCATTAACTCCTACTTATTACTTGCATTATTTTTTTGCAAGACAAAATGTTGACATACTGATCAACACTATATTGTACACCCACAAGTTCTATGGGGTTAGTGACTTTGTTTGAAACCAACGTTGTTTTAATTGTTCGTAATGTGCCAAATTCTTTCTTTTACAACATACCTCACAGTATGTGATTAATATCATCAAGTCATAGCTAGGGGACTCCCACATCTTTTACTTCACAGATATTCTTCAACTCACTCCTCCAAGGCTTAATATCATCCGTTCTCATAACACACATAATTTTATTTTGTTTAAGTCCTCTCGCGCGTGCGCGGTTGACGTCACGATCCTTCGTGACGTGGCCCGCGCATGCGCACGATGACGTCACAGCCATTCACAGTATTTAAACATGGCCGCCGAGTGATGTCTTCACTCTGCTGCGGCTCCCGAACGCATCCAGACATCTTCTTGACCCAGTTGGATACTGCACCTGTAAGTTTCTTCCTTAGTTAGGCGCTTGACCTACATTTTTCACTTCTTATCTTGCTTTGCAAATAGAATAACCGCTAGGTTATACCAATATCCCCTGTAGCTGATTATACTCATAAAGGCTTGAAACAAGACTTCTACACTACACATGTCCACTGGATACCTGGATCTTCTCCGCTAATTTTCGATTACTCTATGAGCAAAATACATGTTCTTGGGCAAGAATGCTGCCTATTTTTCTACACCCCCAACTTTTTCTTTAACAAACTATGCAATAATTGACCCACCTTTCCTATTCTGTTTCCCATCACTTTGCATGTATATGGGATATTCTTTCTAGATAATTCCCTACACTTGAATTAGGAAATCACTCTCACCCTCCCAGTGTACCACAACTATGCATGCATAAGGGACATTACCCCACATTTGAAATTAAGAAGGAAACTACATGCCTACATTTGACTTAGGACATCTACATGTCAATCTTAATTGTTGATTTTTTGACGAATTCCTATATTTTCTCGCTCTATGGGTGATGAATAACTAATGAGGACTGAAAAATTGGATGTTGATCTGTACATTAGGCCGACTGCCTTGTAAAAAATTGATCTGTAAAAAATTAATTTGTAAAAAATTAATCTGAAAAATTGATATGATGTTCTCCAAAATTGTGAAATATCTGCTTCAAGTTCACATTAATTGATGTTTATATGTATCTTTTTTTGTAGACTTTAATTTGTTGAAAAAATGCCGCCCCTGATGAAGAGTGTTTTATACTCGAAACGCGTTGGGCTCACCAGAAGACAAATAAAAAGCAAACATTGTTTTTTATAAAATAGAAAGCTTCAATTGAATTATTTATGGACATTTCCTACAGAAGTGATTGAAAGTTACCGATACTGTATTTCAAGAAAAATGTACACAAAAAATGATCAATAGGCCTAACTTGGCCATCTAGAAAGTGTGCAGGGGGCGTGGCTATCCACATTGGATTGCTCTTTTGTTTCTTGTATATATCCAGCCTAGATACCAACGCTGTGTCTTTCTCCCTCGCACCTCGAACTATTTACCAAAGATTACCATTCTGTCTAGCTTTAACTAAACTACATTTACTTTGGTGTGCAAGTGTACTTCCCTGTGTTGGTTGCCCCCAGCCTGAATGTCATGTCAGGTGATCCTGACATAAGAAGGGTGATCCCTGCATACTGGTCTGCTGCGTGATCACAGCTCGTGTGTTGCTGGGTGCCCCCAGCATGTCGGCTGGGTGCCCCCCAGCCTTGGTCTGCCTGGTCTGGGTGCCCCCAGACCAGGACATAACACCCTCTTCTACGTTCATGATCTTTTAGCCCTGCCTCCTCCCGCCTCCTGGCATAACAGCCCACCTGCCACAAGCCACCAGCTTAACTAGCATCTGCCCGAACGCCCCATTTGAGAACGGGGGAGAGTGAGGCGGGAAAGCTAGACTGGGAGGGGGAAGAGTAATGCAGATTTCCGGAAAGTAATCCAGACATTATCAAATACTTTCCAATGGAGATTTTGTCCTTGCGTGCCTGTAGATGAACAAGGGCCATTCAGAGGTCAGATGCTGAGGACTAAAATGAGTGCACACCCGGCCAGAGTTTCTGCAATCTTGGCTTTTAATGTCACTGGGGGAATATTGCAATTCTATGGCCCGACCCGGATCAAGCACGATATATTAATGTCACTTGGAGTCTTTGCAGGTCTTTTGGGGCCCGTCTCAGAGCCTAAATTGAGGGCATCTCCTCCCTTCTGTCGTCAACCGTGGATTTAGCAAAGCAGACCGAAAGCCGCTGCTCCCCTTGGGGGTGTTTTAAATAGGCGTTCTCGTTTAAGTAGGCACGCCTAGGTCTATTAACTCCTCACACTTTCCAGAAAGGTCTGTGGCTGGACTGATACATTTTACTGCAGCTCCTCGCCCCCCAAAAAAGCATGGGGATTGATGCCATCATAAACAAATTTACAGTGCACTGGCGTCTGGGATTTTTTTTAACCTAAAGCAAAGAGCCAATGGGACCCTTCATTTCTGGCTTTGCTCAGCCAGTATCTGGCATGGGTTGGTACACTGTCCTTAGAGAAACTATATCACTTGAGTAACCCAAAGAGGCAGTTATATGTAGGCATTTTAGAAGGGTGTGTCATCATTTCAGCCGTGTGTGTTCATCTGAGCAACATGTGGTCTATCCAGCTGTGTGCGTTCTTTTCCGCAGCATGTGGTCATTTCAGCAGTGTGTGCTCTTCTCACCAGCGCGTGATCATTTCAACAGTCTATGGTTTTCTCTGCGGCGTGTGAGCATTTCACCAGTGTGTGTTCTTCTCACCAGCGTGTGATCATTTCAGCAGTGTGTGTTCTTCTCTGCAGCATGTGATCATTTCATCTGTGGGTGTTCTTCTCAGCAGCGTGTGGCCATTTCAGCTGTGTGTGATCTTCTCAGCAGCATGTGGTCTATACAGCACTGTGTGATCTTCTCAGCAGCATGCGGTCTATCCAGTACTGTGTGATCTTCTCAGCAGCATACGGTCTATCCAACACTGTGTGATCTTCTCAGCAGTATGTGGTCTACCAAGCAGTGGGTGATCTTCTCAGCAGCATGTGATAATTTCACCAGTGGGTATTATTCTCAGCAGCGTGTGGCCATTTCAGCTTTGTGTGATCTTCTCAGCAACATGTGGTCTATCCAGCACTGTGTGATCTTCTCAGCAGCATGTGGTCTATCCAGCAGTGTGTGATCTTCTCAGCAGCATGTGATCATTTCTCCAGTGTGTGTTCTTCTCAGCAGTGTGTGGTCATTTCCGCATTGTGTGTTCTTCTCAGCAGCATGTGGTCTATCCAGCATTGTGTGATCTTCTCAGCAGCATGTGGTCTATCCAGCAGTGTGTGATCTTCTCAGCAGCATGTGATCATTTCACCAGTGCGTGTTCTTCACAGCAGCATGTGACCATTTCAGCTTTGTGTGATCCTCCCAGCAGCATGTGGTCTATCCAGCACTATGTGATCTTCTCAGCAGCATGTGGTCTATCCAGCAGTGTGTGATCTTCTCAGCAGCATGTGATCATTTCACCAGTGGGTGTTCTTCTCAGCAGTGTGTGGCCATTACAGCTTTGTGTGATCTTCTCAGCAGCATGTGGTCTATCCAGCACTGTGTGATCTTCTCAGCAGCATGTGGTCTATCAAGCACTGTGTGATCTTCTCAGCAGAATGTGGTCTATCCAGCAGTTTGTGCTCTCTCAGCAGCATGTGATCATTTCACCAGTGTGTGTTTTTCTCAGCAGTGTGTGGTAATTTCCGCATCGTGTGTTCTTCTCAGCAGCATGTGGTCTATCCAGCACTGTGTGATCTTCTCAGCAGCATGTGGTCTATCCAGCAGTGTGTGATCTTCTCAGCAGCATGTGGTCTATCCAGCACTGTGTGATCTTCTCAGCAGCATGTGGTCTATCCAGCAGTGTGTGATCTTCTCAGCAGCATGTAATAATTTCACCAGTGGGTGTTCTTCTCAGCAGTGTGTGGCCATTTCAGCTTTGTGTGATCTTCTCAGCAGCATATGGTCTATCCAGCACTGTGTGATCTTCTCAGCAGCATGTGGTCTATCAAGCACTGTGTGATCTTCTCAGCAGAATGTGGTCTATCCAGCAGTTTGTGCTCTTCTCAGCAGCATGTGATCATTTCACCAGTGTGTGTTCTTCTCAGCAGTGTGTGGTAATTTCCACATTGTGTGTTCTTCCCAGCAGCATGTGGTCTATCCAGCACTGTGTGATCTTCTCAGCAGCATGTGGTCTATCCAGCAGTGTGTGATCTTCTCAGCAGCATGTGATCATTTTACCAGTGTGTGTTCTTTTCAGCAGCATGTGGTCATTTCACCAGTGTGTGCTCTTTTCAACAGCATGCAGTCCTTTCATCAGTGTGTGTTCTTCACAGCAGTGTGTGGTCATTTCAGTAGTGTGTGATCTTCTCAGCAGCATGTCAGCATTTCAGCAATGTGTGTTCTTCTCAGCAGCGTTCATTCTTCTCAGCAGCATGCAATCATTTCATCAGTGCATGTTCCTCTCAACAGCATGTGATCAATGCAGCAGTGTGTGTTCTACTCAGTACTGTGCCATAATTTCAGCAGTGTGTGTTCTTCTCAGCAGCATTTGGTCTATCCAGCAGTGTGTGATCTTCTCAGCAGCATGTGATCATTTTACCAGTGTGTGCTCTTCTCAGCAGCGTGTGGTCATTTCACCAGTGTGTGCTCTTTTCAACAGCATGCAGTCCTTTCATCAGTGTGTGTTCTTCGCAGCAGTGTGTGGTCATTTCAGCAGTGTGTGATCTTCTCAGCAGCATGTCATTCTTCTCAGCAGCATGCAATCATTTCATCATTGTGTGTTCCTCTCAACAGCATGTGATCATTTCACCAGTGGGTGTTCTTCTCAGCAGCGTGTGGCCATTTCAGCTTTGTGTGATCTTCTCAGCATCATGTGGTCTATCCAGCACTGTGTCATCTTCTCAGCAGCATGTGGTCTATCCAGCACTGTGTCATCTTCTCAGCAGCATGTGGTCTATCCAGCAGTGTGTGATCTTCTCAGCAGCATGTGATCATTTCACCAGTGTGTGTTCTTCTCAGCAGTGTGTGGTCATTTCCGCATTTTGTGTTCTTCTCAGCAGCATGTAGTCTATCCAGCACTGTGTGATCTTTTCAGCAGCATGTGGTCTATCCAGCAGTGTGTGTTCTTCTCAGCAGCATGTGATCATTTCACCAGTGGGTGTTTTTCTCAGCAGTGTGTGGCCATTTCAGCTTTGTTTGATCTTCTCAGCAGCATGTGGTCTATCCAGCACTGTGTGATCTTCTCAGCAGCATGTGGTCTATCCAACAGTGTGTGATCTTCTCAGCAGCATGTGATCATTTTACCAGTGGGTGTTCTTCTCAGCAGTGTGTGGCCATTTCAGCTTTGTGTGATCTTCTCAGCAGCATGTGGTCTATCCAGCACTGTGTGATCTTCTCAGCAGCATGTGATCATTTTACCAGTGTGTGATCTTCTCAGCAGCATGTGATCATTTTACCAGTGTGTGTTCTTCTCAGCAGTGTGTGGTAATTTCCGCATTGTGTGCTCTTCTCAGCAGCATGTGGTCTATCCAGCACTGTGTGATCTTCTCAGCAGCATGTGGTCTATCCAACAGTGTGTGATCTTCTCAGCAGCATGTAATCATTTTACCAGTGTGTTTTCTTCTCAGCAGCGTGTGGTCATTTCACCAGTGTGTGCTCTTTTCAACAGCATGCAGTCATTTCATCAGTGTGTGTTCTTCGCAGCAGTGTGTGGTCATTTCAGCAGTGTGTGATCTTCTCAGCAGCATGTCATCATTTCAGCAATGTGTGTTCTTCTCAGCAGTGTTCATTCTTCTCAGCAGCATGCAATCATTTCATCAGTGTATGTTCCTCTCAACAGCATGTGATCAATGCAGCAGTGTGTGTTCTACTCAGTACTGTGCCATAATTTCAGCAGTGTGTGTTCTTGTCAGCAGCATTTGGTCTATCCAGCAGTGTGTGACCTTCTCGGCAGATTGTGATAATTTCAGCAGTGTGTCATTTCAACAGCATATGATCATTTAATCAGTGTGTGTTCTTCTCAGCAGTGCGTGGTCATTTCAGCAGTGTGTGCTCTTCCCAGCAGCATTAATTTTTCTCAGCAGCATGCAGTCATTTCATCAGTGATTGTTCTTCTCAGCAGCATGTGATCCATTGAGCAGTGTTCTCAGCAGTGTGCAGTCATTTCAGCACTGTCTGTCCTTCTCAGCAGTGTGTAGTCATTTCAGCAGTGTGTGTTCTTCTGAGGAGCATGTGATCCATTCAGCAGTGTGTGATCTTCTCAGCAGCATTTGGTCTATCCAGCAGTGTGTGATCTTCTCAGCAGCATGTGATCATTTTACCAGTGTGTGCTCTTCTCAGCAGCGTGTGGTCATTTCACCAGTGTGTGCTCTTTTCAACAGCATGCAGTCCTTTCATCAGTGTGTGTTCTTCGCAGCAGTGTGTGGTCATTTCAGCAGTGTGTGATCTTCTCAGCAGCATGTCATTCTTCTCAGCAGCATGCAATCATTTCATCATTGTGTGTTCCTCTCAACAGCATGTGATCATTTCACCAGTGGGTGTTCTTCTCAGCAGCGTGTGGCCATTTCAGCTTTGTGTGATCTTCTCAGCATCATGTGGTCTATCCAGCACTGTGTCATCTTCTCAGCAGCATGTGGTCTATCCAGCACTGTGTCATCTTCTCAGCAGCATGTGGTCTATCCAGCAGTGTGTGATCTTCTCAGCAGCATGTGATCATTTCACCAGTGTGTGTTCTTCTCAGCAGTGTGTGGTCATTTCCGCATTTTGTGTTCTTCTCAGCAGCATGTAGTCTATCCAGCACTGTGTGATCTTTTCAGCAGCATGTGGTCTATCCAGCAGTGTGTGATCTTCTCAGCAGCATGTGATCATTTCACCAGTGGGTGTTCTTCTCAGCAGCGTGTGGCCATTTCAGCTTTGTGTGATCTTCTCAGCAGCATGTGGTCTATCCAGCACTGTGTGATCTTCTCAGCAGCATGTGGTCTATCCAACAGTGTGTGATCTTCTCAGCAGCATGTGATCATTTTACCAGTGGGTGTTCTTCTCAGCAGTGTGTGGCCATTTCAGCTTTGTGTGATCTTCTCAGCAGCATGTGGTCTATCCAGCACTGTGTGATCTTCTCAGCAGCATGTGATCATTTTACCAGTGTGTGATCTTCTCAGCAGCATGTGATCATTTTACCAGTGTGTGTTCTTCTCAGCAGTGTGTGGTAATTTCCGCATTGTGTGTTCTTCTCAGCAGCATTTGGTCTATCCAGCAGTGTGTGACCTTCTCGGCAGATTGTGATAATTTCAGCAGTGTGTCATTTCAACAGCATATGATCATTTAATCAGTGTGTGTTCTTCTCAGCAGTGCGTGGTCATTTCAGCAGTGTGTGCTCTTCCCAGCAGCATTAATTCTTCTCAGCAGCATGCAGTCATTTCATCAGTGATTGTTCTTCTCAGCAGCATGTGATCCATTGAGCAGTGTGCAGTCATTTCAGCACTGCCTGTCCTTCTCAGCAGTGTGTAGTCATTTCAGCAGTGTGTGTTCTTCTGAGGAGCATGTGATCCATTCAGCAGTGTTCTCAGCAGTGTGCATTCATTTCAGCACTGTCTGTCCTTCTCAGCAGTGTGTAGTCATTTCAGCAGTGTGTGTTCTTCTGAGCAGCATGTGGCCATTTCATCAGTGTGTGCTCTTCTCAGGAGTGTGTGTTAATATTGAGGAATGTGTGTTCTTCTCAGCAGGATGCAGTCATTTCAGCAGTGTGTTGCATTTCAGGAAGGTGTGGTATTTCAATAGTGTATGGCCATTTCATCAGGAGTTGGTGAGTTTTTCAAGCAGCATGCGGTCATTTCAGCAGTGCATGTTTTTTTTCGTCGCAGTGCGTGGTCGTTTCAGCAGTGTGTGTTCTTCTCAGCAGCGTTTGGTTGTTTCAGCAGTGCGTGTTCTCGCAGTAGCACGTGGTCATTTCAGCACTGTGTGTTCTTTTCAGCAGTGTATGGTCATTTCACCAGAATGTTTCCATTTCAACAGGGTGTGTCCCTTTAAGTGTTGTGTGGTCATTTTGGCAGTGTGTTGCATTTCCGCAGGGTGTGCTATTTCAATAGTGCACGGCCATTTGATCAGGATTTGTATTCAGCTGGGGGAGATATTTCAGCAGTTTTTGGCATTGCAGCATGCAATTGGAATGTGAAGTTGTTGAGAGCCATGTCTTCTGCACCTTTGCAGCTCATTAGCATGTTTAATCCACCTTCTGCCACACTCGCTCTGCTTGGTATGGTGGTTGGGCCATTTGTGATAGATGAAACAAACACCCCCTTGTGTGGACTGGGAGTCTTGTTGCCATTAGCAAATATTTTCACTTTGGGTCTCTGCATGTTCCCTCTTGCTGAGACCCCCCTGAGGTTCGAGGCCCATTTAATTTGAAATGGTTGTGTTGCGATGATTAGGGAAGACTCGGGGTTCTGCAAATTGTATTCAGTATAGTTAAATGTGAATGGGATATGTTACTTAGTGTTACTATTTGGTTAAACTCATCCATATTAGCTTCCACGAGTGTAGAAAGACAAATGTGAAAACCGCCAAATTAAACATAAGTGCAATTCAGACATAATGTGCTATGGAGTGCCCAGAGGAAGATAATAAGGAGTTTTTATAATACACATGCGAGAAAGTAGGCCTGTCCTGCAAGAATTCACTGTAAAGGAAAGATGGGATTTATTAAACATGCATGCACATTGAGAAAACCTATAAAGAGGATTTATGAATCTACATGTAGTGGGCTTTTTATTAACAAATAAAAACATGGTATTCAAGGGTTGACTTTTAGAAACCGGTTCTGCAGAGTTTCAAAAGCCAGAGGATGGATGAATAAGTAACTAGGACCTTAGCAACGGTCAACTCAGCCGAAGGAGCTGGCCATAGTTTTTATGGTCTGGTAAGTATCGCAGAAATTAGATGTAATCTCTTGAATGCAGAGGAGCTTGGCATAGGGTTTTCTCTATTTGTTTGACCAGGAGTAAAACAAATGGGGTGAGTTAATGCTCAAGGCTAAAGTAATTGAGACCAAGGAGTTTCAATTGTATTTTCAAATGTGCTTTGCGTGGTGAAATTTCAGTTAATTAGATTAGAATATTCCAATGGAGGTCAGTGAACTAGGGAATGAGATAGTTATTGCTAGCTAGTGTTAATATTAAAGGTATTTGTACTGTGTACCGTCACCACCAGAGTAGTTCCCAGGTGCTCTGATGGATCTGAAAAATGGGTGCAGGGCGTTAGTAGGGTGTAGTGTGGAATAGGACAAAGAGAGTTGGGATGTCCTGTTGGCTGCTTCAGTTCTGTTTGCAGCGTTCGTAGAGCTTGAGTGCGATTTGCGGTCGGTGCCAATTCCCACGTGCTGTTGTGTCGGTCATGTGTTGTTTGTCTGTTGTTGCCATGTGGTGATGTACGTGCGAATTGCTGTGCAGAGAAGTGGTCATGTGGGTTTCTGCATGAGAAGTGTATGCGGAAAGTTGAGATTCTACAGTTGAGATGTGAAGCATGCTAAACTTCACAGTTCTATCTAGATGTGGCGCATGCTAAACTTCACAGTTCTATCTAGATGTGGCACATGCTAAACTTCACAGTTCTATCTAGGAGTGGCGCATGGTAAACTACACAGTTCTAGCTAGGTGTGACGCATGCTAAACTTCACAGTTCTAGCTAGGTGTGACGCATGCTAAACTTCACAGTTCTATCTAGATGTGGCACATGCTAAACTTCACAGTTCTATCTAGATGTGGCCCATGCTAAACTTCACAGTTCTATCCAGGGCTTTAAGTGGGGTAAGAAATCGAGGGGGGGCCCTCATTTGGGGGCGTGGCTTGTGGGAGGGAAATATGTAACATATTTCTATGTTTAGAAAAGATGGCTTGCACAGTACACACACCATAGTAAGCTACGCACACAAATATATAACATTTATATATATTTGTGTGCATACCCTACGGTTTGCCTAGTTTTCAGGCCATCTTTTTTAAACATTTCGGGTTTATAAAAGATGGCTTTGAAAGCACACAATTCAAGCCGTCTTTTATAAAGCTTTGACTACGGACAAAATTGTCCGTCGGCAAAGCTTTATAAAAGATGGCTTGAAATGTGTACTTTCAAAGCCATCTTTTATAAACCTCGAAATATGTCGAGGAATCCCCAGGTTCGCCGAGGGTTAAAGACGCCTCGGCGACCTGGGGAAACAAAGGGACAGTAACTGCCTCTGGTGACCTCTCGCGCGAGGGGTCACCAGATGCAGTTACTGTGGCTGAAGGAAGTGGCAGCCAGGCACAGCATCGCTGTGGTTGGCTGCCACTTCTGTCAGATCGCCTGACTTCATGGCAGGTGCCTCTCCCGTCGGGGCTGCGGCCGCGACGGGATAATGCATCCTGCCAATGTTGTGGGCGGTGGGACGGGGCCCCGGCAGGGCCCCGGCTCAGCACCACTTTTTGGAGACTGCCGAGGCCCGGCCCCAGCAGGCCCCGGCCCACTTTAAGCACTGGTTCTATCTAGGAGTGGCGCATGCTAAACTACACAGTTCTAGCTAGGTGGGACGCATGCCAAACTACACAGTTCTAGCTAGATGTGACACATGCTAAACTTCACAGTTCTACCTAGATGTGGAGCTTACAGAACTACACAGTTCTATCTAGATGTGACGTTTGCTAAACTTTGCAGTTCTATCTCGATGTGGCGCATGTTAAACTTCACAGTTTTATCTAGATTTGGCACACGCTAAACTGACAGTTGTATCTAGGTGTGACACATGCTAAACTACACAGTTCTATCAAGGAGTGGTGCATGCTAAACTACACAGTTCTATCTAGATGTGGCACATGCTAGAGGTCACAATTCTGACTAGAAGTGAGGGATGCTAAACATCACAATTATGACTAGACATCATGCAAGGCTAATCTTACAGTACAGTTCTAGTACAATTCTGTCTAGGAGTGACACATGGTAATCTAGGAAAAGTGCTTCATTAAAAGGTTATCCCAGAGAATTATTAACATAAAAGTACGAACGTGGGATATGACCATCATACCAGCATGGGCTGTTTTTGAAATATGTAATCAGAGGGTTAAGAACTGGCTTACTCAGCCTTCTTCATATAGCATGAAGTATATATGTGAGCCATGTATAATTAAGAGTTATGGTTAAAAGGGCTTATGCCAGTTATTACTAGTAAAGAATTATGTTTGCACAGGAATGTTTAACTGTCTGATGATGTCATGACATACCACGGACAAATCTTAAAGGGAGGTGTGTTTTACATATGTGCTGAAGTTGGTAGTTAAAATAACGTCTACCAATGAGAATGTAGGAATTAGAGAAAGGTTGGATTTCTTTGTAGAGGTTTTGTCCATCACATGTGGGGCTTGTATTGTAATAAAATATCTTGAAGAGTTTTAACTATTCCAAAAATGTATATAAGATGTCAACTTATGTGGTTCTTTAAGGCGTGGGTTAGTTTGGTTCCAAAGGTTTCATCTCCCCAGACCATTGTACAATAAACGTACTTTACGTACAAAATGTGCACTCGTTCCTCAGGTGGTGGTCCTGCTTGGGTTGAGGTAATTAGTTGTCTGCCCCGCAGTTGAAAGGCCCTGACGACATTGCTGCCTCTTGCACTGCTGGGTGAGAACTTGCATGGAGTCAGCTTGAAGTGGCATACTTTTAAAATATAGTTTATTTTGTTACAGCTTCTGCATGCGTTACCCTTCCGCAGTGGGATACTGTCTGTTGTGAGCTTGGCATTAGCAGCGTGTTGAGCATTGGCGCCTGGTGAGATGTGGGTGATGTGGAGTTCACAGACTGACTCGCTGGTTGTACTTTCTTAACTACATGTGTCCTCTCCAACCCTTGTCTGTCCTACGCTTCACCCCTGCATGAGTGCGTGAATCAGCCAGTTCATGATTAGGGCTCCCAGTTTTCTGGTTTTACTGATTTTTACATATAAACACAGACAGAAATCCCTCTGGTTTCCTTTCAGCATTAATTTGTAGAAAGTGGAAATTCATGTGCCTTGATTAGTTCTTCAGGTTGTCAATCAGCCTTTGCAGGCCAATGGCTGTGCAGAGTAACACAATGTACTGGCTAAGCAAAGAGATAGTTTAAAGGGCTGCAGATATCCTTACCGGGTCTGCATAAAGAAACCTGTTTTATCTAGGGCGGAAATACTGCTTGGCTAGATGTGCAAGAACCCAGCTCTATGACCGTCACGGAAGCACAACGCGTGACTTTTTAAAATTTGAATAAATGTGGAAATGCGCTGGTTGCAAATTACATTTTTTTGAGAGAACAACTATAGACCGGATGAATACAAATAAAATGACAACAAAATACATATGGATCAATACAGACAGAAATGTTGAAAAAATAAATACCATGAAAAACGGGAGCATTTTACAGTATTTTCTGGAAGGATAGCCGTGGTGCTCAGAGAATATAGTGGTGCAAATTGATACGCACGTTCCTTTGGTCAGCTGTGCATACATTTCATCATTGGCACCAACCAGCTGGAATGACTTTGCCAGATGCCGGGCACATTGGTGGAATGCATGGCATGGAGAGATTCGCCTTGGCATTGCTTGGATTGCAATAGGAGGAACCGCTCATAGTCGGGCAAGTCTATTGTTAGAGAGTAAGTTGTGAGTTTTTTTGCCATAGCGGTCACATTATCGCCTTCATCACCAATACTGGCGATTGCGCTGGACAGTATGTGAATGTCGGTGCCAGCGAGGATAATCAGTGTTGAGCGCATGATGCCAGCCTCTGACTCCCTCAGAACTCTGAAGTAGTGTGTAGCAGGCCTAGCCACGGGGCACTCCAACTTAGATGACGCATCTATAACTACGTCATCTTGTGGCAGAGGGGCAACCCAGAGGCAAGGGGTGTCCTAATAGCAGCTGCCGGCGCACCTTGCTCAGACATATTAATAGTTTATTTCTCATATAGCGCTACACATCCATAGGTCTCAGAGCGCTGAAATAACAGACGACATTATTATCCCACAGAGTGGTACTCAATTTATCGACCTAACAAGGTTGAAAGACTGAGTGGACTCTGCCGTGATTTGAACCTGCCATACAAGACAATGCATCTCTCACTGGGCTATCCGACCGACAGCATGTTGGGCAGCGTGCATTGCCCCCAGACAGGCACCAGTTCCAATTTTGCCTACAGGATGAGCAGGGTGGCCGGACACAGCAACTTCGCCATGAAAGCTTGTTGGCCATGAGGAGCAATAGAGGCGCAGAAGTTTGGTTTTCAGTCAAAAATCATTAACAGAGCTTCTGAGGGGGTGGTATGAGAACGATTCCATGCTCCCCTGCTGAGTGTGTACAGTGTGCAGTCTCCCGTGTTGCAGTGTGGGAATGACGCCACACTATATGAAACTAGAGGGCGAGAGCAGTATATCACAGTTGCTGCCACTTGTAGACTCCCGCTCTTGCATGCTAGCCCTTTATTTAAAGATTAGTACACAGCAGGGGCGTCGCTTTGTCCTCCCAGCCAATATGGAGGCTCGGAGCGGGGGCATCGCCATACGGTAATCCTGCCGCTCTGAGACTCTATAGGGCTGGAGGCAGCCATCTCTCCCACCGGGGAACAAAGTAAGTGCCCCCGCCCGCGTTCCCCATCCCCCTTTGCCACATATTTCACTCCCTCCCCCTGCCCCCCTACTTACCTTTTCCATTCGGGTCCTGCGCCCGAAATAGGAGTGTTCCTGGATCGTCCGCTCCTGATCTGCAATACACCGCCATGGAAAGGGAGAAGGGACTATGTAGTCCTTTCTCCGCGTTTCGTGGTTGCCATCTTTTCTTTTTTTCCCAGTTGTGAAACGCTGAAGATTATATTAGTACCCCGGTCTAATTGGGGTGCTAAAAGCAATAAGTCCCGAGCTGGGGGAGGGGGCGCCTTACCGCTTCGGGTAATGCTCTTGGCCTGCGTTAAGGCCCTTGCTTCACTCGGGACTGTAACTATGGGCCGCGGGGTATAACCTGAAGCAGTAATGCCCCCCCCAGCTCGGGGCTTGTTGCTCAGTAGTGATATTTCTGCGTCACTGCTGATGTCAGTGTACAGTCATAGGAGCTTAGGATCTAGGCCGCTCCTACAGGATCCAATCAGGACCAGAGTTACGCACAAGCCATAAGATAGCTCTTACTTCTCAGTCATTTTGATTGACAGTTGTGGTCCCTGTCGCTTGCTTCCGAGTAGTTGTATCGGGGCGTGAGTTATTTTGTTCTGGTTAGAAGATAGCACCATGTTAATTCCGGGTACAATAACCTTTGTGTCTTCAAGGTTTGGTTCGTTTTAGATCAGGTGACTACACCTCATTTAGAATGTTGAGGTGTTTTCTAGTCAATCACGTTACCAGTCAATATATCACGTCTGTTGTCACGCTCTCACCTGCCTCACCTGCTGCTGGAGGCAAATTTCCTGTTATCTTGAAGAGATTTTACTGGGGTAACTGAGGGGCGGGGGCGTAGATAGTATATTGAAAAGATGGAATGGATTCCTGCAGTGGAGGATGGGACCGCACAAGTAAGTACTGGGACGAGGAAGAGGGACGTGAAGGTAATGAACGGTTGCTGTGTTTAAGCCAAAGTAGGTGGGGAGGGTGGTGGGTGGAGGCGGTCTGCAGGTGGTTAACACGGACATACACTTTGTAAATATAAAAATAAATAACATTGACACGCTGTATTGCCACGCCTCTGGCAGCAAAACTGGTGTGGCTAAAAACCGGATTAACAGAAGACGGGAAACAGACTCAAGTCCGACTCTCCATTGTCTTTTTAGTTTAATTTGTTTTTAAAGGACATCTGCCCTCCCCCGACCGAGGCGCTTTTGCCTTTTAAATGAAGTCACCACCTACTGTGAAAATGGACATATTCCAGTGCACAATATGCAGAGGTGCATTTTAAATTGAAAACTTTCCATTGATTCGGGGCCAATTAACGCTACCAGGAGGGAGGTGCACTGAGGCCTGTATGCACGGACTAGAATTCGAAAACAGGTCATGCATCACAGCTGAGGGCCTGGGTAACCAATAATGACTCATATTCAGGAGAACAGCGATCAGAGGTTTAGTATATCACATAATCAATATCAGGAACACTGTGTTCAGAGCCATTAATTGAAAAAGCGAGTCCCGCATAGCTCCTCATGAAACCTGGCGGGGGACGCGCGTTGCATCTTAAACGCTTCAGCCTGCGCGGTGCCACGTCCAGGTCCATCCTGGAGCCTGGCGGTGAGAGTCTGCACCAAACCTAGCACTGACCTCCTCTTTGCCACCCCTGACTCCCTCTCCATCTATGCCTGTGGATCTAGGGGACAGGCTGGGACCCGCCACTCGCCACGCTCTGCCACTTTGGGACCGTCGCGCAGTACCGCGCGCCAACACCGTAGGGTCTGAGTCCGCCAGCCAGCTCAGTGGTCCTTTCCTCTTCAGTATGGCCATGGCTGTGAGAAGGGAGCAGGGGTAGAGCAAATTCCCACAGCACTCAGCCGTGTACTGGTGCACAACGGTGCATTAAGGCAATGCAAGTTCTTGGGATACCCATGGCCAATATAAAGCACACCAACCTTTCTCCACTACACACAAGCCTATTTCCTACACTGTTTGTTACTAAGGACATCAGCGCCCCCCCCCCCCACATAGAAGCAGACATGGAGTGTCCCAATAAGGATGGCCGCGGAGTGGACACTGAAAATAAACTCTGCACTCAATAAGCCTAGTCCCCCCGCCTTTGGAATTATAGCACTTTCTGGTTTACCTCATATTCTCCACGATAAACATGAAGGGCCGCTACAAATCATTACTTTTATGTCGTTTTCAAAAAAAAAATAAGAAATTCTGGGCTATGTTCAAGCAGGCTTGTCCCCCACATTTATTATCGCCCTGTAGTGTGAGGCACTGTGTATAACGCCCCCCACTCTGGGTGGAAATGTTAGCTCCTTTTTGCCTCCCACTGGAAGATCCAGGTTCCAGGCCCCCCCTTGCTCAGCTCAGACCCACGGTGAGTCGGCCACTACTGGATTTGGAACCCAGAACCCTGATTGGAGGCCTAGCCGCCCAATCCTAAGGCCAGGATAGAACTAGAGTAACCAGAAAAAAGGCTGCACTCCTTTGCACTCACACTGATCTCTGAACCCATCCAACTCGATTAACCCATATCCGGAAGAGTCAATAAAGGTCCTACTCACCAAGAGTCCCACTGCCTTGATTTCAATCAAAGAGGTGTGATGCTCCAGGGCAATATTTTCTCTGTTGGTGGGATCTGGTGGGAGTTCCAGAACAATGCATATGGCTTCAGCCGCGCATGCTCACGGAAGCTGGGCCACGACATGGCTCAAGGTTCATGGCACTTGGTTCACATCCCTGAATTTGACCACCTCGGTTCAGGTAAGGAGAATTGAGGACTGTTACCTTAAACCCCTACTGCAAGCTAGTGTCGGCCATCGTGTACCAGCATGTAGTTACCAGTTTATCTACGGCTGAGCAGCACGCGGCCATCACTGCTTCTCTGCCTACTGTCTTGTCCTCAGTCAAACCTGTACATAGGGGACAGGTACCTGCACACACCTCCTACTGTCCCCCGAACACACCACATGCGTGTATTCTGAACCATATCATAGGGGTACCGATGTACCCCTATGATGCCTCTCTTGGCCCCCTTCCTGTTCCCACCTGCTAGGCTAAAAACCTCAGGGTCATCTTCAACTCTGCACTCTTCTTCTCTCCCCACATCTCTGACGTCTCTAAGAAGACACACTACCAGCTGCACCTCCTCAGAGGTATTCTTCCTTTCCTCTCCTTCGCCCAGAACCTCACTGTCTCCAGAGCTCTGGTTATCTCCAGACTGGACTATTGCAACAGCCTCTTTCTAAACCTGCCTGCCTCTACTCTCCGCCCTCTGCAACTTATCCAGAACAGGACTGCAAGACTTGTCCTTGGCCTTAAGCCCAGGGATCGTATCTTTCCAGGACTGAAATCTCTGCACTGACTCCCAGTGGCTGTGAGGATTAAGTTCAAAACCCTCTGCATCGACCACAAGGCCTTCTCGGGCCTGGGGCCTCAATACCTTCAACTCTCTCTTCCTAAATACCTTCCTTCTCGAGCTCTTTGCTCATCTGCCTTCAACTTCCTCAGGGTCAATCGCTTCTCCAAGCAACGAGTTGGAGGTAGGTCTCTTTGTTCAGCTGGGGCCTCCCTCTGGAACAGACTCCCTGAAACTTGAGGAAAATCATCTTTGGTTCCGGAAGCACCTCAAAACCTTTCTCTTTGTGTCTGCTTTTTCTCCTCCTCTCCCTTGCTGATTTTCCTGGCTGACACTGAAACTGCACTGGTTACCTGGCCTCCCTCTGATCTCGGGCCCAGGTCCCCCCCCCGCCAGTCGCATTCCAGCACTGCCTTCCTGGCAACCCCTACACTTGGTGACTGTTTTCTGTATCCTTACAGTCCCACTTCCAGCACTTCACACATGACCTCTGCACTTACCCTTGCACTTGCCACCTGCTGGCCGCCCTTTACTTATTGTTATTTATTGTTTTATCTCATGTACTGCACTGTCCTCTTCCCCTTCCCCGTACTTCTCCTCCTTCCCCTTCCCATTCACTTGCGCGATCTGAATGACACCTGGCCTAGTAGGATCGCTGTCTGTCTTTCCTCTGTTCCCCCTCCCTTGCCTCGTCGCACCTTAAAACACTTAAAGGCCATATCATATCATATCATGTACTGTTCTATTCATTTTAGGGGTAATATTTTCTCGTCTGGCCTAAGATCATTGAGTAAGCCTTCTCCCACCTTGTCTGAGGGGTCTATACAGTCGTGGCTGACCTTTCTCATCTCCGGCCCAGATGAAATAGTGGGGGCTACTTTAAAGATGAAGTCAGCCTCCTGTCTGGATTCCATACCTTTCATAATTTTGAAGAACATTATCCCTGAGATTGCCTCCTGGGCTGCACAGGCAGTAAACCACTTGTGCAGCTCTGGAACTATTCTTGCTCACCTAAACCACACGCTGGTGATCCCGCTCCTTAAAATGCCATCACTGGATCCCTCGGTTGTAGGCCTAATTCTTTGCTCCCTTCTTTATGAAATTACTTGAGTCAGTTATTTCACCTCTGCTTAGTTCTTTCCTTGAGAAATCAGTTTTTTTCCGATCCCTTAGAGTCAGGCTGGCTTTCATCCTGGTCAGAGCACAGAGAGATTTCTGGACTCCATGGTATATGATCTCGCCCGGCTCTCGGATCAGGATGCGGTGGGTGCACTGATACTTTTAGATCTGTCAGCCGCATTCACCACTGTTGACTACGCCATCCTGGTTGTATGCCTGATGGAGGCAGGGGTGTGCGGCCAAGTGTTAGCCCGGATGGAGTCCTTTCTTAATGGACATACTCAATCTCTCTCTCTTTCTTCCTTCCATTCTGCCCCACTTTCTCTTTCCTGTGGTGCTCCTCAGGACTCTGCCTTGTCCCCTACACTTTTTAATGTGTATATTCAGCCTTTGGTTGAGCTTGTCCATACCCATAGCCTCCGGTTCTACTCGTATGCGGATTATATACAGATAATTACTTGTATCGATCTTCACCCTCAGGAGGCTGCATCTCGCTGTAGGGGTGCCTGGAGGCGGTGGAAGGGTGGATGAGTGATAACTGGCTCAGGCTGAATGGGGACAAGACGTAGGTCCTGGTGGTAGGTCCCCCTTCTGTTGCTTCTCTTTAGACTTCCAATTTTTGGGCCGTCCCTCTCAGCTCACTTCCACCCCCTGTTCTAGTGGAGAAGGACCTTGGTGTTAAACTATATGCTTCACTCTCCCTGGAAGCACAGGCGCAGCTGTCTGCCAGGCTGGGCACTTCAGATGAAAGATTCTGTGGGAAGTCTTTCTGTTTATCCCCTCCCACCGCCATGCTCCTGTGGTCGTCTCACTCGTTCTGAGGGGCGCAGATTGTAATTCGCTTTACTTAGCTGAGCTGCTATACCTTTTTTTTATGATTTCTTCAGGTTTTACAAAATTCTGTGGTGCGAGTGGTGTCCCATGTCCCGTTTTCTTCTCACATTTCACCTGTTCTTCGTCAGCTTCACTGGCTCCCCATTGAGAGGAGAGTGCAGTTCAAATCCCTGTGCCTCGTACACATGGTGTTTTATGGACTCGGGGCTGAGTATCTTGTCCCTATGTTCTCAGCCGTACGCTTCACTCCCAGAAATGATGCAGTTATCTCGGTTCCTAGAATCCAGATCGCTGTGTTGGTGGCTGCTTCTTTTCTGGAGCAGTCACCAAGCTCTGGAACGCACTGCCTCGTGAGCTGCGGGTTATGGAAAATCATCTAGGTTTTTGTCGAGCCGTAAATGCCTTATGCTTTTAGTTGAGGTCAGCTGATGGGATGTGTTCTACTGGTCCTATGGCGCCAAGGTTTCTTCGGGTGTATGTGCACTCAATAAATATTAGATCAAATCATAGGAAAGCAGCTGGAACTGGCCTCCACAGTAGAGCAATCTGGCACAGTCCACCCAATCTTTCCACACACACCAAGTGTGGACATTCCACAGAAACCCTCTCACCTTTGGCTAAAAGAAGGTAGAGTGGCTTTAGTGGCCAAAACTAAACTGTGGTGTCTGTATTCATGTGAGCATATTACCCTTCGGTTGCTAGATCCCTACTGGTGAGTGATCATCCAATTATCGTTTGCCTGATGCTAACATGCTAGCATCAGCTACACCCTAATTGGATGGATATACATGTCACTCCAATACTAACAGCACCTCTGGTTGCTAGGGTCCAAATACGAGTAAAGTAATTGCTCTGTGAAATTGATTTGAAACACACAGAATCAGACTGACCAATTTAGCAGCCTCAAAGGTGCACCACTTCGCTAAAACTCCACGGTCCTGCTACACTTGTATTTGATACTTCACACAGACACTATTGTGATCATCTTGCATGTGCTTGCAGAATCAGTTTAATAGGAGAGCACTGCACCGCCCCAACCTGTGCAGACACAGAATACACATCCTACAGCCCTGGCAACCGCAGGGGTACCTATACATGTGAAGGCAATGCCTGTTCAATGCTTATAAATCAGTCACAACTATTGAATTTGTGGATGCTTGTTTCTTCCCTGCAGCCACACCGTAGGCGGTGTCACACACCATGCAAATGCTCTGAAGTGTACATGCTGAAAGTATCTTCCTGCACCAGGTCCACATGACAACATGCAGATACCACACAGTGCCCCCTGCACTGCAGCTCCTTCCACCTTCTTCATGAAGTGCATCATTAACCTGATGGTGGCTTGCTCGGCTTGTAAATGAAGTACACATTTCCAAATCCAGAATCACATTACCAATATTGGCCAGCGGCAATCCTCAGCCCCATAACATGCGGTGGCACAAATGTGGCATAATCTGCCCTATCACTCTGAAGCAAACCCTCATGAAAGTGCATTCTGCCATAGGTGCCTGTTTCATTTCCTGTTAGATGTCCTACTGAGATATGCCTTCAACAGTTGCATAAAGGGCATACTGCAATTACACTTTTCACAGTGTCTTAATGCACAAGACAGTTTCAAAATATGACAAGTCAAACATATACTGCCATGGCACTTTTCACGCTCCTCAGGAAAGCACGTATGTGTTGCCATTTTCCAAAAGTAATTAACATATTGCCATGGCAGTTTTCACACTATCAAGTCATGCAAGCAATGCCGTGCCATGTTCACATTGTGGGGTTTAATCAAAGGTCCAAACAAATATAAGTGAAAGTCCAACTGGAAATAATGACCTGCCAACCTTCAAAAACTTCCACTCTGAATATGGGGCTATTCATGCAGACAGTGTGTGTTTCTGCAACTAACACAAGGAATAGTTGTGATAAAATGGAAATACTGTATGAATGGCCAAGGACTAGAAATCAAAAGGCCTATCTTTCAATACAAAATGAAAGTTCAAACTGAAAAGCAGCCTTTAACTCGCATTTGAACATCAAAACCCCTTTTACATGAAAATAAGGATTTTCAAACACTGAAACTAAAATGTCTTTGCAGGCACATTTTGCAGTTTTTAAATCAAAACATGAGAAAAATGTTCCCCTGCTAAAATAAAGATATCAGAGAAAAGACCTGCAATTGTTTTTGACAAGATGCAATGCATTACATTAGATAATATGCTACACAGGCAAAATACCAGCAACAATTGAAAAGGCTAGTTTGTTTTCATGGGTCACATGCAAATTTAATTTAGGCTCGCAACAGACCCTGTTGCTTGTTGTTGGGCAGATTTCACATCCTACCTGGGCCCTTATCTGGAAGGGACGTTTCTGTGATGCTTGATGTACACTCTAGGTATTTATGATAGTGCCAGATCGACACAGACTCAGCCTTGCATAATACTGAAAAATATAAGGTTTTGAGACCAAAATTGTGGTCGACTTCAGATAACAGAGCAAAGTGCCAGATGTCAACAATGTCTCATGACATCAAAGGGCAAAGGGGAACTGTCTGCTGCATGATAAGGATCTCTGCAGCACACCAACAGTAAAACAACAAAGAGGCGAGTGGATGTTACCCTGGCCATAAAAAAACATTCAGGCTCACAACAACAGGAGGCTCTGGTCAAAAGCTTGCCAAGAAATTAACTGGCCTGGAAAAATGAGAACTAAGATTTCCAATTAGTTTAAATAGACTATGATAACTAGTTATTTTCTCAGCAACAGTAGACTGCAGTGTTTCTATTCATATGTCAATTAAAAGCTAGTAACAAGCTGGTTATTCTGATTTAAATTGAATCCACATGTGTTTTTTAGAAATCATGTTATCACCTGAATTTGGTTTCTGGCTGCCCCGAAAATGCCCCAAATTTAAGAATTGGCAAGTGGATGGGGATAAAATTAGTTATCTGGAGATAAAATTGCATGTTTATAACTATTATACTTTTTGTATAAACCGCAAAAAATTTGACATGCACCCATGCAACATGGTGCGAACAAGCAGTTGTTTTATCAAATCCTCCATGACAAGCTGAAACATAATATATATATATATATATATATATATGTATATATATATATAAACAAAACGACTGAAAAACAGTCAAAAGACAGTGGTACTCATCCATTGTCATTCAAATCATCACCGACTCCTGGGTTTTCTGTGCATAGTCCTTTATTAGCGTTTCGCTGGACAAGGAGGTACAGAGAAAATCACAATAATGCGTTTCACCCTGGCAGGCTTTGTCAGATTGTGTGGACAAACATATTTCCGATGTATTTACATCAAAAGAGTGTTGAGTGCATTTTCCATTTCCATCAGCTGGAACAGCACGCTGATGTCACCACTTGTGCTGTTGGTATCTGCCATGTTGCATGGTGTGTCAAACTGCGACCCCTGTTAAGCCCTCATGCAATAGTATAGGTGTTATTTGTCCGTGGGTGATATTGTGTTAGTCCAAGTAATAACTAATTTGGACATTTAATGTATTCTGCTGTTTAGGAAATATTAGGCGAATAGCATCTAATCATACTCAGTGTTAGGAGTTAGCTGCGATAATATTCACATGCAAATGCATCCCTCTTGGGCATGAGAAAAGTTGGAGTGCATAAAATAATGCTATTACACTGTGTGCCTCACCACTGCGCCACCGCTGATTGATTTCAACCCATGGATCATCACTGTAACCCATGTTGTTAGCCCTCTAGTGCCCTTCGATGCCATACTGCCCCGGGAGGGCTATCTCAGCATATGTAATCACATTGAGGTGCTAAATGCAATTTATGAGCCCCAGACTTCACAATATTATGATAGACGTGTGTTGTTAATATCTAAAACATACACATTCTAAAATAAAGTGCGTAGTGCAACTAATAAGCCTAAGATTTTTAAAATAACATCATATATTTTTTCTGACCAGAGGGTTCCGCATAAAGTGCATAGGGCTCCACTCAAAGGCAAACCATCGGACTCCTTCAGTGCTGAAGGCTCCTGATATGGTACTTGGCATATGATGCCATGCGCTGTAGCACATAATGCTCTATCTCTAACTGCACGATGTTGAGCTCATTAT
This sequence comes from Ambystoma mexicanum, assembly GCF_040938575.1. Taxonomy (NCBI): domain Eukaryota; kingdom Metazoa; phylum Chordata; class Amphibia; order Caudata; family Ambystomatidae; genus Ambystoma; species Ambystoma mexicanum. Next base: position 53,634,711 of record NC_090923.1, read on the forward strand.
TAATGGTTTACAGGGTTACGGCTAAAGTGCAAAGAACATGTTTGAATCTTCAATATTTTTGAGTTTCATAATAGAGTGCTACAGGTGTTCCCGATAAAGTGCATGGTGTTTAATTCACATATCAGCTGTCAAAGCTGAATAGGGCTCTAAACCCAGGGGTAAAGTGCAGAATGCATTTCTGGGTCCTCACAATTCGGGGTGTCATAGTAAATTGCTACATAGCGTGGAAGCGTACCTAATAAAGTGCATAGTGCTGGATTCACATGTCAGCTAAGGACTAATTAAGGCTATAAACTCACAATAACATGCTCAACATGCCATGCCCCACCGTAAGGTGCATAGAGCTTTGTCTCAGGTTGTGTGGTCCTATACCTCTAACTGCCATATTTAGAAGCCTATAATGCTCTTAATTATCCCCACATATTAGCCAATTCCTGCTCTGCACTCAATCCGTGCAGATGGCAATAACATACTGCTACAGTAAATACCCGGTCATATCTATATTGTGGTAAAGTGCATAGTACAAATTGTCAAAAAAAAGTGGGGGCAGGAGGATAAGAACCCCGGTCAAGGGGCATTGGGGCAGGGGGAAGGACACAATACATAAAAATGGAGGGATCGCAGCTATGCCCTCTGATTGTTGACATTTTGTTCCAAAGGTCAAATTGGAAATGGAAAATACTACCACAACTAATCCATCATGTGAATATTAAAAACCAACAAAGAAAAAATATAATCTTTTGTATGATAAAAACAGGGATACAACGTCACATTTAAAAAACAACAGTTGAAATACAACTTATCTCAAGGCACCACTCAATGCCTATTTTTGTCAAATTGCAAACACATGAAGAATACTTGGAAATTGTCACGTGTACTTAGGAAATTGCCCTTTCAGACATTGTATCAATCTCCCACAAAAGTATAAAGTTCCTCATCTTTATTGTGGCCATTGGAACTCTTGGTATCATAATCGATAATATACCGACTTTCATATTGTCTCAATTTGTGCTCCCGATTTCCTCCTCTCGGATGTTGAGATATTGTATCAATACCAAAATATTTGAGAGAAGAAATATCTCACTTCTGTTTCATCAAAGTGTTTGGGAAGTGGATATGCTGGGTCATGGTTGTTGATCACCCTTAAGTGTCGGAGTAGTCAAATCTTTGACTTCCAGTTTGGTACTTCCTATATACCATAGCTTGCAACTGCATAGAATCACATAATTGACAAATTTGATTGAGCCAGTGATATGTTTCATGATATTTATATTACGATCTGTGCGTGGATGGATATATTGTTTCATATTCAGACCAAATCTGCAAGCCTTACATTTGGCACATTTTTGAAAGCCTGTGGCTATTTTGGTAAGACAGTTGGAAGCAGGCAGTGAAGGACGGGATTGGAATAGGCTAGGTGATCATTCCGATTGTATGTATTTTGCCTTTCTTTACGTTACAGTGGCATTTGTTTGTATACATTGCCGAATATCTGGATCTTTTTGTAAAAGAAACCAGTGTTTGTCCAAGATCCTCCTTACTTCTTGAGCCCATCATTAAATCTAGTAATGAACCTGATATTGTTGGTTATATCTTTGGATTTTGGCATTTCCAGTCCCACCTTCCCATCTCTAGTCCAGCTTGAGCATTGGTCATATGCTTTATTTATAATCGATTTTTGATAGCCTCTGGCATGAAATCTAGCTGCCGCAGTTTTGGCGTTCTCATGATAAATTGTTTGTTTGCCGCAGTTTCTTTTTATGTTATATATTATGCCATTTATGGATAAATTACAAACTTTTGCTAGAATTGGACATGGAGAAAAAAATCTGAATCTCAAAGGGGAGTTGCAATATTTCTATTCTAACTCCTGAACCAATCCTTAGAGAGGGGTCTGGACTTGAGGTGTTATGTTAATGGGAATAATGTGACGTTCATCCCCCGTTCCAGGGACCGGACGGGGGATAACAGCCCAGCAGCCCAAGTTATCAGCCCAAGCGAAGTGTGTCTGTGTGTGCCGCAACGCCTGCAGGCTTTGGCGTAAAATAAATAAATAAATAAATAAATAAATAAATAAATAAATAAATAATGAGGGCTCCGGACCATTATCCTCCAGCCCCTGCAATGGGGGATGCGGGCTATTAGCACCCCTGGTTCCCAAAGTGGGAACGCGGGGTGATAGAAAAATAGATTTGTCTTCTTACAGCGGGATGCCTCTGGCCTCCGGTGTCCCTCTGTAGAAAGGAAAATCCTTTGCCAAGATGGCCACCATGGAAAGGGAAGGCGGGGCTCTGTACAGAGCCCCTCTTCCCTTTATATGGCAGCTTGCAGAAGGCGAAGACAGAGCCCTATGACCATATTACCAGAAGTACATTTTTTTCCCTTTCAAACCTATCCCACTTTCAAATAACTTCACCACATAGCCGGTCCCATGTGGACATGGCCACTTTAACACCATTGTTCGTCCCTCGCGGTCATGGCCAGTAGCCAGATTGTCCGGGTCATGACTTTATACCATGACCCGGACAATCTGGCCACTGCCATGGCCACAGGCTATACCTCAGTTACCAAAGTTGTATCACTATTTCTTGTACCTACGCTATGACACTTGTAAAAAAATAAAACCCGGCACATTTGCAAAAACATTCTTTAAGGTCCTTGCCAATGCTCCTTACATGGGTTTGCTTGAAATCCGCCCATGTTTTATTTTTTCAAAAGTGTCAAAATGTATGTACATACAATAGCCATATAACTTAGCCTCCACTTGACAACATTTGTTCACTCTTTACACAAACATTGACAGCTGGGTCTATAATCTTTCTGAAAACTTTTGTCCACATTCGTCAAACAGCAATAAAGTTAAAAAGCCATCTACAAATGTTGAGACCCCTCCTCTAATTTAGCCCCCTTTCGAGAAAATCCCACCAAACTTTACAGCCACATTCATATCTAGATTTAAAAATGTTTGCAAACTTTTGTGCAGATTCATCAAATGGCACCACATTTACAAGCCTTTACAATATTTTGGGACCCACCCTCTAAATGTGTTCCCTCTTTACAAAACAGCTCCACACTATCCAACACCATTCGGAATCAAGTCTAGAATAACATTTAAAAATGTCATGCAGTTTCATTGAGTGGTGTCAAAGTTATAAGCCATCCAAGAACTGCTTTTCATGAACCCTGTTATGTAGAAATAGGCAAAGATGTCCCTGAACATCTGAAGTATTTGCCAACATAACAGGACTGTGCCCGAACATCTGGACTGTTCGTGGACTTCAGGGATGAAAAACGCCTGTTTTTTGGCTTTTTATGGCCCAATTCCATCCTCATTACCCCTCACTTCCCCAGAGATTGTTTGATAAGTTTAACAAGCGCAATGTTGTGTTTTTAAATATGTTTTTACTGTGAAGTCCGCGGGCGGGCCAAAAATGGGACGCACTTCACGCTTTTCACCATCTGATCAGGGGGCGCGTCTGATGTCCGTCGACATCACATTACCCTCTAGGCCAATTGAATGCCCGTCCATGGACCAAACAGGGAAGTGGGTCCTCGGACCGGACCCCGATATCACTAATTGTTTTGACCTACATTTTGGTCGTTTTAAAAAAACTACTGGATGGATTTACACCAAATTTGCAAAAGCCCGTTTTCGGGACCAAGCCGCCACTGCTGCCCCAAACTCCAGTGGTTTGGGCTGTAGGCGTGAGCAAAATTCTTTTCCATTGCGGCTATGGGACCACCCCTATAACTTTTCCCCCCTTCACTAAACCTCGCCAAACTTGCCAGAACAATTCAGAGTGACCCATATACCTTTGTTGCAAAGTTTGTTAAGGATTAAGGATTCGTCCAGGGGGAGCGAAGTCATGAGCTGCCCAAAAAGCGCTCTTCGTATGAGTTGAGCAACTTAACCATAACTACCGTAGCCCTATAATATATATGTATATATATATATATATATTTGAAAAGAGGGGACAACAGCCGGACCTCCGGCGCCCCAAAGGAGGATCTGCACTCCAATCGATCCACTGTGCTGTACTGCACTGAAACTTCAAGAACCAACCTGACTCGGTTATTTCCTCTCGCAATGTCCAAAATGTATTTAATTGTTAAACCATTAAAAGGATTATAAAAATGAGTACGCTCGTATGACGCGTTTCGCAGCGTGCCCGCTGCTTGTTCACATACATATTTTCAAACACCAAGGTGATACATATACTCTTTCACATTTTTAGTCTCTATGGTTTCTATGGTTTCCACTACACAATTGTCCTATGTCTATCTCCTCTTTTCTCCACGTTAAATGCATTCTGTTTGTTATTTTATCACGAATACCATGGTGGCCATTTTAAGCCAGTTTCTGAACCAATAGTGGTACGTTTGTGTAAGCTTAATTATGGCATGTTTTATCACTGGCAAAAATGATTAGCCATTTTCAGAGGCTATTTTCCTGTGTAGAAAATACAGTTTTACAAAAAGGGACAATTTCTTATGTGTTACTAAAATACATCAGAGCCATGACCACAATAATTATTGTCGATCCAATGAAAACATATAATACTTATTTGCTCGTAAATAAAACCAAAGCAGCAGTTTTTTCCGGCATTGTGATCATAGAATGCTAAATGCATTCAAAGAAGCCAATACTGTTCTTGTTTTCATTAAAATTGTAAAGTGCTTAGTGCATTAGAACTATAACAGCAACAATCGCTGTTTCCTTAATAAAGTGCATAATGCGTAAGAAGGTGCTTAATTAGTTGGCAAAAACAAAGCAGCAATTCATCTTCCGTTTGCAATTATAAAGTGCTAAGTGCATGAAAATAAAAATATAGCTGCCAATATTTGTTCTTTTCTAAATGTAAAAGTGCTTAGTGCCTTCTTTTAAATTATGCATTGTACAATACATCATGCATAATCATTATCACTGGCTTAAAGGTTGGTGTTAAGATGGGATGCTCTGTGTCATTGGTGCCTATCTATAGTAAGTATCATATAGAATAGACTACTCAGGATCCCAGCTATCACCAGTATTGCATTTCTCAACCGCATGGATGTCATGACTCTTATTTAGCAACACTAAAAAGTTCCAAATAAGAAACCAACGCGAGACTGTGCTTTACCACCTAATCACCAATAAAAAAAAATATGGCACCTGCCATTTTTGTAAAATTCTGAAGTGAAGCTACAACCAAACTGTAAACTAAAATTCGGACAATTTCATCAACATCAGTTTACTATTTGACGATGGAGCACTATTTTTTTCCTTTTCTTTTGATAATTCTTAACCATTCTATATATTGACGCAGATAGAGACCTGTTGGGAGAAAAAGATATTAGAAACAGCCACACTTGCTTTAGACTTGTATGTCAATCGTAACTTCCTAAAAACATGTACAATTCTTCATCCAAATTGTGTCCCTTTGGCTTTTTGGTTTCAAAATATAGAATGAATCTTGTTTCCATTTGTCGAAGTTCCAATTCTCGGTTACCCCCTCTGGGGTTTTCTTTCACATGATGTACACCGAAGAATCTAAAACTTTTAATTTTGCCTCCATGCACTTCTTTAAACTGTACTGCCATCGGATATGCAACATCAAAATTCTTTATTGCTCTCCTGTGCTGGACAATTCTCAATTTTAACTTTCCAATAGTGCTTCCAATATACCATAACTTGCATGAGCACATGAGAGCATACACTACAAATTCCGTGTTGCATGTAATTCTTGCCTTTAATTCCACCATATGGCCCAATACTGGATGTATGTAGGTGGTACTGTTCATGGCGTATTGGCAGGCTTTACACTTTGAACACTTAAATAAACCATTTCCGTTTACCGGTGTTTGGTGTTTTAGTTACAGGTGGCATATAGCTACTCACAAGTAGATCTTTAATGGAACAAGACTTTCTATATGTGATGTTGATCTTTTCTCCTAGGTGTGATGCCAGAACTTCATCCGAACGTAACACATTCCAATGTCGCTGGAGTATCTTGCGTATGGCACCAGAATGTGTGCCATACGTTAAGATAAGCCGAATAGCATTTTCTTTATCAGTTTCTTCCAGAGCTTGATTTGTTAAAAGTAGTTCTGTATGATTCAAATTTCGAGCATTAAGATACGCTCTTTCCAATTTGGCTTTTGGATATCTTTGTTTCTTAAAGTTTGTTGCAGTTAGTCTACATTCTTTATCGAAGCAGTCCAAATTTGAGCAGTTTCGTCGAATTCTAACAAACTCGCCATATGCGATACTCCACTTCAAAGCGGTAGGATGGTTACTGCTTGCTAATAGCGGCATATTGGAGCTAGTCGGTTTCCGATGGAGTTCAGTAATTATTTCATGTTGATTTACTTTTACTACCACATCAAGGAAGATGATTGACTTCCGACTATGTGTTTCTGTAAACTGTAATTTCAGGTTGTTAATGTTTAAAGTTTTCACAAAGTCAAACCAATCTTTATCACTTCCTTTCCATAGAATAAAAAGATCATCAATAAATCTTAGCCAATGAACCACCTTGTCGGTGTATTTGCTGTTGATTTCAGTCCGTACTGTTGCTTTTTCCCACCAACCCATTGTCAGATTTGCGTAGGATGGAGCTCTATGATATTTTGTTAGAAGACGCTTAAGTATCTTGTACTGACCACACCGACTTTGATGTAAACAGGGGTGCTTTAATACCACATGAGGTGCATCGAGAACCTCGGGTGTTTCTCCTTGACGCATTTATTTAGTCAAACCGCATGGTGCGGGCGTGTGACCGACTTCTTCTGTTAACATCAAACCTTGAATGGTGCCCACTCACATACTTTTTTTGAATTAGACCGCCATAACACCACTTGCAATTCTGCAGTAAATTCGCCACAGCAAGTGGCAGTGACAGTAAATGCGTTGGGCGGTAATTCAGCAGAAATACTGCTAAAGTACGGCAAAACCTTTAATGTGGCCACAGAGACTCATTTGGCAGCTTCAATTCTCATTCAAATACAGGTTTAGGCATGCTGCTTCTATGAAGCCATTACAGGCAGGAGGAAAGGAACAGCAGATGGACCCAGAGTCTGCATCGACACACCACTTCCCATCTAGACCATACCCAACTGGCTTGTGTCGTCCCTGGGTTTGCAACATTCTTTCTGGAGGCACATTGGGACCATGTAACCCACATTCAGAGCGAATTTCCAATCGCCTCACATGCACCACATTCAGTATGAATATGCGCAAGCCTCGCGTGCACCACATCCAAGCCTCACGAGCACCAGATTCAGTGTGAATGTGAGCAAGCCTCATGTGCACCAGATTAAGTGTGAATGTGAGCAAGCCTCACAAGCACCACATTCAGTGTGAGTGTGCGAAGCCCCACGAGCACCACATTCAGTGTGAAGATGTGCAAGCCTCATAAGCACCAGATTCAGTGAGAATGTGAGCAAGCCTCACATGCACCACATTCAGTGTGTGTGTGCGAAGCATCCCAAGCACCACATTCAGTGTGAATGTGCACAAGCCTTGCATGCACCACATTCAGTGTGAATGTGTGCAAGCCTTAATTTTGACACGTTTTATCGGACCGCGCATTGCCTTCTCATATAGCACACACTTCTTGTTCTCATGTATCATACACTATTTTAATTCCCTTTTTCTGGACTAAAGAAAATCAGTGTCAATTATTGGGAGGGCCATAGGGCTAGGGTAGGGCTAATTGCATGCCAGGTAATTATCTCCTCCTAATAGTCATTCCCTCCTACCATGGCCCACCCTTTGAAGACTTCTCAGTTTCTGAGATGCCCACCTGTGGTAACCAATTAGATGATGCTAGAGTTGTAAAGAGCCATCAATAACTTCGGCTTTGACCAGATACTTACGCCATTGGATGGAGCTTATATAGGAAGCACTGAGGGCCACATGTGAGCCCGCAGTGCAGCACACATGTCCGGACAGAAGAGTGGAAACTGCACTACAGACAGCATCCGTTAACTTGCATTGTTTGATGGGGGATTCTTGTGAAGATAAGGGGGATAATAGAGATTCTCCCACCTTGAGCATGGAATGAGATCGTTTTGGCCCCAATCCTTCTAATCATTTGCTTTACCAGATAAAACTGGGGATTCCGAGCACCAGCTATCCTGAGGGAAACTTCGGAGGGAACCAGCTACTAGATGGTTCAAGAAACAATGCTTTGGTGGGTGTTTGTTTGCTCAATGCAACCTGCTCCTTAAGGACACTCTCGCAGGAGCCCTGAAGAAGGCTGATCAATTTCCAGGATTCATGCGAAACACTCTAGACCCATCTCTCTTGTGCAATGCGGCTATCCCACTGGACTATTGATTAGCTGGTAAGCCTCTGTCTTTTTCTACTCATGCGTGATCTGTCCTCATAGCTCACGCTCTGGAGCTGGCACAACAGAAAGTAAGGTGCTAAAAGGCACCACCTATAGACAACAATACCAGTCCGGAGACACATCCATCGAAGCCAATGTCCTCGGTTCTTTGAAACAAGGCTCAGGCTAATATATAATTTAACTGAAATTGTTGGTTTATTCAATAGAATTGGGTGAGGAACTGACGATTTAATCTTGTAGTGACCTTTGGCGTACCAGGCACCGTTTCACGACAACCGCCGTTCGAGCCCACGCAAAACTTAATTTTGTGCCTGCCTCAAAGCAATTTATATCAGCCCAAGGGCTCAGACTCAAGCTCCTGCTACAATGCGTGCACCCAGCATGGCCGAGAGGGTCTCGGCCAACGCAATTAATTGAAATAAAGGCCCCGCTTTTATCCAAGCCTTGTGCGCCTGGAAGGCTGCCCTAAGTTCAATCCTATTATGGTGCAACATTGTCCGGGAAAGGCCAGCCTAGTCAGTGTGGTGGCCCACGTGCGCCATGGCGTGAGGGACGCGTACTTCAGTACATGACGATGGGCAGGTGCCAATGTTGGTGTGTCCCAATTCTTTAAAAAATTGAGAAGCTTAAAAATGTGAAAGGCGACATCATGCATTTTGAAGGACAGCAAATCCTACAAAACCTACTCTGAGAAACTTGTGCCATGCTAGACAGATTAGACAGCAATTGCTGTTGAGATTAGCACTAGGTCATATAATTGCCCTACTGAAAAAAACATAGGGCCTCGTCCTTTCGTCTCAGGAGGATAGCTCAGGGGCAGCACACTCGCCTTGGAAGCAAGACGACGTGGAGCAACACAGGTTCAATCCATGGGTCTGCGCTTAGAAACCTCTGGGCATTAAGCGTTTTATAAATAACCAATTATAATTATAATTCAATACGGGAATGTGGTTAAAAACAGCAGCTAAACGGCTGTTTCCATCACTGCCCCTTTATCACTGCACTACCGCACCACAGTATTATAGGTTTGGAGGTAAAGTAGAGGATTTACCGCCAGAGTATGAAAGATTTGCACTGGTGCAAACTAGTGGAGTAAATGAATTTAACACCAATTATGCTGCTCTGATGATAGACAATGGAGCAAACAGGTTTAGCCCCAATCGATATTATCTAAAAATGTTTTCACTGGGGGAAAACTGGAGCAGGCTGTTTTATTTTATATGTTTGCTGCATAACATGAAAAGAAGTGGAGTGGACACCTTTTGTTGTAAGTCATGCGGCAAATGTAGTGCAAAAAAAAAAAAGCGCAACAAATGTTTGCGCTAGTGCAAAGGTCTTTAGATAATATGGATTATCAAAGCATTTCCTCACTATTTAGCAGCAGTGCACATCTTTGATAATCTGGCCCCAGCATTTTGCTGTGCAGTCCCTTGAAGTGCTCCAGGCTGCATTACCACAGCTGCGTGATGCGGCTGTTGGGGTGTGGGCAGAAAATCGCGCTACTCTGATGATTACGAGTCATGCAGACCCTTCGTATTCCCCATTCTGGGATCCCACAGGACTCTGTGCTGTAATGCCATATGTAGCAATCCTTTTATGAGAAGGTGGCTGCCTTCACATACAAGCGGGTGGAATTCAAGAGCTTATGTATTGAAGCTCAGAATTGGGAGGAGCGGTAACACGTGATCTTTAAAGATACTGCAATACTTTCATGTTACCGCAAAAACCTATAATGTGGCCCTTTAGAGTTTTATTGAAATGATGATACACTGAGGAAGCCTTTTCTGAAGCTTTCTCAGATGAACTTATAGGGCCTTATTACGAGTTGGGTGGCATTCCGGCGGTAAATCTGCTGGAATACCACCCAGTGGAATTACCATTAGCACCACTTGGTCCGGCGGGATTACCGCTGGATTATAAATGGTGGTGGCGGAGTTTATCCCCATTTCTGAGAGTCCATTTGACTAAATGAGGCATTTTTGGTGGACTTACCGCTGATGGAATTAACCGCTGATGGAATTACCACTGCGGTAATTTCTCTGATTTTCAGCAGAAAGTGGGAGGACTGACTGTTAAGCTGAATCCTATGCAGTGCCCTTAGGGACCATTGAATACAATTAAGACTACAAGTGGTAGTACTATTTCACCTCTGGTACAAGCCTGTACTACACAGTAAAGTGGTAGCAATAGCTGAGCAGCCAGGCTCATCTCAAGAGCAAATGAGCAGTAGTACAGATTACACAAAGGACTACAATTGCTGTGACTCAAGCAACCATTGACTCAAGGTTTCCGGTTAAAACATATAAGTACATTTATTTTTAAATCATCTGTTCACAAAACACTTCACTTCTATCAAAGGAAAGCCACACTCAAAATATACTACACACAACCAATTCTTTTTGTACAGGTCGATTCAAGGTAAGTACATTAGACTTTGATGGACCGGTGTTTCGAAAGAAAGACGTTACCGGGGGTTAAAACGCTATCACTTTTTGACAGTAATGACATTTCGGTTTTACAGAAAATAAGCGTACCCGCAGGAAGAAATACACCCAAAGTTAAACACACTTTGCACAAAGAATTAAAACAAGGGAATAGGGAACATAAATCATAGGCAATACTTTTGTCAAGGCAAATAGAAACAGAGGACACTTTCTAAAAAGTAGATAAAAGTCAATAGGCCTGGGCCAGTCTCAAATGGGACAGGAATCCTTTTGTTGAGGATCACAAGGTTAGAACAGTTCACGATTCTAGATTGCCAGGAGTACTTGGATATTGTCAAAGAGAAGCAAAGGTTATAAGGGGGAAGGAAGAAAGGACAAGCCTTGGGGAAGGAGAAAGGGTTCACCCTGATTCCTCAAGGTTGGACACAGTACCGTATTTGTTTGAAGAAAGCTGGGGCTACGGCAGTTGTTCCTGGTAGTTCCTGCAGACTCACGGTTCCTGAAGCTTCAGTTGTGGGGACAAGAAGGAGGATGCCTGGAGCGATCTGCACTACCCAGGGATGAAGCCGGCAGCAGCGAAATAACGGTGAATAAAAGGTGCACTCCTTTAAAACAGGAGAGGGCTCTTCTGATGGCTATCCGGACCACGACAGATGTGAGCAGCGATTGCGACCCAGAAAAGGAGTCTCTGACTGTTGAGGGTGAGCTGGTTGATCCCACCAGGCTCAAGGGAAGAAGACACCGGACAGGATCTTCTCTGTCACTGATGGGTAGATAGCTCAGGACTGCAGCAGGGCTTCACCGGGACTCGGGAGTTGCAGCAGCCGTCTTCTTCTCCGCTTCTCTTCGGTTCTTGCAGTTCCAGTGGCGACTCTGACTTCCAGCCCAAGAGTCCTGTCTTTTATGCCAAAATCCCCCATTCACACAGCCTGGCTGTCAATCGCTCAGCAGGTGGGTTGTCCGGCCAGGACAACCACCTCAGCCAATCGACACAAAGTGCGACATGGGTCTCCAAGGAGACCCTGTGCAGGGGGTTACTAAACCCCTCCCTCACATTCAGCCCACCTAGACACCCAGACGCCAAAGGAGGCCTCTGGGAAGAAGCCCGCCAAAGGACGGCGAACAAAGAAGGCAAACTTGGTTTGGCGCGAAAAGTAAAACACAAGAAGGAATTTAACAAAAAGAAATGGCGACTAAACCCCACCGGAGCCAAAATAAAATGTATTTGGTCAAGCAGGTTTATGTTCGAGGCTAATACAATAGCCTAAAACAGTATCACGTTTATATACTATAATCGCAGTAGAAAAGGTAGGGTAGAGACCACTGCCACCAGCCAAGTCTTAATGTTAAGGCAGCGAAACAAGGCTCCAGGAGGCACAGACAAAAAGGGGTTGGAACTAACCCTTTGCAATACTCCATGTAAGATGGGGTGTACTGGGTCTGTAGTTTAAAGAGACTACACACAGTTAATGGCAACTTTACATGTTTCTGGGGGACAGTTGTCAGCCCCAGAAAAATGGAGTCAGTGGGAAGTCTCAAAGATAACCCTGTGTCACTGCACTGAAGGTGCTGTGTAATGCACACAAAAATGGGGCTCATGGAGTGGTGTGTCTCCAGAGCCCAAGATCACACAAAAGTAGAAATACACATGGCAAAACACATGTAAGAGTGGGAAAAGGACTCACACTCTTACCAGGTGGAAAACAATAAACCCCAGTAATCCAGCAAAGCTGCTAAGGGACTCACTAGGTGAGGGAAATTAGCCATAAATGAGAATTTTCCCTAACACTGACCTCTGGCATCATGCTGGAGGTAAATCCCTCACTCCAGGGCCATACTCGTAGTATGGTGGTGCAGGAGAAGTGGTGGTGATTCCGTTATTGCCAGTTTTTTACTGCACCGCCAAACTTGTAATTTGCTCCTGGTCTGTCATCTCTGTTCCCTTGAAAATGTAATGCCTTCGATCATAGGCAAAATAGATACAAAGATAAACATTGATAACACATCTATTTACACATTAAATGAACCATTTCCTTTCCATTAGCAAAGGTTTCAATTAATTTTAAGTACACCATGATCCTCACTTTTATGCTCTATTACTAGGTTGCGCTTACATACGCCCTTCTCTTGCGCCCGCCACTAATGATGCGCTTGTGAGAGAGTACATGGAAAGAATATATTTTTTCACTGGAGCAAATTTTATCCTATTGCTAGCATTGTGCACAATTTCCCTTAAACCGGTGGAAGGTTTCTGGAATATCCTCTCCCCATCTCTCTGCTTTGAGGAGCTGAGTAAACATAGTAACTCATTGACTCATACACGCGGTACTTTGCTGACTCACTGCTAAATTCAAGCGGTACACGCTTTTATAAGGGTTCACATTGGTGGGCCACTACTCATGCAGCAAGTCTGCCTGTTCCCAGACAATGGCCCTCATTACAACTCAGGCGGTAAGGGGTTTACGGTGCCGTAAACAGCGCCGACCCTTACCGCCTGAGTACGAGGTCCCTTAGCGCCATGGCGGATTTAACACCTGCTTTTAGCAGGTGTTAAAATCCATGGCGCTAAGGGACCATGGAGTTAATTACGCCACCGTAAATTACGGTGGCGTAATTAACGCCTTCCCCACTCCCATTATGCCCTATGGGGCAAAAATGGGAATGGGGAAGGGTAAATGGGGATTGGGGACTTACCGCCCCGCCAAGGTCGGAATGGGGCGGTAAGTCCGCCAACCACCATGGCGTAAACATAGTTTACGCCATGGTGGTAAAGTCACGGCCCAGGCGGTAACTTACCGCCTGGGTCGTAATGAGGGCCAATGGGCATTGTTATATGCGCACTCGGACTGGAGATGCACAAACAGTACCCGAATCAAGAGCAATCAGTACCTGAATCCCGAGCAATCAGTAACCGGAGCCTGAACAATCAGTACCGAAACCAGAACAATCAGTACCTGAATCCTAAGCAATCAGTAACCGGAGCCTGCGCAATCAGTACCTGAAACCTGAACAATCAGTAACCGGATCCTGAGCAATCCATACCTGAAACCTAAACAATCAGTACCCGAATCATCAGCAATCAGTACCTAAAACCTGGGCATTCAGTACGGGATGCTGAACAATCATTACCTGAATCCTGAGTAATCAGTAACCGGATCCTGAGCAATCCATACCTGAAACCTGAACAATCAGTACCCGAATCATCAGCAATCAGTCCCTAAAACCTGAGCATTCAGTACGGGATGCTGAACAATCGTTACCTGAATCCTGAGCAATCAGTAACTGGATCCTGAGCAATCTGTACCCGAAACCTGTACAATTATTACCTGAATCCTAAGCAATCAGTAACCGGAGCCTGAGCAATCAGTACCCGAAACCAGAACAATCAGAACCTGATTCCTGAGCAATCAGTAACCGAATCTTGAGCAATCAGTAACCAGATCCTGGTAAATCCATACCTGAAACCTACACAATCAGTACCTGAATCCTGAGCAATCAGTACCCAGATCTTGAGCAATCAGTACCCAAACCTGGCCAATCAGTACCGGATCCTGAGCAATCAATATCTGAATCCTGAGCAATCAGTAACCAGATCCTGGTAAATCCATACCGGAAACCTAAACAATAAGAACCTGATTCCTGAGCAATCAGTAACCGAATCTTGAACAATCAGTACCTGAATCCTGAGCAATCAGTAACCGGATTGTGAGCAATCAGTACCCAAACCTGGCCAATCAGTACCAGATCCTGAGCATTCCATACCCGAAACCTAAACTATCAGTACCTGAATCCTGAGCAATCAGTAAACGGATCTTGAGCAATCCGTACCCGAAACCTGAACAATCAGTACCTCAATCCTGAGCAATCAGTAACCAGACTTTGAGCAATAAGTAACGAAACCTGAACAATCAGTACCTGAATCCTGAGCAATCAGTAACCGGATTGTGAGCAATCAGTGCCTGAAACCTGGCCAATCAGTACCAGATCCTGAGTAATCAGTACCCAAACCTGGCCAATCAGTACCAGATCCTGAGCATTCCATACCCGAAACCTAAACAATCAGTAACTGAATCCTGAGCAATCACTAACCGGATCTTGAGAATTCCGTACCCGAAACCTGAACAATCAGTACCTCAATCCTGAGCAATCAGTAACCGGATCTTGAGCAATCAGTACCCTAAACCTGGCCAATCAGTACCAGTTCCTGAGCAATCAGTACCTGAATCCTGAGTAATCAGTAACCAGACTTTGAGCAATCAGTAACGAAACCTTAACAATCAGTACCTGAATCCTGAACAATCAATAACCGGATTGTGAGCAATCAGTGCCTGAAACCTGGCTAATCAGTACCTGAATCCTGAGCAATCAGTAACCGGATTCTGAGCAATCAGTACTCGAAATCCGAACAATTAGTACAATGCTAACTGGATTCTAAGCAATCAGCACCAGATCCTGAGCAATCAGTACCTGGACAATCAGTACCTGACTCATGAGCAATCAGTAACTGGATCCTGAGCAATCAGTACCCGAAACCTGAAAAATCAGTACCTGAATCCTGAGCAATCAGTACCTGAATCCTGAGCAATCAGCAACTGGATCCTGAGCAATCAGTACCTGAAACCTGAAAAATCAGTACCTGAATCCTGAGCAATCAGTACCCGAAACCTGAATAATCAGTAGCTAAATTATGAGCGATCAGTAACCAGATCCTGAGCAATCAGTACCCGGAACCTGAACAACCAGTAGCTGAATCCTGAGCAATCAGTAACCTGATCTTCAGCTATCAGTACCCGAAAACCAGGGCAATCAGTAACATATCCTGAGCAATCAGTACCTTAATCCCGTGCAATCAGTAACTGGATTCCAGAGCAATCAGTACCTGAAACCTGGGCAATCAGTACCAGATCCTGAGCAATCAGTAACTGGATCCTGAACAATCAGTACTCAAAACCTGAACAATCAGTACCTGAATCCTGAGCAATCAATATCTGAAACCCAAAACATCAGTACCTGAATCCTGAGCAACCAGTAACTGGATCTTGAGCAATTAGTTCCTGAATCTTGAGCAATCAGTAACTGAATCCTGAGCAATCAGTACCTGCATCCTGTGCAACCAGTAACTGTATCTTGAGCAATCAGTACCTGAATCCTGAGGAACCATGAACTGGATCTTGATCAATCAATTCCTGAATCTTGAGCAATCGGTAACTGAATCCTGAGCAATCAGTACCAGCATCCGGAACAATCAGTAACCGAATCCTGAGCAATCAGTAACCAAAACCATGAGCAATCAGTACCTGAATCCTAAGCAATCAGTAACTCGATCCTGAGCAACCAGTACCCGAAACCTGAACAATCAGTACCTGAATCCTAAACAATCAGTAACCAGATACTTTGCAATATGTACCCGAAATCTGAACAATTAGTCCCCGAAACCTGAACAATTAGTACCCGAATCCTGAGCAAGCAGTACCCGAAATTGTCTAAACTGATAGCACAGGGACGGGCCCACCCTGTGCAGGGCGAATGGGTGAGATTGGTCAAATTTCACTTTCGCCAGTACACCCCAGACTGGTATGCTGACCGTGGGCCATACTTTCAACCTGCAAACTTTTATGGGTCTAGAGAAAACCCTGAACATACAAACACACTTCCACAAATATATATATATATATATATATATATATATATATATATTACCCACAATGCTACGCCCACTACCAATAGCGCAGAATGAGAGTGCCCTCTTTTCTAGATGGTTCTCCAGCGTAAATATTGCATTTATTTTGCTTGGTCTCACCAAACAAGTTATACGCAGCTCGCCCGTTGCTTAGGGAACCCTGAAGGTAACACAACTGAGAGGTTCAAACTCTGTATGGAACAAATAAAAAACTGGGTGACTTCTAATTCCCTCCAACTGAACGCACAGAAGACTGAAATACTTCAGTGGGGGGGCATCTTCCAGATGATGATTTCTGCCCTTTAGCTTTGGACCCCTGTCCTGAGCATCTGCTCAGGTCCGCGTTGGACTCTGACTTGTCCATGACTGGCCACCAGTACTGCCCTCTCCAACTGAAAACTTTAAAATCGATTTCTGACTTATTTGACTTTTTCTGAGAAGGTCCAGTTAAAGAATGAATTAAAAGTTAGTCCGCTTGATTATTGCGACTCCGTCTATTTGGGGCGCCCAAAAAGCAATTTGGCCAAGCTCCAGTGCATCCAAGAATGCAGCTGCATGGCTACTTTTATATCTTAAACATCGAGATCTTCTCTTGCCTGATATGCTCCCTGCATTGCCTGCCGGTGACCGGCAGGCTGGAATTATAAGCCTTATGCTGATGTACAGGGCTTAAGTTCCGGGATGGTCCGCGCTGATCAGGGACCATTTCTCCCAATATGCATCTAGGAGACATCTCGGATCTTTATATTCTCCCTTAATGACCGTCTCCAAATTCAAACTCACCAATTGGGGCTGGCGTTCCTTTCTAGTTCCGGTGTTGAAATTACGGAGCGCATTACCCACCTCCTTGCGTTCCACTAAAGATTATCAGATGTTTATACATAAAAAAAGACTTGATCTTGTTCCCCAGATAATTGTAGTCTGTTCATTTGGTGGTCCTGAGGTTTAAGATCTTAGCGCCTTGATGCCTCTCTGGAGGAGAGTAGCTGCATTATGTAAAGCGTCTACCTACCTACCACACATGCTTAACTTGTTGGCATAAGTCCATAAAAGATCAAAGTTCATAGAATGGGTCACTGGATCTGTGGGTTATGGGTTCATGTCAATTTGTTTGTCAATTTATACATACAATATGTATCTTTTTTTTTTTAGAGAGTATCTGATTTTTTAGTTTTGCAAATTGCCGCTACGCTGCATACCATACTGTTGCTAGGCAGCAACCCATGTTGGAGGCACTTCTGCCAAGTAAAGAGCTCTCTTGTGCTTCCTTGGTGGAGCTTCCAGCGCTATATCAAACATCTAAAAGTAAATAGCTGAAAGCAAGCTCTCTGGGCAGGTGCATTGAGACTGGGCTCTTCCGCCAGGCGCATTCTGAGCTGCTTGCTCACAACTGCTGGGGGAACGTGTGGGGGGGGACCGAAGGTTTGCTGAGGCTTTAAGTATTTTCCACGAAGTGAATCATTGCGTGACCTAGAAATCCAGAAACAAGGGCTGCAAATTGAATCTCTCCTCCGAGGTCCGTCTCAGCCTACCGTGAAATCCATCATTGCTGCTTGAGGTTTACACGATTTCCACATGGACAGCAACACCCCAGGGGTCTAGGCATGCATGAATGAAAGACTATGCAAGGCGCGCCGCGCGTCGCCTCCCTGATGAAGGCGTATGCTACAAACCGAAACATCTGTGCAAACCTTTCCCATGCCATTTTATGCATGCTAATGTCTATATGCCACTCTGTGCCAGCAGTGGTTATTGTTGGTAAAATGATGGTGCTAGAATCTTAATTTTTTAGAGTCTTTCTATTCTCCAAGAAAGGCTCGTCTTTCTTTCCTTTTTATTTCAATAAACATAATACGAAAGAAAGGAAAGACATGTGCAGCTCACAAACTGAATATTCTTTTTAGTACTTAACAGTGGTCGTTATTTATGTAATATTAAGATTAAAGAAACAAGTTACTTGTCCAATTCAATAAGTGTTCTATGACAAGAAAGGATACAAATGTGCATATATAAATCTTAAGGTGAGTCGACACATGTTTCGTATTGGTAGCCCTTCATCAGGCCTCCAAGGAGTACTGATGTATACAGAATTCACAATAATTTTAAGTAATAATAAGGTCTGTGTGCTTCTTTACAGTTTAATTGATGTTTAGGCAAAGTTACTCGATAGTCTTCTGAGATTCTGTAACACAGTGTATCTCTGTCATATCCATGCTCCCAATTCCACCATTTCAATATGATTTTGTTATGAACACTTTTACAATTATGGCATAATAGGGAAGAGAAGTTAATTTGAAAGAACACATTTTACATCTTAATTCCATTAGATGTAAAACATGTGTTTGTGAAGATATTTCAGTCACATCAGAGAAGCAGGAAAGCCGGGGGTGGCGGGGAGAGGGAGGGGCTGGCACTGCTCGATACCGCCTCTCTGCCACCTTCTACACCCATCGGATTGGGAGGGATCGTTTCTTGCAAATCAATAAATGCCTATCGCCCAGATTACTTCACAGCACTCTTCAGTGCTTCTAGTTCTACTCCTCCTCGTCACAGTCCAAAAAAGAGGTGCTCACCCTACCCCCAAAAACTGAAAAGGCCCAAACCTGGGGGCATAAAGTCCCTGTTAACCCGTGATCCGTTAGCAATATAGCATGATATGATATAATAAGCCATTTATAACGCATCTGTACATAAGTTTTTCTAGGCGGGCAAAGCAATGGTGGAACAGATCTACTTACTTAGTGTTATGGCAACCAATCCGTTGGGCCAAAATTATTTGTTTATTTTAATGTTTATAACACTCCACATGCCCGTGGGCCTCAGGGCACACATAAAACAAACAGAACGCAAAAGAAGACAGGTCAAGAGCAGGGGGTAAACAGAGGAGAGAGAGAAAGCTACGCTCAACCTGGATTGAGGTTGAACAAGTAGGTCTTTGTTTTCTTCTTGAAAAGGGCCAGGTCGCCAATTCTCCCACATATCTAGCCAAAGTCTCCGCCCCCAGGAGAATTGCCTTAATTGTCACCAAGTTAATATCCAGAGTCCCAAAAGGACCAAACCAGCACGCACAGTGGAAGTCTTCCAAGAGTGAACCTCTGAAGACGCAGGGACACCAGGTTCTCACGAACAGAAACATCTCCTCAAGGGTCTTTGAAAATCTGATCACTGTAAAAGCAGTGTCGTTATGGCCAAACCGAAAGCAAACCCACCTGAAATATGCCTCTCTGAAAACTGAGGGGAACCACCTTCGGTTCCGGAAGCACCTCAAGACCTTCCTCTTTGCTTCTGCTTTCTCTCCTCCTCTCCCCTGGTGAACTCCTGGCTGAAACTGAATCTGCACTGGTCACCTGGCTACCCTCCGTTCTCGGGCCCAGATCCCCTTACCTGCCAGTTTCCCACCTGCACTGCCCCCCTGGCAACCCATGCACTCTGGGACTGTCTCTGTATCTCTACAGCCCCCTACCTGCACTTGACACCTGATATCTGCACTTCCCCTGCCCCTTCCCCCTCGCAGTTTTCCCCTTTCCTCCCTCCCCTGCACTTGCTGTGATCACAATGTCACCTGTCCAGTAGGATCGCTGTCTCTGTTTTCCCTCTGTTCCCAAGGCCTGTACTCACAACGTCCAACCTCTAAGCGCCCCCCCGCCCTCAGGTGACGAAAGAAGTTTGCTTTCTCCCAGGATAACAACTTTACTGCCAGACCTGCCAGGCTCTGCGATCTGCAATCCCTTCAATAGCTGTTCACATTGGACTGGCCATTATGCTGCCTGCATGGAGACATACTGCCTTGTTTCTCATGTTCTCATTGAGGTGTTAAATCCAGTGCACGTGCAGATGCGCCACCAAAAGTTACACGTGCACACAAACCAAAGGAACGACACATATTCAAGCTCCCTTGTGACCCTGAGCTCTTAGCCACTGCCTGGCTGGCGCCACTTGCTCTGGAGTAAGAGAAGACACTAGGAGCAGAAGCCCCAAGGGAAAGACGTCCATTTCTCCTATCTGCAGAATCTTGCGTCGATATCCTTGAGATTTCCTTCTGCTGATCAGTGGGTGAGTAGCATCTCAACAATGCCCTGTGTCTGCCGTTTCTCCTTTCATCTTGACTGAGCGTGGAGTAACCAGCCATCCGGTGATGGGCAGCTTGTGATGAAAGACTCTCGGTGCCGACTTCAGTCCGAACAGTAGACCTGCACACGTGCAATGTTTCTCCTGCACGAAAAGGTTCAGGAATCCTTGGTGAGCTCGTATGACCAGGATCCGCCAGATCCAAGAAAGCCATCAAGTCCCTTCTTCACCCTGGAAACCATCTTTTGTAGGGATCCCAATCTGAAGCATACCAAGCATATTTAATGTGAATAAAGCCCATTTTAATAAGCAACTATTTGCTTCTAATGCTTCTAATATGAAATTGTCACCAAACAAATCTTTTCCTGGCCATAGCACACGTGGTGCATAACATGTTCACTGCCATCATGCACCAATCTCCAAGAAAGTACTGGAAGGCCGATGTTACCAGGACACATGTTTAAAAGCACAGTCCAGCTGTTGCACCAAAAGATGGGAACAGCATGCGTACTAGAAACCTAACCCTGTACATCAACATTCCCTAACTAAATACGAGCATGCCTTTTCACTTCAGTAATGTGCAGCACATTGGGAACACAGCTGACCCTATGCTCCTTCTGCTGCCATGTGCACTGCGCCATCTTTCTATATAAATACTATTTCATTGAAATCGTTTCAATGCACCAGCAAAGTCAAATGTGCCGCTTTCAAAAGCGCAAGCATGAAAGCCTGTGCCCAGATCGTGCCGTCCTGGCCCCTCCGTCATATTTGTATTAATGCCCTGCTATGTTGAGTTTTAAAATAAAATAAAATTGTAAGAATGGACAAAAGTGTCTTTCAAAGGCATCAAATATGTTGTTTCTTCCATTAACGTACATGTTTCTTTCTTTCTTTTATTTATGTATTTATTTTATTTTTATATATTTATTTTATTTTTACATTACAGATTGCTACAGGAGAGAAAAGGCTATACCATCCTCTCGTGCCCTATTGCCTCTGTCCCTCAAAAACATACTTCGTCTAAGGTAAACATATCATTGAAAGCAGTTCTCATCTCATGAAAAGAGATCTGTCATCTGGCAAAGCATGGCCTGTTATATATCGGGATACATCCAGCAAGTTAAACCAAATACTCAGTGTCTCCTGAACACAAGTGAATTCAGAAAAGTATCGACACATGCATTTAATGCACATTCTGAGCAGCTCAGTTTGCTGGTCTGGGCAGTGCTTCCAAGCAGGATGCGGCCTATTTGCCTGCCCTTGCTTCATGGCTGACATCTGCTTCCTAAAGAACAATGCTTTGAACAGCAAAGTTCCACTCAGCCCCGACCTTTGCTGATCTCTGGCTCAGCCATAAAATACCATTCACCCATGTCTAATGCAGGGTTTGGAGCATAAGCCAGCGCGTTTCAAGTACATAATCAAGGTAGAATGGAATGGAATGGACCTCTATGTTAATAAAGACTAGCTTTAACTGCATATAATTGCACAAATAATGAAAAATACAATTTCACTTATAATGTCGCAACATTTCGGTTCTTTGACTGTTTTGTAGTCAGTGAAGTACACCCCACATGATATTGATGAATATACTATTATGTAATAACTGTCATTGTTCATGCTACTGAAGCGTGTAACATGTCTACCGAAGCAGATTTATAGTTTCATACCGGAAGTGTATTCCTCAATAATGTCAAAGGTTCAGAACCAAACTTAAATGGTTGATACATGGATTTGGGTGAAAATCTGGACAACACCCTGATTCTAATTCAACAAAGGTAGCAGGCGCCCCTCTCTCGGAAGAACAAGGCATGATAACCTGCTCAGTGGTTGATAACCACATTGAGAGTTTGCAGCCATCTGCTTTTTGCTCACTGTACCTTTCACAGATGGTAAATTTCCATTTGCATATCAGTCTTTGTCCCACCCATGCCTTGTTCTTCCGAGAGAGGGGCGCCTGCTACCTTTGTTGAATTCCTTGAAGGAACTTGGGGTTGGTCATCCTAGGTTACCTGGGGGCAACCAGACGTGGACTCCCTGCTCACTGTGCTCAGAGAGACAACGCTTCACCTCACTGATGAGGCCCAACAAGGCTGAAACACGTGTTTGGGGTTACTGTTGGTACTCTTGTTCAGAGAGCAATTGCCATAGCATTTTGGTGCTGGACTGCCCATGAGGGCGGGACGAAGACCGATATGCAAATGGTATTTCCCATCTGTGAAAGGTACAGTGAGCAAAAAGCAGATGGCTGCGAACTCTCAATGTGGTTAACAACGACTGAACAAGTTATCATGCCTTGTTCTTCCGAGAGAGGGGCGCCTGCTACCTTTGTTCAAAACCCTGATTATCACAAGGCTGCATATTTTGTCAACTTCAGAATGGAACCAATGCGAAAACTCAACCAATGAAAAATGATCATGTCAGATGACAAAGTGTGGGAAAATGGAGCCTTTAGATGAGCCGAAATGCACAGGAAGTAGGGAGAGCTGTGGTATTCGGTAAAGACAGCAGACAGGGAAGCCCTACCCGAGAGGATCAGTGCTTTAGAGTTGATGGGAGGAACCCCTATGATGGCCCTGCACAAATGAAACCAGAAGCAGAACTTTGCCTAAACGCGGGCAAGGTTCCCTGAGAAGGATATGAGCCGGGAGGCCTAGCTGACTGGTCAATCTGCCTGGAGCTGGGAGATCTCATGCCGGCCCTGTGCTTTAATAGGCAAATCCAGAAGTTAGTAAAGAACATTGTAGAACAGGATGGAACATTGCAAATACATTTACCAGCCAAGCCACTGAATGGGAGTCTGCAAGTAAAGCCATCGGAGCAGTCATTTAATACAGTATTCCATAGCAGATTTCGACACAGAAATGTACAGTCTAGCAACACGCCATGTTTTCACAGGTGTATTTTAAGTCTGGAGCTCTGAACTGGTGTACGATATTTCACAGTTTACTGGAGATTATTAAACCTTCGACCTGTGAAATCCATAATTAGATAAAAAGAGAAATTAAATTCAATGAACATCCACACCGTTCCAGTGGCATGAGGGGGAGTTTAGTGTGTCCATTCCCAGACAACGATGATATGATATGATATGGCATTTATAACGCACGTATACACAAGTGTTTCACGGCGCGACGAGGCAAGGGAGGGGGAGCAGGGGGAAGACAGAGACAGCGATCTTACTAGGCCAGGTGACATTGACTATTGAAATATTTCTGATAACTTTACTACAAAAAGAAAGATATGATGTGATATGATATTTTTTATATTGCGCTCATACACAAGTGTTTCAGAGAGCGAAAAAGGACCTGTATTTAAAAACATTTTAAATGCCGAGTAGGGTTGGGGGTGTGGGGGTAGTTTCTATTCCTTCAAAGAAATATATTTTCATGTCTCTGTGTTGTAATGAAACCAATATTTTGGGCTCTCCAAAAATGAAAACACAGTTTCCTAAATCCAAGCTTATAGATTGCTAGTGTAACCTATTCCAGTGTGTATGTGACTTGCCTATACTAGAAACTAATTGCACCATATGTGTATGTGTATTTAGGAGGATACCGCATACATGAAAAAGTTACAAAATGCAATGTCTATGAAGTAGATTTTCCATGATGGCTTTAGAGAAACTCAGGTGAAATGCAATGTTAAAATAGCCTCTCTACTGCCAACACGCGTCACTGGTAATACCAACACGCGTCACTGGTAATACCAACACGTGTCACTGGTAATACCAACACGTAATACCAACACGTGTCACTGGTGATACCAACACGTGTCACTGGTAATACCAACACGTAATACCAACACGTGTCACTGGTAATACCAAACGTATCACTGGTGATACCAACACGTGTCACTGGTAATACCAACACGTGTCACTGGTAATACCAACACGTGTCACTGGTGATACCAACACGTGTCACTGGTAATACCAACACGTAATACCAACACGTGTCACTGGTAATACCAACACGTATCACTGGTGATACCAACACGTGTCACTGGTAATACCAACACGTGTCACTGGTGATACCAACATGTGTCACTGGTAATACCAACACGTAATACCAACACGTGTCACTGGTAATACCAACACGTATCACTGATGATACCAACACGTGTCACTCGTAATACCAACACGTGTCACTGGTAATAACAACACTTGTCAATGGTGTTGAGGAATCAAAAAATGCATTACATTGTCTGCGGTCAATTAGAATAAGAAAATACGTGCAAGGCGACAAGTTACAACATTGAAAGTACTTTGCCTTTTGCAACCTAAATATGTATACATATTAGGTAAACGCCTGACGAAGCTCGGAACGCGAACGGAACGTGTGGCAAAGATCACCCTAGAGGGTGAGTGAATTTTTTACTTGTCTGCCATGCAGGTGAGCACGAGATGTTGTGCTTTCCACAAAAATGTGTGTTGCATTAAGATACTGAAATAAAGACTGTTTGTTTTTAGCAGTAAGGTCGTGTGTGCTTGGGTGATTTTGTACACATTATTTTTTTTTGTAGTGCTACAACCCGTGAATATTGTGTGTTTTTGTTACCATATATATATATATATATATATATATATATATATATATATATACAGGGAGATTTGATTTATAATAATAGATGTTTGTGTGCCTTGTAATTTAGTTAGAAGAACTAGGCAGGTTCCATGTTACTGTAGCCAAGTGGCCTGTACTTACTTGTGAAGAGTATTGCAGGTGAGTTCCCGGGCATAACGTTAGGGGACCACCTTTGGTTTTGATTTACTATTATAATACAAAATACAGACCAAATGCAACCTGTGTCTTCTCCCAGAATTTTGGGGTGAGATTGTGACAATAGGGGGTGTTAGATGAGAGGAGCCGGCTCAGTGCAATGAATATTGAGGTTCAAATATATTCTAGAAGTTCAATACAATGTCTTACGCACTCATTCTTTCGCGGCTTTCAGATTTGGCGTGAGAGGAAAGTCAAGACGAGTTGCGCCTCTTCGACACATTCCATGGGCATGGTATTGGGAGGCGTCACAGCGGGAGATGGAGATCAAAGATGTCTATTTTACAGCAAAAGCGTAGCAAGGGTTTAGCGTGGACTGAAATTAAAGGTATGGCATGTTCTAAGAAACCAAAAATAACTCAGCTCTGGCCTTGGGACCTGCGCCCTTGCACTCAAAAATAAGTCTCTCAAGGGGGTCTAAATATTTGCAAGCATTTGTTTCTTGGATTCCTATCAAACCCTTGGTCAAGGCAATGAGCTCCTTAGTGGCCAATTCCACCGGTAAGAATTCAAGGGCACCTGATTCGCAATTTAAGCTCAAAACTTGTGTAATGGTGCTCTGTAGCTCACCCGATCCCGGAGTGCTTATACAGTCTCTGTTGACTTCCCAAGTCTTCAAGCGAAAGCAAGGCTCATAAGGTTTCCACTGTGGTTCCAACTGGATCACTCCCTGGGATCACTGTGTCTCTGGACAGAGAAAGAGCAAACAGGATCCTTGTGGGTTATGGGCGGGACTTTATAGACTCTAGGTCCAGATAGGTCCAGTTTATTCTGAAGTGTTCCTGATAGAGGACGAACCACCTTGCGTTAAGTACTGGGATGAACGTGAGGACCTGGACACAATGTAGCTTCCATGAAAAGTCAAGGATTTCATTTTAAGGAACTGCACGGCACCTGACTTGGCATGGGACATGGCTGTCCTTGGACCCGGCTGCTCATCTCCTAGGCCAATTGATTCTGCTTCATGCCCTTGAGTTTTCTGAAGGATGGTAAACTACATTGGACCCCTTTTCTTTCTACTATATTGAAACATTGTTACTGTGTAACACTGTGCTTCATTTTAACAGCAGAACCTATAGTGACAAACATTGATCCCCTTTCCTGTCGATTCACTGGAGAGTCTCGTCAATGACACAATGTCTACTCTTATCGGCTAGATCATGCCAAGGACATGTACTAGGGGTGGAAGGCTGCTCAGAGCAATGCAAGTGGCTAAGATGCAAACCCTTCCAAACATCACATTCTTGGGCTATAGTTTCCCTCCCTAAGTGAGAGAGGGTGTGCCCAAGCGCGAGGCCCTTACTTGCTGCACCATAGGAAAATAAGTTACACATTACTGACGAGGCCTAAACAGGCCGAAACACGCCTGCAGTTGCACGCGTTTCCATGCAGAATGGACTTCCCCAAGCAGTTCGGGCTGGACTGCTCCCTTTAGGGGCAATTGGTGTGGAGGAAGATTTTCCAGAGCAATGCCAGCAGGTATGATTAATTCAAAACGTTCACCCATCGTACTTTTTGGTTAGCGTTTGTACATCAACAGCCCCCCTGGTGCATCTTCAAGATAACGCAACAAATCTAGCATTAAAAGTAGAGTATATATCAAAGCCTCTCTGAAAACTAAACACTTTAACCAGAAATGCAATGCTTTATGAATCAGGAAATAAAAATAATGGTTCTTCGATATCCGTTAAGTGCAAGCGCGCGCGCGCGCGCGTACACACACACACACACACACACAAACTCTCTCTCGTTCTCTGTCTCTTTCTCTCTAAACAAAACTCCACTAAACATTACATTTTGACAGATTCCCACTATCAGGTTAAAATGTATGTAAAGATGACTGCAACATGGACTCATCATTTTAAACCTGTGCAGGAATTGGTGTAGAAGATGAACTTACAGATGGGCAAGTGCCAGCCCAGAAGCAGAATGCTGCACACACCTGACTTTATTGCCAATTGGGGTGCATGTAATGTGCATGATTGACTGCTGAGCCGTCCAATGATTGTGCATTCCTAAACTGTCGTTGATACCTGGAGGAATGATGCCAGGTGAGCCCGGCATGTTCAATTAGCGGCCAGGAAGACACTGAACACACTGTCTCCATGTGACCGTCGGCCATCTTGAATCCCGCGGGGAGTGATGCCAATCGGCCCAATCTTTTAATTGTTCTTCATTTAAGCTTCTGATAAAGGGGCAGCACACACAACCGGAAGCCACGTAATACAATAACAAGTCAGAAAGAAGACATGTGTAAAAGAAACATCATCTTAAAACACATTAAACCTCCTTTAAATAAAAGGGATGACATGATATGGCATTTATAACGCGCCTATGCACAAGTTCTGCTGAAGCTCACGCCCAATTGCCCCATCACTCTCCATGTTGTCTACCGCCCGCCTGGGCATAATTCCGACTTCCATGACTCCATAATCCATGCACTCTCAGAGAACCTCAAAAAATCGTCTAAAATTCTGCTCGTGGGCGACCTCAATTTTAGGTCTCAATGACCGTTAAGGTGCCAACACCTCGGCCCTGCAGAAAGTCCTATCCACCCTTGGGTTTTCCCATGCCATCTCGCAGCCTACCCACACCAAAGGTTGCACACTCGACTGGGAGTGCCACCACAATTGCTCACCTCTGGTTTGTGACATTTCACCCGGTATACCGTCCTTTTATCGCGGGACTTTTCATCGCAGGGTTTTTTACCACAAATTTATTTTTGAAATTTTGGGGGGGGGGGTTAAAAATTTAAAAAATGTGTGCAAGGGAATAAAAAAATAAATAAAGTGAACAGGGGGTTTTTTTCAGGAAAAAAATTCGCGGGAAAAAACCCTGCGATGAAAAGTCCCACGATTAAATAACGTAGAACTATTTCACCCATCCCTTGGTCGGGCCACTACTGCATTAAATTTGACCTGATCTCATCCAAAGGGCCTCCTAAATCCACTATCCCACTCCCTGCCATGTCGGCGAGAAGCTCACGCAAACTCACCAAGGAGAACATCTCCCCCTACCATGCAGTGCCTGCTCTCAAGTCATCATTCCGAATGACGTGGAAGTTCTGGCATCCACATTCAACCAGGTCATTATCCAAGTGGTCGACAAAGTTGCTCCGTTTACCCTCAAAAAAGCAAAGAAAGCTAAGCATTCTAATGCCTGGTTTACCCAAGAGCACCTAGAAAGCTGCTTCAAAAAAAGGCCTGCCCTGGCCACCTGGAAAAACCACTATAAAAGTGCCATCATTCAGACTAAAGCCGCCTCATTCAACACCAGGATTGAAAACGCCAAATCTGGGACAAAGGAAATCTTTGCCATCTTCAGAGAGTTGGAGTCTCCTGCACCCCTGCCGCGTACCCTCCTGAAAGATGAGATTTGGTGCAATAAAATTCAATCTGCCATGCTTGATATACTGGAAACCCTACACACCAAAATCCTATCCCACCAAAAGGCCATCTCCAACCATATAGACAACTGCAACCACACCGCCACGCTGGGAACCTTCTCCAGCCATTCACCTGTGTTTGATTTTAAGGACATGAGTGAACTCAAAGTCACTGCCCTCCTAAAATCCATTAAACCATCCAATTGTAAAGGGGATGCTTGTCCAGCTCAGGTCATTAAACACTGTGCCTCCTCCCTTGCCCCTCTTATCACTACCTTCATTAACTCCTCCTTCCAGTCTGGACATGTTCCAACTGGAAGCGTGGGATAGACCGCTCCTAAAAAAACCTTCTCTCGACCCATCGATCCCAGGGAGCTACAGGCCCATCACCACTGTGCCTTCCTACTAAAAATGTTGGACAAAGCAGCTTACCTGCACGTCCAAAAATGAATCGAGGGCAACCACCTTCTAGGTCTCCGGCAGTCCGGTTTCCGGACCAGGCACAGCACGGAAACAGCTCAGCTTGACTTAAAAAATCAAATGGACGACCTAAGAGACGCAGGCAAACCTGCGCTTCTTCTGCTCCTCGACCTCTTCGCTGCCTCTGGTGGATCACAAGACCCTCTGCCATCACCTCTCCACTGCAGCCAACTTCTCCCCCAAGGGCGGGGCATGGATAACTTCCTTCCTACAGGAAAAAGTGATGAAGGTTTTCTCAGAATCTTCATGTGCTAACTCTAGTCTCATCAAGTGTGGGGTCCCACAGGGCTTTTGCATAGCTCCCACCCTCTATAATCTCTTTACAAGGCCCCTGTTCAAAGCCTCGACGCACTAGGCATCTCATACACCAACTATGCGGATGATACCCAGGTGCTCATCCACCTCTCTGGTAATTATCTATCTGAGCTCAACACCCTCAATTCCATCTCCTCAACAATCCAATCATGGATGGCAAAAAACTGGTTATGCCTCAACAGTGAGAAGACCGAACCCCTGCTAATTGGGTCCCTGTCCACCTTGGGTAAATTGGATGAACAATACCGATCCTTTACAGTTGATAACATCCCTATCGCTGTCTCCAAAGTCATTAAGATGCTGGGCGTTTACATTGAACCTGACCTACCCATGAATAGACAGATTAACGCAATAGCCTCCATTTCCGCGTACCTCTCCAGACTCCTCAATGCAGCCAGACCCTTCCTATCCCAACTGAATTGCCTCACCATTGCTAGGGCGATAATTGGGTCAAGGCTTTACTACTGGAATGCCCTTTTTGTGGTAACCTCCCAACAAACAATGGCCAAACTTCAACTAGCACAGAATAATGCCCCTAGGGCTGCCACCGGTATCTCAAGATGTGACCACATTTCTGAGGTTAGGAGGAAGGTTTACTGGCTCCCCGTTAAGGAAGAATTACCTTTAAGACACTTGCCTTGACACACCAATGCCTTCACGATCTTGCTCCCTCATACCTAGCTCAAAGAACTGGCCTCCACACCCCATCCAGGCCTCCTAGAGCAGCCTATACCCACAGAATCACTGTACCCCTTACCCGTAGAGTGCGGGGGGGGGGTGGTCCCAGCTTCCTCAATATGGCGGCCACCTACTGGAACCCCCCCCTCCACTAGGATGAATGATCCCCATGCAATCTTCAGGAAAGCCATCAAAACCAGGCTCTTTGTCTAACAAGGCACTGCTCCTTGTGCTGTGTATCCTGTCACGAAACCTGTGTAACCTATGTAAACTGTCATGATAACTGCAACTAGGCTCTCATTATGTTGGGCCACATTCCTGTACCCCTGAATCAAGCCTGCTTACGCCTCCTCACATAGCTCCTTGATGCCAGCGGGCTGCAGTGCGCTCTACAAATACAAAAATAAAAAAATACATAAATAAGTATTTCAAGGCGCAATAATTGAGCCTCAGTGCCAGCACTTCTCATTTTTGCCATTATTGAGTGCAGGGACTAATCCTGCACTTAAGCATGCAGCAAAGATAAGCTGACAGACTTTTATTAAACTCTACCGTGAAGGAGGATTAAGCTGTGCCCGCGCCCTTCTCGACTCTCCCACACCCACTGTGTCCCACCAGGTCTCCTCTCAGCCCCAACCTGCAGAACAGAAGGAGAAGCAAACAACTTGCCGCGTAGCCGCGGGCGTGGCTTTCCCGAGCCAGCCCCTGCCCTGTACAAGGCCTTCAACGGCCACATACAGCTTGGGAAACAGTATCCGGGACAGTGTTTCAAGAAGTGCAGATACTCGCCAATCTCGGCTTTAAGTGGGATAGGGCTCAGCCAGGGAGGGTCTTAATATCGCTCTCAAAGCTCATTGTTCTCACACTGGGTGCTCCTCTCCAACTCTAGTCCCCTTGTTCTCCATGTCCTCTCTTTCTATGCGTGTCTCGTCCTTTGTGCCTCATTCTCTGTTTGTGCCCATTTCTATATGTCTCTCTCCACACTTTCGCCTGAGGTTTTTTGCCACACCCCTCATTAACTCTCTGTGGAGTGTGGCCTTCAGCGCATGCTCTGACGGAACATCTCAGTTTTTCCAACCAATATCTCAGTGAAATTGTTTACTGTTAAGCCATTACCTTGGTGTCCAGTCATTTGTTTGAATACAAAGGATTAAATGACAAAAATTTCTAAGCAAAAGGATTTCATTTATTTTTTTCAAATGCATTTTTTTAATGTTTCGTTTTTTTAAATTTAATATAGTTAAAAAAAAAATTTGTAAAGAAAACAGGGGGTTGGGGGAACCCCCCATAAGATTTTTTTTTTTAAAAAAATGCATTCAACCCTTTTTTCCGATCCTTTTGCCTCGAAAAAATGGCATTCAATCCTTTGTATTTTGACCCTTTCACCTATAACCCATTACCTTTACATTGTCTGACATCATCTATCAAAGACGCTCATCAATCACAGACTGATTTAGACCTATCTTGACACCTGTATCGTCATGCATAAATGATAGCATACTTTGAAAGCTCCCAATGTTTGCAGGCGATGCATAGTGAGAATCAGTTACTAGCCAGTGATCACACACGTTTGTTACGCAGTGCATCCGGGATTCTGGCACACACACTTCCAGTTTATTGTTACGCATTGTGTTAAGAACATTTCAATATCCATGGAAATGCTCTCTGGGCCAGATTTGAAGGACGCACAAACGCCTGCCTGCCCCACATACATATAAGTGTCACGCAGGTGGCTGAGGCCGAACTTGGGTAAGGTTATGAATGTGAGTGGGTGCCATGTGTGAAAGGGACTGTGAGTATCGTACGGCCCAGATCAAGACAGAGATGCAGAGATGCTCCCGCGCACCCCACCTGGAGAGAATACGGAAATTCAGCGCCTCACTTCCGGACAGCAATGCTAATTAACCAATCCACTAACAATTTCACCCTTCTACATACACCTCTCAACCCCTAACCAAACACAACCACACGTCTACAACACAACAATCCGCACAAACTTCACTACACTGCAACAACAAAACAAACCACACATAGACTTGCACAACAGCACACGACCACTACCGACCGTAAAATACCCCAAGCCCAGCCAACGGACCCACCGGGCTGAGGCCGCCAACAGCACATCACTGCTCTCTTGCAGTTTTCCAGTTTATTCCCACTAACTCACCAACCCCATCCCTTTTTCAGAGCCACCAGTGGGCCAAGGGACCACTCCGGTGGTGATAGTGCGCGGCACGGAAATCCTTTAACATTAACATGTAATTTCAGACTTTCTATTTTGAGTGTCACGTGATCAGACATGGCTGTACACTAAGCTTTAAAGCGGGAGTTGTATTATAGCTCGCTTTCATGGTCCAAAAAGGAATTTGATGGGCAACTGGAGCTGTGTGTGGGTTTTCAATCCAAAACCTTCCATCACAACTCCAATGACTTAAACATTTACATATTAGAAAAGGCACCGCTGATAACAAATATGTTAAAAAAGTAATTTCCCAGGCTTTCCGAATCAATCCTTGCTCCAAATGCAACCTCTCAAGGGACCCCATGGGCAACAGGTGGAGTCACTTAGCAAAATGGCGTTCCTTGGCTAGTGTGCCGAGAGCACAGTAGATGCAGGCACTCTCTATCAGGGTTTGAGAAGTGCAGGTACTCAACTGCCCAAAGATAAGAAGTGCAGGTACTGAGGGCCGGGTAGGACCGTCCCACTTAAAGCACTGCTCCTGGATATCTAAGATGTGACTCTGGTGCACATTATGCCACACCCAGACATCTGTGGCTGCCATACGTTCAGTTAATTAGAGGAAAGCAAGTGCGCACTCAGGGATGGCGGGTTATTCACCCACAAGGGGGGAAAACCACAAGGAACTGGAGTCTGCTGTGTACGTTTAAGACCTGAGGAAATGGCGGCAGTTTCGATCAATGAAAGGCCAACATTAAGCCCCAGAAACAGTTCTCAATGGTGTCTCGGGAGGATTGCTCAGTGGCAACGTGCTCGCCTTGGAAGCAAGACGACACAGAGAAACACAGGTTTGATCCCCGGTTCCGTGCATAGAAACCTCTGGGTATTAAGCGCGTTATAAATAACCTATCACATATATCATGGGCATAAGTGCCTGCATAAGTACATCGGTATGCGAGGAACTATTGGTGAGCAATGATGTCTGTGGGGCGTTACTACTGGAGCCGGTGCTTAATTTGTAAAAGAATAAGTGCCAGCCACTGTTATGCTGATTTGCGGGAAATGTGTGTATATGATCCCCCCTGCCCGCTGCTATTATAGAAGTGGGGAGAGGGTCATATACATCCATTTCGCACGAATCGGCATAAAAGTGGCTGGTAAGTGGCAGCTAGTCTGCGAGACAGCGCCCTGCAGCGGGTGGCCCCGGCCCCCAGCATGCCCAATTCTGCTCAAACAGAGCCAATTGCGACAACCCGCATCCCGAAGAGCTACTCTGCAAACTGCGGGACGGAATCCCCAAATACGGGTCAATCCCACAAATTACGGGACAGTTGGCCACCCTACTGGGAACCAAAGAGGTCCTGGAAATAATTTTCTGCATGGCCCCATATTACAAATTTTCCGCAACTCCAAACCATTTCTTATGAGAACATTTGGAAATAAAAAAGGTTACCACACAAAATAGGCCCAGGGTGGACTGGCTTATAGGGAACTCTAGAGTAACCCTATAGGCCAGCGCACCCCTTCCCGGGGTACAGAGGCCTACCTGGAAATCTCCATAGTTCCCTATAAGCCAGTCCACCCCTGCCCGGGGTGCAGAGACCTACCTGGAAATCTCCAGAGTTCCCTACAAGCCAGTCCACCCCTGCCCGGGGTGCAGAGACCTACCTTGGAAATCTCCAGAGTTCCCTATAAGCCAGTCCACCCCTTCTGGGTGCAGAGGCCTACCTGGAAATCTCCAGAATTCCCTATAAGCCAGTCCACCCCTTCCCAGGGTGCAGAGGCCTACCAGGAAATCTCCAGAGTTCCCGATAGCCCAGTCCACCCCGTCCCGGGGTACAGAGGTCTACCTGGAAATCTCCAGAGTTCCCTATAAGCCAGTCCACCCCTTCCCGGGGTGCAGAGGCCTACCGGGAAATCTCCAGAGTTCCCTATAGCCCAGTCCACTGCTGCATAGGGGCCCCCCAACCATCATGTTGAAATGGGCCCCCAAACATCTTCAGCCAGGCGCGCCGAGCGGCCTAACATGTGGCTTGTGGGTATGAAGTCGGGGTATTCGGTAGACTTTAATGTGGGAGGAGTTTGTGGGGATCACATAGGCGACCTTAGTAAAAAAATAAAAACATTCTCGCTCCAGTTCTGACTGCAGCCACTTTAATTTCACAGAACCTACTCAGTGGGGGCAGAAGTGCAGCGCTGGGAAGTCTCCTGTAACCAGAAAAACAATCAAAGAAACCAATAAACAGGCAAAACGAAGCTATAGAACCGTGCATGCGCAGCAGTTTTGATGCACGTGTTACCCGCTCTCATGCAGGCCTCTCTAATTCCACCATGCCCTCATCACCGTGGTAGCCATAGTAGACAGGGCTTGTGCACCTGCGATAGCACCACAGGCCACACACTATGTGTGTGCCCTTGTCTTACTATGGAGAGATGTGATGATTGCAGGTTCAAAATGGGACCCCTGCTGCCCCTCGGCTCGTGGCGTCCTAGGCAGCTGCCGAAGGCGGGACCCCGACATTACCTTGTTGGGTGGGCAGGGGGTAGCCAGGCGAGATGGAGCAAGCAGGCGGATGCTGGTTTAAGCGGGCTCCCCAGCGGGGGCCGGCGGGGCAGGTTTTCGTGGGCCCTTGTGGAAAGGGCGGGTGCTGCAACGCCAGTCATGGGGGCTTAAACCTTCGAGGTTTCTTGATTGTCCTTTGGGGCCGTCCTTGCGACCCTGGGTTATGGTCGCCGCCAACCTCCAATGAGGGATTTGGTTGACAAAGAGCTTGTGGCTCAAGGGGGACCCACTCTTCATCACAAGAGTCGATCTTTTCTGGGTCTGGGCCAATGGGAGGTGGAACTTTCTCAGCTCCTTTTGTGACATGCTTGAATAGCGAGCTGTTCCTTGTTACCTCTTTTTCATCATCCGCGGCGGTTATCATCGTCCCTTTCACTGCAATGACTTGAAGCGGATTCGGTGAGCACAGGGGGTCTGTCTTCTTGTGCACGGCTTGTTGCACCCACACTTCATCTCCTATTTGGAAGTCTTTTGGTCGCCCTCCCCTCTGCTTGTCAGCTTGTTCACGTGCTTTCTCTTTCCTTGCTTCATCTCTGCCGATGACTTCCTGGTCTGGTTCTGTTTTTAACGCCGGATTGTTGACAACCCTGGTTCTGACTCGATATTTGACAATGAGCTCGGCTGTGGTCCTATTGGTTGCTTCGTGGGGTGTTTCGATAGTCTCTCAGCATCCTGCATAAGGCTTGGTGGGGGTCAGACCCTTCGAGGTGTGCTCTTTGCATGGTCTTTTTGATGGATGCCATGAACCTTTCTGCCATGCCATTGGCCTGGGGCCACCTGGGAGTTACATTTTGGTGTCGAAAGCCCATGTGCTACGCAAATACTCCGAATTCATGTCCACTGAACAGCAGACCATTGTCCGATTTTATCATGTCCGGGATCCCCCATTCGCTGATGAATTTACTCTTTTTACTTTGTGGAACCACAAATGTTCATCAATCAGTAATAGCAGATAATCTCCTGATTCAGTGGGTCCATAGAAATCTGTCATGACCCGTTCTCACAGCCGATCCGGAATTGTTGTCACTCTGAGTGGCAGTGGCGGTTCTGGCTTAGCGGTGCATTAGCATGCTGTGCAATTACATACCCACCGGTCAACCATATCGTCCATGAAGGGGAACCAGACATAGCATCGTAGCTGCCTCTTGGTATTTTCTGCTCCTCTGTGACCTTCATGAGCTGTTTTGATGACTTCCACACGCAGTGTGTTGGGGATCACTATCTTGCACCCTCTTAGCAAAATGGAATTGTCCTGAACCGCTAATTCCGTGTGCACTCTGGCTAACCTTTTCGAGCTTGTCTTGGCTTGCCCCTGGATGCATTTGTACTGCTCTCCTGAAGTCTTTCCATTTGTCGTTCGCTGTCAGACTAATGGCCAGGGCCATTGACAGATCTGCCGCTGAGGCTGCAGCCACCATTTCAATCGACATGGCTGGTGGCAGGGCGTTGGCTGTTATGTAGCTGATGTATTCTGAGTCTCCAGTCCTCTGAGCTGGTACACCAACTGATTGGCGCGATAGGTAATCCGCTGGGTTATTCTCACCCCCCGGTCTGTGGACTATGTTGAAGTTGTATTCTTGCAAGCGGATTCCCCACCGCTCTATTCTAGGGGGCATTTTCGTTTGTGGGTTGCAGAACAGAAACAGGAGGGCCTGATGGTCAGTTATTAGAGTAAACGTTTTGCCAATAATGAAATGATGAAAGTGTTCGCAGGCCCAGACGGCTGCCAGGCTCTCTTTCTCTGCCTGGGAATACACAGACTCCGGAGGAGCCAAGGCTCTGCTGGCATAGGCGACTACGTGTCGTGGATGCGTGTCCTGGCCACTGGTCTGGGCAAGGATCGCTCCGAGACCTACTGGGCTGGCATCTACAACAATTTCAGTGTGCCATTCTGGATCAAAGTAAGCTTGCTTTTTGGCTTCCCCTAGGGAGTGTTTGATGTCATCGAATGCTCTTTGGCACTCCTCAGTCCACTTGAATGTGACGTCCTTTTGCAACAGTTGTCGTAACGGTTCAGTGATGGTCGCGAATTGTGGTATGTAGCGGGCACAATATCCTGCCATGCCCAGGAATGATCGGATGTCTGATGGTTGGTTGGGTTTCTCCAGATGGAGGATGGTAGAGACTTTGTCGGGGTCAGGGGTCATCCCTTCCGCCGAAAAAATGTGTCCAAAAAACTTGAGTTTAGCATTGCTGAACCGACATTTGTCCATATTTAGGGTCAGGCCCGCTTCTTGTATCGCACAGCAGGCAGCCCTGAGAGCGTCATCATGTTCGCAACGGGTCTTTCCAAACACGAGGATATCGTCACTGTAATTTAGTGTTCCTTTGATGGGCCTTATTATTTGCCGCACTGTTTCATGGAATATTTCAGCGGCAGAGGAGATTCCAAAGTTGAGTCTTTTGTATCGGAATAACCCTTCATGGGAGGCAAACGTGGTGATTGGGCGTGAGTCTGGATGGAGGACAAGTTGGTGATAATCTTGGTTAAGGTCCAGCTTTGAGAACAGGACTGCTTTGTTTAGTTGGACTATCATGTCCACGATCTTCGGACCTGGGTGCCATTCCCTTTGTATGGCCGTGTTGGCCACTCTCATGTCCACACATAGCCTGAGCCGCCCTCCTTCTTTCAGTACGCTTACAAGAGGGGACACCCATGGCATGGGCCCTGTTTTGGGTTCAATAATATTGTCTCTCAGAAGTTGGTTTAGTTCCTTGGAAACTGCCTCTTGTAGGTGGAACCCGACTCTCTGTGGGTGTTGAGGTACTGGGCGGGCAGCAGGATCTATATGTAACTTGATTGGCGGGCCTTTCAGTCTTCCTAAACCATGGCAAATGGACGGAAATTCTTTGACGATGTTGTCTTCTGTTAGGGCGGTGGTATTATGGACTCTGTGGTCTATGTTGCAAACTTGAGCTTGATGTGGTGAGTGTGGTTCAGCCGAGTGATAAGGTCACCGTGTCGTACGAGTATATTGATCAGACCTAGATGTGATGCAGTTTTGTAGCTCAGTAAACACCGTCCTTTTGTGGGGCTTCCGATAACGTGGAAAATGGTGGTGGTGGACTTGTTCCCGAATGTGAGGCATCTTTTGAACAATCCTATGCTGCATAGGGGCGTATCAGCACCCCATTGGTATATTTTGGAGGCCGTCTGAGTCAACAGGCGTTTGCTGTGGAGTTGTAGGAACTTGTTCTCACACATTATGTTTACTGTTGCCCCAGAGTCTATTAGAAAGCAAAATTGTTGATTGCAGATTTCCACTTGAATTCTGGGTGCTTCACGCACCACTTCCTCGTCCAATATGAGATTTACGAATTCATCGTGGTTGTGCGGGTCATAATGGCTTTCATCATTATCTGGGTATCCTTGCGAGACTGTGTATGAGACTTGCCTGGGTGGCGGTGGACCATCGTATTCATCGTGCAACTGTGGTTCAGATTCCAGGGTTTCATACTGCGGATAGTCTTCTTCTGGATACACTTCCTCCACCATTCTCACGTATCTTCTTGGTCCCTGCTGGTATGGGGGGGTTTGGTAAGGTTGGTTTGTCGTGGGACACTGTGGTGACCTGTAAGGTGAGGAAGTGGACATTCGGGGTGTTGGAAACGGTTTGCCCTCTCTGCACATGATTTGGAAATGTCCTTCTCTGCCACAATTTCCGCATTTTTGTGTGAGGGCAGGGCATGAGGCCGCATGTGGGAATGACATTCCGCATCTGTAGCATTGTCTCTGCATTCTCGGGATTGTGGTGGTGCTTGACCCGCTGTTCCTATCTCCGCTTTTGCCATTGGCTGCGTGGATTGCTGCGATGATGTCACTCTTGTCTTGTTTGGTGGCCGCTGTGTTGGACATGTGCATTGCCTGTTTGTCTATTCTCTCGAGTATCTTTGCCTTCTCACTCACCTCCTCAATGGTGATGTTTTTTTACTATCTGCTTCTTCAATGCTGGCGAAACACAACCTTCAATAACCCTCAACCTGATGGCTTCGTCCAGTGAGAACGCATCAAATTGGCAATGGGCACCCTTTATCCTGAGTCTTGTGATGAATTCGTCGACTGTTTCTTCAATCCGTTGCGTACACTGGTTAAAGATGTACCTTTCATGATCCCTGTTGTAGGCGATGACAAGCCGTTTATTCAGGGCCGTAATTAGACTTGCAAAGGTAGTGAGGTCTGACGGGGGAATGGTTTTGATCAGTGTTTTTATCTCATTTCTTGCCGTGTTAATGAACATGCTGCGCTGGCGCGGATAGGTTTCTTCTCCGGCTGAGTCAATAAAGTTATTAAAGTCCTCTAGCCACTCTACCCACCTTGGCGCTTTGTCTGCCTGGGGGGTCATTGAGAAAGGGGGCGGCATGCCCCATTCTGTGGCCGTTGATCTTGTGACTGGCGCAGCTGGTGGCGCACTTTGGCCTGCTTAGTCGGCTGACATGCTCATGGTGGGCTTGCGTGTGCGCCTGGCGCTCTGAGGAGGTTGTGTCTTGGATTTCCGTGAGTTTTGTGCCGATTGCGCGTGGTTATGTGGTCTTTGGTGGCTATTTGGGCGACCCACCTTTGGGTGGCTTTATCTGGGTGGCTTTATCTCCTGAAGGTGCTGGCAGTTGAGTCGTGGGTGGTGTCGCTCTGGCCGTGCAGTACGTGTGTTTCTTCAATTCAGGAAAGAGAAAACATTATTATTTCTTTTTTTCTTTTTGAGTGGCAGCCCCCTTTTGCAGGATGTGGGGGGCCGCCGTAGGTTACGCAGTCTCTGGTGCCGGGAGTATGGAGGCCGGGATAGCCCATGCTATCAGGCACACAATGGCCCTGCTACTAGTACACACACCGGCCATGCTATCAGGCACACAATGGCCCTGCTACTAGTACACACACCGGCCATGCGATCAGGCACACAATGGCCCTGCTACTAGTACACACACCGCCCATGCGATCAGGCACACAATGGCCCTGCTACTAGTACACACACCGGCCATGCTATCAGGCACACACTGGCCCTACTACTAGTACACACACTGCCCATGCTATCAGGCACACAATGGTCCTGCTACTAGTACACACACCGGCCATGCTATCAGGCACACACTGGCCCTGCTACTAGTACACACACTGCCCATGCTATCAGGCACACAATGGTCCTGCTACTAGTACACACACCGCCCATGCTATCAGGCACACAGTGGCCCTGCTACTAGTACACACACCGGCCATGCTATC
The DNA here is from genome assembly GCF_040938575.1 of Ambystoma mexicanum. Lineage (NCBI taxonomy): Eukaryota > Metazoa > Chordata > Amphibia > Caudata > Ambystomatidae > Ambystoma > Ambystoma mexicanum. Next base: position 53,674,829 of record NC_090923.1, read on the forward strand.
AGGCACACACTGGCCCTGCTACTAGTACACACACCGCCCATGCTATCAGGCACACAGTGGCCCTGCTACTAGTACACACACCGCCCAGGCACACAGTGAAGGATTTTTGGTTGGTTTGTTTCATAGGTTGCCATGGTTTCTGGATTCCTCGTTTAACCACATTATGTATTAATCACTTAAGGGAAGTTATTGATTACACTGGCCGTCTCATGCAACACAGTCTCAGAATCGATCATTTGTATGCGCAAGTAAGTGGCATCCTTGATAAAGGGATCGACAGCAGTGTGAACTACGTCTGGAAACCCCAGGGTGCTGATAATGACTTTATACATGAAGGCAATGCATTAACTAAAATAAGCAGACGGAGCATTAATTAATGGAATTGATTTTCATGTTCGTCTCTATAAGCGGTGGGCAGCATACTATACCCACTCATCGCAGATGTGAAAACTCAATCTACAAGCGATGGGCAGCATACCATGCCCACTCATCGCAGAGGGGCAAACTCAATCTACAAGCAGTGGGCAGCATACTATGCCCACTCATCGCAGAGGGGCAAACTCAATCTACAAGCAGTGGGCAGCATACTATACCCACTCATCGCAGAGGGGCAAACTCACTCTACAAGCGGTGGGCAGCATACTATACCCACTCATCGCAGAGGGGCAAACTCACTCTACAAGCGGTGGGCAACATACCATTCCCACTCATCGCAGAGGGGCAAACTCACTCTACAAGCGGTGGGCAGCATACTATACCCACTCATCGCAGAGGGGCAAACTCACTCTACAAGCGGTGGGCAGCATATTATACCCACTCATCGCAGAGGGGCAAACTCACTCTACAAGCAGTGGGCAACATACCATTCCCACTCATCGCAGAGGGGCAAACTCACTCTACAAGCAGTGGGCAGCATACCATGCCCACTCATCGCAGAGGGGCAAACTCAATCTACAAGCGGTGGGCAACATACCATGCCCACTCATCGCAGAGGGGCAAACTCAATCTACAAGCGGTGGGCAGCATACTATGCGCACTCATCGCACAGGGGCAAACTCACTCTACAAGCGGTGGGCAACATACCATGCCCACTCATCGCAGAGGGGCAAACTCAATCTACAAGCGGTGGGCAGCATACTATACGCACTCATCGCACAGGGGCAAACTCAATCTACAGGCGGTGGGCAGCATACTATGCAAACTCACTGCACAGGGGCAAACTCAATTTACAGGCGGTGGGCAGCATACTATGCCCACTCATTGCACAGGGGCAAACTCAATCTACAGGCAGTGGGCAGCATACCATGCCCACTCATCGCAGAGGGGCAAACTCAATCTACAAGCAGTGGGCTGCATATTATGCCCACACATCGCAGATGGGAAAACTGAATCTACAAGCAGTGGGCAGCATACTATACCCACTCATCGCAGAGGGGCAAACTCACTCTACAAGCAGTGGGCAACATACCATGCCCACTCAGCGCAGAGGGGAAAACTCAATCTACAAGCGGTGGGCAGCATACTATGCGCACTCATCGCACAGGGGCAAACTCACTCTACAAGCGGTGGGCAACATACCATGCCCACTCATCGCAGAGGGGCAAACTCAATCTACAAGCGGTGGGCAGCATACTATACGCACTCATCGCACAGGGGCAAACTCAATCTACAAGCGGTGGGCAGCATCCTATGCGCACTCATTGCACAGGGGCAAACTCAATCTACAAGCGGTGGGCAGCATACTATGCCCAATCATCGCAGAGGGGCAAACTCAATCTACAAGCGGTGGGCAGCATACTATACCCACTCATCGCAGAGGGGCAAACTCAATCTACAAGCGGTGGGCAGCATACTATGCCCAATCATCGCAGTGGGGAAAACTCAATCTACAAGCGGTGGGCAGCATACTATGCCTACTCATCGCAGAGGGGCAAACTCAATCTACAAGCGGTGGGCAGCATACTATGCGCACTCATCGCACAGGGGCAAACTCACTCTACAAGCGGTGGGCAACATACCATGCCCACTCATCGCAGAGGGGCAAACTCAATCTACAAGCGGTGGGCAGCATACTATACGCACTCATCGCACAGGGGCAAACTCAATCTACAGGCAGTGGGCAGCATACTATGCCCACTCATCGTAGAGGGGCAAACTCAATCTACAAGCAGTGGGCAGCATTCTATGCCCAATCATCGCAGAGTGGCAAACTCAATCTTCAAGCGGTGGGCAGCATACTATGCCTACTCATTGCAGAGGGGCAAACTCAATCTACAAGCGGTGGGCAACATACCATGCCCACTCATCGCAGAGGGGAAAACTGAATCTACAAGCAGTGGGCAGCATACTATGCGCACTCATTGCACAGGGGCAAACTCACTCTACAAGCGGTGGGCAGCATACTATACCCACTCATCGCAGAGGGGCAAACTCACTCTACAAGCAGTGGGCAACATACCATGCCCACTCAGCGCAGAGGGGAAAACTCAATCTACAAGCGGTGGGCAGCATCCTATGCGCACTCATTGCACAGGGGCAAACTCAAACTACAGGCAGTGGGCAGCATACTATACCCACTCATCGCAGAGGGGCAAACTCAATCTACAAGCGGTGGGCAGCATACTATGTTAACTCATCGCAGAGGGGCAAACTCAATCTACAAGCAGTGGGCAGCATACTATGCCCAATCATCGCAGTGGGGAAAACTCAATCTACAAGCGGTGGGCAGCATACTATGCCCACTCATCGCAGAGGGGCAAACTCAATCTACAAGCAGTGGGCAGCATACTATGCCTACTCATCGCAGAGGGGAAAACTCAATCTACAAGCGGTGGGCAACATACCATGCCCACTCAGCGCAGTGGGGAAAACTCAATCTACAAGCGGTGGGCAGCATACTATGCCCACTCATCGCAGAGGGGCAAACTCAATCTACAAGCAGTGGGCAGCATACTATGCCTACTCATCGCAGAGGGGAAAACTCAATCTACAAGCGGTGGGCAGCATACTATGCCCACTCATCGCAGAGGGGCAAACTCAATCTACAAGCGGTGGGCAACATACCATGCCCATTCATCGCAGAGGGGCAAACTCAATCTACAAGCGGTGGGCAACATACCATGCCCATTCATCGCAGAGGGGCAAACTCAATCTACAAGCGGTGGACAGCATACTATGCCTACTCATCGCAGAGGGGAAAACTCAATCTACAAGCGGTGGGCAACATACCATGCCCACTCATCGCAGATTGGCAAACTCAATCTACAAGCGGTGGGCAGCTTACTATGCCCACTCATCGCAGAGGGGCAAACTCAATCTACAAGCGGTGGGCAGCATACTATGTGAACTCATCGCAGAGGGGCAAACTCAATCTACAAGCGGTGGGCAGCATACTATGCCTACTCATCGCAGAGGGGCAAACTCAATCTACAAGCGGTGGGCAACATACCATGCCCACTCATCGCAGAGGGGCAAACTCAATCTACAAGCGGTGGACAGCATACTATGCCCACTCATTGCAGAGGGGCAAACTCAATCTACAAGCGGTGGGCAACATACCATGCCCACTCATCGCAGAGGGGCAAACTCAATCTACAAGCGGTGGGCTGCTTATTATGCCCACTCATCGCAGATGGGAAAACTGAATCTACAAGCGCTGGTCAGCATATTATGCCCACTCATCGCGGAGGGGCAAACTCAATCTATAATTGGTGGGCAGCATATTATGCCCACTCATTGTAGAGGGGCAAACTCAATCTACAAGTGGTGGGCATCATAATATGCCCATTCATCACAGAGGGGCAAACTCAATCTATAAGCTGTGGGCAGCATACTATGCGCACTCATTGCAGAGGGGCAAACTCAAGTGCATAACTATGTTAGGAAATTTTTATACCATACTAATCACCACCATAGTAGACTCATAGTGCCTAGAATTTCCATAAACAGGCGCTTTGTGTCCTGGCTGTAGTCTGTAATGGAAGAGAAAGGGGTAGAGGGCAGCAAATAAAGGGTGCACAGGATACGTTAAACTAATAAGGTCAAGGGGCGCGTTGTGTGATGATGGAAGCTGGGATGTGGGGAGCTCCAAGAAGCAGTGGTGCGGAAGGGGAAACCCAAGTGCCAAGGAGTCTGTGGATAACAGACAGTCAACTTGAGGGCAGTTTAATGTACTTCCTGCCTGCACACACCGGTCCTATTACTAGGCACACACCTTCCCTGCTATCATGCACAAACTGGCCCTACTATAAGGCACCCAATGGCCCGGCTACTAGTACACACACGGCCCATGCGATCAGGCACACAATGGCCCTGCTACTAGTACACACACCGGCCATGCTATCAGGCACACAATGGCCCTGCTACTAGTACACACACCGGCCATGCTATCAGGCACACAATGGCCCTGCTACTAGTACACACACCGCCCATGCTATCAGGCACACAATGGCCCTGCTACTAGTAAACACACCACCCATGCTATCAGGCACACAATGGCCCTGCTACTAGTACACACACCGCCCATGCGATCAGGCACACAATGGCCCTGCTACTAGTACACACACCGGCCATGTTATTAGGCACACAGTGGCCCTGCTACTAGTACACACACCGGTCCTGCTACTAGGTACACATCAGCCCTGCTACTAGGTACTCATCAGCTCTGCTATTGGGCACACACCGGCCCTGCTAAATTGTCTAGAGACTGAGAGTGGCATGCCCTGCCCCCCACCAGGAGTATAAAGGCCAGGAAAAGGGGGTAAATGGGGACAAAGGTTCAAACACACACAGAGGATGTTTCCAGGTAGGAAAGGGCTGGAGTTTGGGACAGGTTGCAGGCGAATGATTAACGCAGAGTGCTGATCAGAAAGGGGAAATGGCGAAGATGCCAACATCCTTGTGGACTGTTTCCTGCACTTACAAGTAAGTACTGAAGAGTCGGTAAATGGTCGAGCGATGGGCGTGAGATGTGAATCAGCGTACCCCTGAGGCATGGCATGATTCCAGAGAGGAAAATCCTGGACTGCCCAGCCACTTCCAGGCAAATATGGTGGGCATACGAGGAGAACGAAAACACGGCTGTGTGTGGGCCACAGTAAGTGCCATACTGGCCTGGACGCATACTGCAGCCCCAGTGCCATGGGAGGCAAGAGTGGACTGCTCTGATGATATATTGCAACTAGCTGTGCCCATCGTGCCATACACCGCCCCATCCCTCTCGCTCCTCTTTCTCACTCTCTATCTTTTCTGCCTTTCGTCTCAGCAACTCTCTTTCTGTTTCTATTTCTGTCCCTCTGTCTCCCACTCTGTCTCTTCGTCTCATGTTTCTGTCTCTTTCCTATAGTCATCTGCACGTTTGCTGGCGCCACGCCAACAGTTGCAAGAAAAGAGACGAACAGACACCTTGGGGCGAAGTACTTCTGTTCTTTTAAAATAAATAAAAAAGCAGCTATTAAAAAAATTAGCTTCATTTAATTTTACTAATATTGTAAACTGGCTGTTTAAAAATGTGTAATATTTACAATCATTTTTTCTAATGATCACTTCCATTATATAGTGTCCTCTTAATAAGAATGTTGTATTTGTCTTACTGAGCAAAGCACATTATCAAAACCTATAGCAAATTTGTCAAATTATTGTCTGATAGAAGGTATTGTCTCCAAAATGGACATGAATTCAAAAAGCATTTTAGGAATGTAATAATTACCACAGATCTTGTATTTGATACATATGTGATAAAAAAAGGTTGCATGCTTAAATTACTAAGTACAACATGCACACTGACTTGAAGTTCATTTCTTATTTCACAAGACTCACCCTAATATTACAATGTTCGTAACATTTAAAGCTGGACAGCCATAGGGTTTAGATGAGAGGATAACATTGCTGCAGAGTTTCACCTGGGTCTTGGGGCAAGGATAATTGCACACACGCTCTGTTCAGATCACAATGCACAGATATCCTGACAGATATTTACATTATATGTATATATATATATATATATATATATATATTGTAAACAAAAAACCAGGTCCCCAGATCCACAATGGAACCGGGAAAAGAAGGTTGGCGGAATGCACTCCCAGGAAAACAGCAACGATAGCCTGGATGACTCTACAAAAAGGCTCATACACCAAATTAAATCCAAACTGACAATCCTTTATTGTTTCAAGTCAGCAGCATGGCAAGGAATTTTGCAGGAAAACGACGCATTTCGCGGTCTACAGGCCGCTTGATCACGTTCAAAGTGCAAAACATAAACAAGGTGACTTTAAATAGGATACAAAGTCTCTGTGATCTCCATTCCAGATAGAATGTCTCCGTTTTTAACACATAGCTAAGGCTCGAAAATCGTGGCAGACATCTTTGCATGTGCAAAAAACTTAACAATTGCTGCAACAGGTATGCATGTTAAGAACGTCCATTAATATAAAGCCACTACTTTAAACAATGTTACTGCTGTTGTTGACGGATGCTTGAAAGTGAAAATAAAAATAAAAATAATTTCAAAACGCCCCTGTCACCTGTGTCATTACTTCAAGAATAATATGCGCTTAGTGTATGGCATTCATTCTGCAGGGACAACTTTGTTTAGGGCATATTACATTCTGAACGCATGCCGTCTTTTTAGTAACACTTTGTGTCTAATGACAATAATAATGAGGTTTATACATTCTATCACCGTAAAATGCTTCCCAAAGCCTCCCTCATTGCATAATTAGTTAGACTGGCGTTGCCTCAAATGTTAAACACTGTTCATAACAAAAATATATAGACTCTAGATACCGTTCATGAGTTAAACAGCATGCTGTAATCTGTCACTGGACTTTAAGGTGTCAAAAAGCTACCATGTGCAAAATAGCAAAGCAGCAACATCCTGGATATGTACCTCCGAGTAGACCACATGTAGCCTCTAAAGTGCTTAGTGCATTTCAGCTATAAAATGATAGTACATTACTAACTTTAAAGTGCTTAGTGCATGTAAACATTTGACTAGTGCAAAATAGCTGAAAATTGGTGCTAATTTCCATGTTACGCATAAAGTCCAGTATATATAATATTATCCCAGTAAAAACAGCATGGCATAGAACAGCATTCATTTAAAACACCTAATATTAATACATGTACAATTAAACAATCAATGTAATGGATTTGGAAAGAGTGTTGTAGTAGGACAGGGAAGAGGAAAAGAAAAAGAGAGACAATATAAAAAGCATCCCATTATTAATGTGACCTTGGCGCACTTACTTGGAACAAAATTAGAATAAAATTTGGCAAAAATAGCAAACCTAAATTCTAAAGCAAAAACTTAAATATTACCTCTGCTAAGCCAGGGGTGGGACCTTAGTGTCACACTTAAATTGACCCAGTTGACTAATCTATCTCCAAGACCATAAGGGTACCCCCTGTGCAGAAACAGTACAAACTCAAACTTATCCACTGACCCTAAGGAAACCCTATTGACCGCCTGTATCCACAGTGCACACCACTAGATAGCATGCAGAGAGAGAAGGGAGTGCAAACATAAGAACATCTGAAGTAAAGTGATACAAATAAATAAAAATACGAAAGTAGAATGGACCGAAGATAATCAATCAGAGAATATCAGAAGAAATAATGTACTAATATATCCAACCCGTAACTTAATGTATGGGATTAAACGTCCACAATCAACTACATGGTCTCAAACTGATTCTGTATTTAATATTAAAGCAGAGTTTCATGTGATAACAGGTATTTAGAGAAAGGCAAGAGGAGACAGAGAAATAGGCTCACGAAAAGACATGTGACACATGTGTATTTACAAGATGGAGGAAAAACACTAGGACTTAAAATAGCCTAATATATAAAAACAGCAATGATTATACTTAGGTCCCTAAAAAGGTATAGAGTTCCTCATCTAAGTTGTGACCTCTTGGTTTCTTCGTATCGAGATCAAGAATGCATTTGGTTTAAAGTTGTCTCAGTGTCAATTCTCTATTCTCAGCCCTAGGGAATGTTTGGCTATAGAATGAATGCCAAAGTATGTAAAGCCCTCCAACTTGCCCTCGTGTACTTCTTTAAAATGCAAAGCTATGGGGTATGTTACATCAACATTTTTGATGGCTCGAATATGCTGCAACATCCGCAGCTTAAGCCTTCCTAAGGTACTGCCAACGTACCATTTATCACAGGGACACACAAGCACATAAACCACGTACTCTGTGTCACAAGTGATTCGTGATGCAATGGGAATACTCTTTTTCAAAATAGGATGATTGTAATGGGAGACATCCTTTGCATACTGACAGGCCTTGCATTTTCTGCATTTGTGGAAACCTGTATTGGATGTTTGAAGCCAAGTAGAGCCTCTAGACAGCGGGGAGGCACTCATAAAGCTGAAGACAAGATTATCTTTAAGTGAGGTGGATCGAAGAAATGTAATATTCATCCTGTCTCCCAAGATTGCCCCCAAATGTTCATCCAGTTGCAAAACATGCCAGTGTCTTCGCATGATTCGTTGTATATATATATATATATATATATATATATATATATATACATATACATTCAAAAACAAAGTTGTACACAAATACAAAAGAATGGAATGCACTCCAGAGAGTAGCAGCGTACCGAAAAATAAGCAGGCTATTAAAAGACACCCTCACAATTCGCCAATTACAACATGTTTGTCTTTATTGGTGCAAGGAGACAAAAAAGAGAAAGTGCTCAGAATATATATATATATATATATATATATATATATATATATATATATATATATATATATAATAACAGCAAGTAGATTCCAAACCCGGGGCTATAAGAAATCAGTCATCAATAAAGCTTACAATGAATGCAATAAACAGACTAGACAAGAACATCTGACTAAAATAACAACTAAAAACGCTGAAAGAAGGGCGGTCCATAACAGTAAAGAAAAATTCATCAGGTTCATTACAACCTTTAATAATGGCGCAGAGATCAAGATAATATTGGCCAAACACTGATACATCCTGAGAAAAGACCAAGACATCAGTCCAGTGATAAATGTGAATCCAAGTGTAACGTTCAGAAAAACAAGGTTTTTCCAATCTAAAGTTTCTCCCAGTAGGTTTCAGCCCAAATCTAAAAGCAATTGGCTACCAGAAAAACCAGTAGGGTTTCAGAGATGTGCAAAATGCAAAGCGTGTAAATTTGGACAAAATACAAAACAATACATCCACCCTAGAACATGGCGTGATGTTAGGATGACAAAAACCATATATTGCAGTACCAAATTTGTTATATATGTGATAACTTGCAGTTGCAATCTCCGGTACATAGGAAGCACCAAGCTGGAAGTCAAGGTACGAATTCTACAGCATCTCAGAGCAATTAAAAACTTGGATCCGACTTATCCTCTAGGAAAACATTTTTCTGACATCCATGGAGGAGATATTCAGTCCCTTAAGTTCTTCGGCATAGATTGTGTACAGCCACAAGTAAGAGGGGGAAACAGAGAACGCAACTGGAAAGCCGATACATAATCGACTATAACACAAAGTCCCCCGGTGGGCACAATAAAGACGAAGAATTGTACACTTTCATAGGGGAGTGAGATGGCTAATATCATGTTCTTAAAGACTCCAATGGTTCTGGATGGAAGAATATGGGAAAAGGCAAATTAAATATCAGGATGGATCCAACTTTAAATGAAAATAGAACAGTGTAGCTGGGAAATTCAATACGTTTTCAATATTGAACTATAACGTAGTATACTCACTGAAGAAGCTTTTTTCTCTATGTGTGATTTTCCCTTGTGTGACTTTTTTTCACTGTATGTTTAATTGTGGTTTATATAGTGGATAACTTTATCTCACATTAGCACATTTAGATATCCTGGTTTTAGCACAATTGTTTAAATATGTTTTTATTGAAAACATGCTACTCAGATTTTAAAAGAATCAGGCTAGGACAGCGGAAAAGACAAACTAAGTTATTTATGATATTATGAGATACTAGGATGCAATCAAACATGTTGGGGTATTCATTTACCAGATAGGTGGTAACTATATATAAAAAAGAAGACCACATTCTGTTGATTTAATTCCAATATATGGGAGTAGATATAATTAAATGGCAAATAGATGGCTACTGAATATTGCTTATATTTTACCAATGGTGCATTTTAAAGCACGAGGCACTTTGTTAGATGAGACATTGAATCTCTTCAGGTACATATAGCATATCTGCATATGGTATTACAACTGGCGAATATTGCACAATGCACTAGGCACTTTATTAGAAGAGACATTGAATCTCTTCTAGCATATAAAGCATATTTGCACATGACTTTACAGTCAGCTGACATTGCACTATGCACTAGGCACTTTATTATATGATGTACTGAATTTCTTAATAAAATGAATACAGCATTGGTTTATTTAAGACTTAATAAGCTATTCAGTAAATAGCAAAATTCGCCAAAAAACATGAGATCACTTGATCCCCATGTACATATCAATTGAATGTAGTTTCCACTTAAGCACGTGTCACTTTATTTCTTCCATTTAACGGTCAAATAATGGAAAACCAAATTGAAAGTGTATATATGCATATATATATATTTACCCCGTATATGTCATCCAACAGTGCAAGTATGCTACGTTTTGCACTCAATTGTATACTAAATAAAATTTTATATCTTTCTGCCACCATTCTTTATCTCTTTCCGTTAGCACTTGCACTTTACAATATAGCCTATTTAATACCATTTTACTCAAAATAATATGTGATTCTGAAATATATGCGGTGAAAAAAAGACTCACCATACATGGCCACCATTATAAGGCTAATAGCAATGGTATAGACATAGGTCTAGCAGTTACAACACAGGAAAAAGATCCAAGCCAAACAAGAAACACAATATAATTCATTGCAACATGACACTAGTTACAATCTGATGAAGCCCAGTTTGGAGTGAAACGCTTTATTGTAATCTTTTCACGGGTGTGCTCATGAATATCCACACCGAAGAATAAAGGACGTTTTTAAATGGAGAATGCACAACTGTGCGGCGTACTTTTTGAAAGAATGCAGGATGGAGGCGTGCCGCTGTGAGCTGCTGCTTTGCAGTTCGTTTTTTGTCTCGATATATGTATATATATATATATATATATATATATAAACATCAGTTAAGAGAGAGTTGAGGTGATCAGATTTAACGCAGATAAATCCCCTGAAATTCAGCCATGCCATTCCAAGCACGCCCACCTTAACGATGCAACCGCTGTTGCATAGCGTATGACCACAATGATGACATCACAGATGACAACACTGATGAAGTGATATTGTTTAAAGCACTGGACGGCTTTAATCCCGAACCAGTCAAGGAAATTAAGTCAAAGCTTTATGACCAAGTTGTTTCTTATTTGGTTTAAATCCGTCCAGCGGTTTTTCTGCTCCGGTTTCCCACAAATTGCACTTTTTCTCTCTGGGAAAATAAATGGGAGTCGGATGAAAATAAAGGTTTTTGTTTTCTTAATAACCTTTTCATTTTTTAAACTAATCTTTCCCAAAATGTCCAATTTGGGGTCCATTACAAACCTTTTACTTGGAATATTTCTTCTAAATCAGTCAGGCAAGTCATACGTTACTAACAATAGAATTTTGAGAAAAGTCTATGTAGAATGGTTTCACCTTAACTATAGAGCGGCGGCCGTCACCTTATAATACATATTGATATATATAATATATATCGTTTAAGAGTGCAGTCAGTGCACAGTTCAGGGTTTCTGTACAGAATGTGGCAGTTGCTGAGCTCTAGGAAAATAAGCATTCACACATCCCCTTATCTAGCACTTCCCTGAGCTAGAGTTTGCAAGTTCAGTTGAAGGTGGGAGTAGGGGGAACCCAACTAACTTTGGGTTAGGGGAAGATGCTAGAGAAGAGAATTTGGGCTTCCATGCCGACTCTGATCAGTGGATGGTATCCAGTTAACAGACAGCTATTGCCATTTCTGGGTGGAGTTGCGTGTCCAGTCCTTGGAGCCAGCGCTGTGCGCTGAGGGCCTTAATTCTGATAAAGTGATGTGAGATTTGACTCAATAGGGAGGACCCTAATCTCTTGTGAGGTCACCACATTTGTCACAGGTGAAATAAGAAAATGCACAGTGCCTGTGAAACAAGACTAGAGCCAGGTTCTCAGCAGCAAGCATGATCTGTGCTTGATGCACAGTGCCTGCGAAACAAGGCTGGATCAGGGTTCTCAGCGGCAAGCATGATCTGTGCTCAATGCACAGTGCCTGCAAAACAAGGCTAGAGCCAGGTTCTCAGCGGCAAGCATGATCTGTGCTCAATGCACAGTGCCTGCGAAACAAGGCTAGAGCCAGGTTCTCAGTGGCTAGCATGATCTGTGCTCAATGCACAGTGCCTGCGACACAAGGCTAGAGTCTGGTTCTCAGCGGCAAGAATGATCTGTGCTCTATGCACAATGCCTGCGAAACAAGGCTAGAGCCTGGTTCTCAGCGGCCAGCTATATATTTTGCATTGTGTTGCCATCACACGTTGAAAGCCTTTAGTCCTACTCTCACAATCCATCACTGCTAATCAAACTGCTAATCAAACCTAGTTTAATTCCTCTACTTAAATCGATTTTTAATCAATGTTCTTGCAGATGATCCAACTCAGGTTGTTCTTGCGCTTTGGAAAATTACCAACTCAATAAATAAGCAAAAGCGTGCTCGTGAGTTGGCTGCTCTGAGACCGTCCAGTTCCATGCCGCTCAAGTCTGGGCTGGATCCCGTGCCTTGCAGGGAGCTGTGTAGATCTCTGCCAAGTGGTGGATCAGGCTTTGGAAGGAATGGATCCCAGTGAGAGGGAATCGTAGGAGCACTTTCTGTGCACCGAAAGGTATAGGATATGGTTAAGGGTCGAAACTGCTGACTGTGGAACCAAAAGACCAGACTGTTTATTTGATCAGTAATGGAAAACATCAATCAATATTCCCGCTAAATTCCCGTATCCACCAGCACCGGGTCTACTTGGAGGCAGTGATATAGGAGAATTGAGCTTTCATATCATCCAGCCAATGGAGAGCACTGGAGCTTGTAGAGTAATCGCAGGCTGTTTAATTCACCAGCAGAGAGATTTAAACCCCGGTGTGTCCTGGATTATTTCTCATCAGGACTGCGGCAGCGGCTCGCTGCAGAGTCGACGAGCCCGCTCTTCGAAAGGGAACCACATCAGCCTTGACTTCACTTTGCAGAGAATGATAAAGTGACCAGGAAAGACAAATTATGGATCCGTCGCAGCGAGGGCTCATTGCCGCCAGCCAGCAAGGTTACGGTATCCGCAGACCACAGAGGTTCAGGTAGATGGGCTTGGCGTGGTAGAGGAAGAGAAACATGAGGGGGAAGAGGAGAGAGTGGACAGAGTTTCCTGGGTTTTAGTGGTGAAATGAGAGGCCAGAGCCATGCAAAGGGCCTGGGAGGGAAAAGGAGAGGTGGAGACAGCAGCAGGATTGGCCAGCTCCTTGCAGATTTTGAAAGGTTTGGCTGAGTTGTTAGAGGCCGCAGAGATGCGGGCTTGGATGTAGGCTCTTGGATGCCTGTTTTAAATGGATCCTCATGACAGGGGCATGGACATCCAGAGTATTAGAGTTTGAGAGATAAAGTTGGAAAGGGATGTGTCACAGTGTGAGTCATCTGCAGGTGTAGGAGGAGGGGAGAAAGTAGCGGTGAAAGCCTCCACTTACTCACGGTTCATGGGCCGGATGACGGAGAAGGTGGGTGGCAGTGCTGGGGTCGGCTTAACCTGAGGGACAGAGAGCGACAGGTGAGAGGCTAGAAGAAAGTGGTCAGTCCAAGAGAGCGGAGTGGTGAGAGGGTTGGAGGGGGGATGTCTGACGAGATCAGAACATCCACAGTGTGCCCAGCAGAGTGAGTCGGGCCAGAGGGAAGAATAGAGAGAGAGAGTCGCAGGGGCTGCGAAAGAGCCCCTCGTGTAGGGGAGATAATGACGGGGGCTGCAGGGGTCCCCCTCACCTCCATATAATGTCAGCAAAATAACACATTAGAAAAGAATATTTTATGAATTCTACTTCAGCAAACAAAATCACATTGAACCGACTGTCGTTGCTCGCTTACAGTCGGAGTACATTTCATCTGTGTATTGTGCTCACCTGTTGCCTATGCATAGTATGCGTGCATGAGAGCATGTGTGTATGTGTGTGGTGCAGAAAATGATTATGTATTCAGTGTGTTCAGGTTGTGCTTATACATATTCAAAGCATATTGTTTATGCTTACTTATATTTCTAAATACTCTGTGTGCATATTGTGCTTTCTTGAATTCCAAGAGTACTATATGTGTATTCACATATTTTGAGAACATTCATGTGTGATATATGTGTGTCTAAGTGTGTGTGTGGCAGGTGTATTGTGTGGAGAGTGTCTGTGTGTATGTGTGTGTTCATGTGGTGCTCATATACGGGGGGTGTGAGGCAAGTTGTATTGTGTGCTGCATGTGTGTGTGTTTATGTGGGGTGTATGCATGTCGGGCTCTATATATTGACATTCAGAGCATATTGTCAAGAGTTTGCTAAGATTCAGGCTGTATTATCTGTGCATATTGTGCGTATATGTATACTGAGAATCTGCCACGCGTACAGGCATGTTCCGTGCACATTGTTGGTACTTGTCATGTGTGTGTGTTAATGAGCAATGGTTAATATGCAGATGCTACTTTCTCCGAGAAGTGATCCACCAAGCGCACATCTACAGTCACCACGACAAGAACATTAACATATCGAAACTGTTGATCGTCCACCATGGCGAGGGTAACCTTTAGCAAATAACTTAAGAATAATATTTCAAACATAAGAGGGTTTTCGCCCCGATGATTGCTCAGCGCCAGGTGCGGTTTCAGGTTCTTTCAACCTTTCCAGTTGAAATGCGCCTTGAGCACCACGCGGGCCCCTGGGCAGCTGCTCCCATGTTGGCAGTTTTACAACAGAGCAAAATCATTGTTAAATACAGGACATTAAATCGACGCTTTGGAGCAAGCACGTTGCAGGCTGCCTTTGCTGTCACTCTCAAACTCGTTGCCTTTTTACTCTGGTACACTAGCATCAAGCAACGATTACCAGCTTTCCAGGGGACATTGAGGGCCTGATTTACTCAATTCCTTTATGTCTCCATTATAATCCAAGCCCCCCGCCAGTGCCTCATACTGTTTCTCCAAGCTTTGGGCAATGTGGCCCCCAAACATCATGTTGAAATTAAGCCCTAGGAGCCCTGACCTATCTCCTGATACCTGGCCTGTATAGTAGTCATTGATAATACCAAAACACGAATGAAAGAAAGGTCATCTTAGTGTGAGTAACCACTTGATGACAACACCCTGGAGCCATTGATATTCATTGAAGGAATGTTTATGCTACCGGTTAACATTATACACTGTCATTGTGTAAATGTTATCTTATGTTAATTCATACCATGCACTGCTGCCATGTTCATGGTCTCCAGGCACTCTTTATGCCCAGCAGTATGTAAGATACCTGCTAAGCTACTACGATCAGGTGACTGCGCAGCGCAGGGTGCTGCACCTTTTTTTCTGTTTCCCAATCATGACCCACAGACGCGTATATGTCTCTGCACTCCAGACTTACTGCCCACGTCCATATTACGAAAACTTCATAAGGCTGCATGTTGCTCACCTAGAAAAGCATGAACGCATGGTTCTTGGGTCGGATAACCCAGGACATTGGAAGGACCTCACATGAAAGATTGCACACAGTTATACATGTAACTTTCATGCACAGTTCAAGAACATTTTTCATAAAATTCTGTGTTAAATCTTTGTTTCTTTGTACAAACTTCTCAAATCATTAGCGTATTATCCATAAAAAAGTTGTTTATTTCATGGACACAGGCAGTCAATAATGTCCAATAATGCATTTTGGTTCGTGGACCATTTTAAGGGACCAGGTTCTACAGAAATACCGAACAAATAGAGCTTGTAACTAAATATAATTGTCGGGTGGGTAGAGCACTTGAATTGGCAGATCACTGTGCTGATCTTAGGAAAGTATGATATGATATGATAAGGTATTTATAACGCCCTTAATACCTAGAGGTTTCTAAGCGCGGACCTGGGGATTGAACCTATGTGCTCCGTGTCATCTTGCTTCCAAGGCGAGCATGTTGCCCCCGAGCTATCCTCCCGTGACAAGAGAGTAAGTAGAACCTGCTGCCGGTGAGGGGGTTCTTACAAGACAGTGGTCTTCTGTCTTGGCGAGGGATAGAGTGAATTTGGGTTGAAGAACCGGTATCACCCGGGCGCTGGTTCATTGAAGTAATGACTCTTTGTATGATTGTATACAGATTTGACAAAGAATTGGGGCAGTCTTGTGGCTGTATATTTTTTGCCAATTTCTTAATACACTCAGCAGACACGTGTTTCAGCCCAACATGGGTGTTTTTGAAGGCAGTGTGTGCTGATCACCAAGCATATATTATGTTTGATGAGCTCTGCCAATAGATCTTGTTGGATATACCTGTATGAACCTGTGGACCACTGCATCAAGATGAGCGGTCATGCAGTGGCCCACTAGCCCACAGGTTCATACAATGGAGCTCATCAAACATCATATATGCTTTGGGATCACCACGCACGCCTTGAAAAAGACCTATGTTGGGTCGAAACACGTGTCAGCTGTGTGTATTAATAAATCACCAACCAATATAAAGCGACAAGACTGCTCCAATTCTTTGTCAAACCTGTATACAATCATACAAAGAGTCATTACTTCAATGAACCAGCGCCCGGGTGATACCGGTTCTTCAACCCAAATGTTCTCTAAATAGAATGGTCATTTCCTAACTCCTTGTTTCAACAAAGTTTTATCAAAATAAAGTCCATTAACCTGCCTGCTGTATCATTATTTACACAAATGAAAGCTTCTTCTCAAATGCCTTGTAAGCCACCGGCTTACTTTTCAAGAATTTATTTTCAAATCCTAGAATGCAAGGGTGTTCAAAAAAAATCTGAATAACCATCTTTGGTTCACTTAGAGAAACTACGTTTCTTTATGATTTATAGAGGATGTTTAAGTTCAATATACAAAAATGCAAATCTCTCTCTGTCAGGTATGTTATTCCTCAGCGATTTGGATTCTTACCTACATGTGTCCTGTCGCAAGTTTTTAAACAATTAGCTCGCTGATCTGTGTGATTCCAAACTGAAAGGCCAGTTCTGCACTTACCAAAACTTTATTGAAGCGCACCGGTACCGTGCATGGCTGTGAAAGCAGACCCCCGGTGCCGGCGCGGATTTAAACTGACACAGAGCGCCGGCGGGCGTGAGTATGATTTGAAGACCCCGGAGGGCGAGTGAGGTTATTTCGGCAACAGAACCACAGATTTGATTTATGCCTACAAAACATAACTCATTTTCAGAATAAATAAGCGGTGCCCTCCCACCCAGGCTTTTCTGTTTAGCTAGAAAAGCCTACTCTTTAACATAGATTTAAGGTTGAAATGTAACCAGGGGTGGACTGGGAACTAAAAGAGGCCCTGGAAATAATTTTCAAAGTGGCCCCATATGACACATTTTCAGCAAACCCAATGCTTTTCCTATGAAAAAATATGGAACTACCACACAAAGAGGCCCAGGGTGCAGAGGCCCACCGGGAAATCTCCAGAGTTCCCTATAGGCCAGTCCGCCCCTGGTAAAGTCTACAAACGTAGCAGAGGATGTTCAGATATCTGTCCCAAAAGTTTGTATTGCCGTAGAAAACTCAGGGGAAAAAAACATGTTTTAAACATTTTCTTTTACAACATGAAAATGTAAATCTAATTTCATTAGAAAGGTCATGTGACTTTGTGGGTTTCTGGTGTGTCCTGGTATTGCCAAGCTTCTGTTTACCAAATGTAGTGAACTTCAATGGACGAGTTCAAAGGTTACAGTGAAAAATATTCTCACATGACCTTAACTTTAGTTTGTTTAAGCAATAAACACCCAAGGTGCGGGCGTTAATGTGTGGTAATAGCCCGGGACTAAGTTAGAGGCCAGAGCAAGGTGACTCAGTCACTGGTGCCGTTAGCGGCCTGTAAATCCCTTGACTGGCGGATTCCTGCGATACTAAAGGCAGGGTACAGGTGAGCCAGAGAGGGGAGCATCGTTAGCTGCCTGCGACCGAGAGGAAAGGAGGACGGGAGAACCGGGGCCGGAAGGAGGCACCCATTGATGCAGGAAGAGGCAGCGGCACCCAGGACACAGGGCCAGAGCGAGGATGGGGATTGCAGTCCCCATCCTCATCCAAGGAGGAGTCTTGGTGGCCATGCAAGGATCTCGGAGGCCGCAAGAGGCGGGCGAGGGAAAGCAGAGTGGGGCACGGAGATTAAAGAAGCAGGAGCGGTGCCTGTAGGCGACCTGGCTCAGTTAAAGTCCACATTTGAGCCAATGGGAAGGGATGCTCTAAAGAGAATATTAAATAGATATGCTTTGAGTCTCAACCTATATTGGCTCAAAAATCGAATACATAGACAAAAGATTTACTCCTAGAGGAAGAGTAATCCAGCCACCAGTCAAATGCCTTGCGCATGCGCATTAGACAGGCCTGTTTGGAGAATGAGTGCCCATCGAGGAATTGCAAGGCTATCATGCCAACTTGTAATATATAACAAGCAGAACATAAAGTGACGCGCAATAAAATAGTGTTTATTATCTACAATGTCCACTCCAATAACCAGAAACCTCACACAGTTGAGGGCAGCTCAACACCTCGGCGATTTCACAGGTGAGTCAGTCTGCCTTTGGGCCGCATTATAAGCCAGGGGGTTTGGCGGGGGGGGGTAGCAGGAACACAGTGTGGCATTGGGGGCACTGCTTGTTCTTGCAGTCTGTCTAGTTACAGGCCGGCTGGCTCTGCCATTGGACAGTCGTGGGGTGAGGCAAGGGTACCCATAACCTGACCCTCCTGAGGCGCCTTGACGCGGGGGCTCCACCTGGCCATGTGCTAGGACAGGACAGACATGGACGTCTAAAGGGTCATCTTTTTGTAGCCATGTCCTTCTTTTCATGGTTTAACCCTCTGCCCATTGACCCCTCCGATCCCTGCCCCCTACATGTTTGCTGCTCTGCCGCTGCTTTTTAGAGCTTTCGCCTCACAGGGGAGACTCCAGTGCCCACACCCATTTCTGTTGTGAAAAGGAAAACCTCGCAAATAACGCCTGCTTCTGGGTGCTAGGGTGAAAGCCTGGGCGGCTAGTACGTCCTGAAGAAAAGTGGCCCACCCCTCGCCTCACCACCCTTGAGCTCTCATTACATCACCGGAAGTGATGTCCCGGGAAGCGATGAAACACAACCTTTCACCCCTTGACAAAACAGGAAGTGGCATCAAATAGCATTGTTCCTAAGTACACTAAATTACTGTGAATCCAAGCAGACATCCAGGGCCAAATGATGATATGTTATTGTATAGCACTTACGCTTAAGCTCTTTTTATAGAACAAATATGCATTCAATATCACCCAACTTGTGTTGATACTCATTTATCGACCCAAGTCGGATGAAAGGCTTTTTGAAAAAGAAAAAAAATAGAAAAAAAAAATACTTTTTTTCAATTATTCTTCCTTCCAAACCGGTCCAGGCATGGCCAGAAACTGGCCCCCAAACCTCAGGGACGATTTCGGCCCAGCCATGGGCCGAAAGGCCGAGGGGCCAATCCGACCCTGATTAAAAGGCCACAAGCCTGAGTTACAGCCCCAGCGAGGCGACGGCTGATGGACTTTAATAGGCTAATATAGCCTGCAGACGCGATCAATAAGGCTATTACCCCTAGTGCGGGTGCATTGTTTTCACCGTGGGGCCCATGTTGCAGCAATGAATTCAAACACGTGTCCCACAGTGAAAACTGAAGTCCAGCAAAGCCATCATTGACACTGGACTGGAACTTCTAATGAAAGACAGAGGCCACTTCTTACTAGTTTGTGCTATTAGGTGGCTACGCCGAAACTATTGCATTAGAGTACAGATAGGGAGAACTGGCATACGCGGAGGGACACACAGCTCGTAGGTGCAGTTTGTTTTTTTGCCCACCCATTGACTACCCGTGGCCATGCTGATCCCTGTGGCAATTCCTGACTCCTGCCCCTCCCCCCCAAAACACCTCATTGGAACTCTTTGAGCCCGCTTTAATTAAGCCGCACCATCAAACTTTGATCTCAAAAAAGGCCTGCCAGTGTTTTTTCAAAGCAGTCCTCTGAGAGTTAATTACTTAATTAGAGCTGTAAATGCACTACTCGTGTAATAAAAATGTCTTAACCGAGTCTGCCTTCAGCCGCTCGATTTATAAGCACTCTGAGTGTCCTTCAGTCCTGTTAAAAACAAGCATTATCGAAGCCAACTGTTTTGGCTTGTGTATAAGTGTTAGGCATTTGCCAGCCACTGCTATTGGATGCCCAGGTACTCGCCCCATTTTGCACCTGCTACCATAAATTGCCAGTTGATACCACTATGGCAGTGCCTGGCAAGTGCCTTTCCCATGTCTACACAAAAGCTCAAAGTGTTGGCATTGCCAATGCCTGTTTTTTCTATGACCAGCCTGAAGCATCCTAGAAATGGAAGAGGGCGTGCAACTTGAGCAGCGGATGACGTAGAGGGGCTCATACGAGAAAAATATGATAGGAGCTGCAAAGAGCGCATAAGGGTGCCTGGAACTCCAGAGCAATACCAGCATCTTTCGTTTGCATTCTGAGCAAACTGATTGGTTGTGGCACACCTTCCAGGTGCTAATAAAACATAGCAAACTAATGAGTGGCTCTTCTTTATAAGCATGTAAGCTCATATAATACATGCTATGGCTCGTACCAAGATAGACGTGAAATACCACCCAATAAATCCAAAGAAATCACGTGAATTACTTTATAATGGATCAGAAATGGTCATTTGGTGGCGGGAAAGCAGCAACGACCCACGCCAGTAATCCAGAATATCAATCTCCTTAGAATCTAACTCCACCAAACACTCCCTCTGAATACCACTATGCTTACTCTCTGCTCTACACCATCACACAATTAGAGTACAGCTACACCCCTCGATCCATGCGCCCTAGCTGCATGCATACGAACACTACCCCATCGACAACTCATAAGCGTCCTTCAGGCCTAATGCAGCCAGAACCAGTCTGGATGTCCACCCGCCAGACTGCACACATTCAACTGATGTCAAAAGCACCACACCTAACGCTAGGATGCAGCTACCATCAGGCAATTACATCTGCTGCACACATTACTGGTGCACCTATGCACCCTACTACACCTTCTTCTCTCAACTGACCTGGACTACGGTCCCCAAGGGCATTCAACCTACCAGCGCATTGAGGCCATATCATTGATATATAGAGCGCTATCTAAATGCCAAATAACATAACATAACATAACATGGCAATGGTGTGCAGGTGCAAAACTCTCAAGTTTCCCGTGACCAAAGCAGCATGGCAATGGTGGGCAGGTGCAGAGCTCTCAAGTTTCCCATGACCAAAACAGCATGGCAATGGTGTGCCTGTGCAGAGCTCTACAGTTCCCCATGCCCAAAGCAGCATGGCAATGGTGGGCAGGTGCAGAGCTCTCAAGTTTCCCGTGACGAAAGCAGCATGGCAATGGTGTGCCTGTGCAGGGCTCTACAGCTCCCCGTGCCCAAAGCAGCATGGCAATGGTGTGCCTGTGCAGGGCTCTACAGCTCCCCGTGCCCAAAGCAGCATGGCAATGGTGGGCCTGTGCAGGGCTCTACAGTTCCCCGTGCCCAAAGCAGCATGGCAATGGTGGGCCTGTGCAGGGCTCTACAGTTCCCCGTGCCCAAAGCAGCATGGCCATGGTGGGCCTGTGCAGAGCTCTACAGTTCCCCGTGCCCAAAGCAGCATGGCCATGGTGGGCCTGTGCAGAGCTCTACAGTTCCCCGTGCCCAAAGCAGCATGGCCATGGTGGGCCTGTGCAGAGCTCTACAGTTCCCCGTGCCCAAAGCAGCATGGCCATGGTGGGCCTGTGCAGAGCTCTACAGTTCCCCGTGCCCAAAGCAGCATGGCGATGGTGGGCCTGTGCAGAGCTCTACAGTTCCCCGTGCCCAAAGCAGCATGGCGATGGTGGGCCTGTGCAGAGCTCTACAGTTCCCCGTGCCCAAAGCAGCATGGCGATGGTGGGCCTGTGCAGAGCTCTACAGTTCCCCGTGCCCAAAGCAGCATGGCGATGGTGGGCAGGTGCAGAGCTCTACAGTTCCCCGTGCCCAAAGCAGCATGGCGATGGTGGGCAGGTGCAGAGCTCTACAGTTCCCCGTGCCCAAAGCAGCATGGCGATGGTGTGCCTGTGCAGAGCTCTACAGTTCCCCGTGCCCAAAGCAGCATGGCGATGGTGTGCCTGTGCAGAGCTCTACAGTTCTCCGTGCCCAAAGCAGCATGGCGATGGTGTGCCGGTGCAGAGCTCTACAGTTCCCCGTGCCCAAAGCAGCATGGCGATGGTGTGCCGGTGCAGAGCTCTACAGTTCCCCGTGCCCAAAGCAGCATGGCGATGGTGTGCCGGTGCAGAGCTCTACAGTTCCCCGTGCCCAAAGCAGCATGGCGATGGTGTGCCGGTGCAGAGCTCTACAGTTCCCCGTGCCCAAAGCAGCATGGCGATGGTGGGCCTGTGCAGAGCTCTACAGTTCCCCGTGCCCAAAGCAGCATGGCGATGGTGGGCCTGTGCAGAGCTCTACAGTTCCCCGTGCCCAAAGCAGCATGGCGATGGTGTGCCTGTGCAGAGCTCTACAGTTCCCCGTGCCCAAAGCAGCATGGCGATGGTGTGCCTGTGCAGAGCTCTACAGTTCCCGTGCCCAAAGCAGCATGGCGATGGTGGGCATTTGCAGAGCTCTACAGTTCCCCGTGCCCAAAGCAGCATGGCGATGGTGGGCAGGTGCAGAGCTCTACAGTTCCCCGTGCCCAAAGCAGCATGGCGATGGTGTGCCTGTGCAGAGCTCTACAGTTCCCCATGCCCAAAGCAGCATGGCAATGGTGTGCCTGTGCAGAGCTCTACAGTTCCCCATGCCCAAAGCAGCATGGCAATGGTGGGCAGGTGCAGAGCTCTACAGTTCCCCATGCCCAAAGCAGCATGGCAATGGTGTGCCTGTGCAGAGCTCTACAGTTCCCCATGCCCAAAGCATGTTCAGCAGGTGGCAAACTGAGTCTGTCTATGGTGCAGATGTTATGAGCAAAGCACTATGACAACGGCTTGTAATGTGTTCGGCACGCAGGGAAGTGCACATACTCAAACCTGGCCGTGTGCTAGGTGTTCAGACATCGATATGAAGCGTGACACCGTTGCCTTGGATGCCCGTAATGATGCCATTGAGTTAATGTAGCTATTTGGCAGGTAGCAGGAAACAGAGTGAGTCAATATGAAGTTGTCATGGTTGAATAGACACAAGCAATCAAGTCAATATACCCATGTTGGAGATATTCAGGCAACAAAGGGAGTCAATCCCGTTATATGGTAGATACGCGGGTGTGGTGTGACGGGCCATCAAAAGGTGCAGATAACACCACGATTTCATCTAGGTCTGTGATATGTTTATCTGTGTGCCAGCTGAGTCAGCATGGGTATTCACTTGGAATTCAGGCACATACAGTGTGTGTAGGCATGCAGGAAGCAGTTTGTTGAGATGCACAGCTGTGATGACTAACTCAATGGGTAGCAGGCAGTGTGTTAGGCATGCACGTGGCAACATGTAGAGCTGTACAGATGTACAGGAAGCTGAAAACGAAGAGTCAGTCTATAGTCAAATTCTAGCGCCTAATCCACAGCGCACTATTTCCTGAAAGACCTCACTGTATGGGGTCTCATCGCTAAGATGTATAAACTAAAAGAACAGTGAAGTGCACCAATTATACTCCCCGAAATGAGCTGCTCAGGACCTAAAACATGACATCACGGATCAAATGTTCAGTGTCAACACTGAGCGCGTCCCATATGTCATCAATGCCCTGGTCAAAACAACCACTGCCACCAAGACTTGGCAGGCAGGCAGCCATGCCCTCTGTACCCTACTCTTGCCGGGCCCTGCAAGGAGAGGCACTATAGGCACTCGCCACAGGGCATGGGTGGTAGCCATGCACACAGGATACTGCACCCGGGACATGGCCCGAGGCCCATCGGAGTGGACAATAGCGTGAGTAAAGGGGCTACTCACCCCTTAGTTCTGCAGCAAGGGGGCAGGACCCACACTTTGCCCCGTAGACTGTACTTCCCAAATGAGGCTGCACGCAGTGTCAGTGCTGTAGGGGACCAAAAGCCATTGGCTTTTAAGGCAGTGGTGGCTCGTCCATAATGGGCGAGGGGGTATCGACCCACCGGCCCCCTCGTCCATTAGGGAGGAGCAGATGAGCCAGTCCAGTGACACACTGAGCGCTCCCTCAGCTCCTACTTCCTGCTGAGGGAGCGCTTCTGGGCTGACTGATCTGCCAAAGGGAAACACTGTTTCCTTTTGACAGTTACAGACCCCTAGCCACGCATGCTCAAAGAGCCTTGCAAGGTTGGGGGTGTTGTGCGAGGGGGATGCTCCTGCGCTTTCTCACACATACAGACGGAGCAGGCTGAAGTGGGGCATTCCGTCACCCACGCTCAGGCCTCTGCACGCATGTGCAGGAAACAGGAAGCTCTTGCTTCCTGATTCCTGTCCATGCTATGCAGGAGCTGGAGCAAAGGGGGGCAAACATCAGGACCGGGCAGAAGGTACGTTTGTGTGTGTACGGATGCGTGTATGCTTGTGTTGTGAGTGAATGTATGATGGTGGGTGCTTATGTGAATGATCGCGTGCGTGCTGTGTGAATGTTGTGTGAATGTGTGTGTTTATGTGTATTGTTTTGCTGGTTCGTGGAGCTGATTTTGACGAGTGGGGGGGAAAGGTGTGCCACAAAAGCATTTTTAAAGTGACTTTATTTGTGTCCTTACTCATTACACTTGCAGTACCCAGGCAAGTCACTTCTTTGCATGCATAGGGATTCACAAAGCATGCAATGTTTGGCATGGAGCACTTAGGCCAGTCCCTTCTTTGCATGTAGAGGGAAGCACTCAGTATGCAATGTTTGGCATGCAGCAACTAGGCCAGCCACTTCTTTGCATGTCGAGGGATGCGCGCAGCATGCAATGCGTGGCATGCAGCAACTAGGCCAGCCACTTCTTTGCATGTCGAGGGATGCACGCAGCATGCAATGCGTGGCATGCAGCAACTAGGCCAGCCACTTCTTTGCATGTCGAGGGATGCACGCAGCATGCAATGTGTGGCATGCAGCAACTAGGCCAGCCACTTCTTTTCATGCATAGGGATTCACAAAGCATGCAATGTTTGGCATGGAGCACTTAGGCCAGTCCCTTCTTTGATTGCAGAGGGATGCACAAAACATTCAATGATTGGCATGCAGCAACTAGGCCAGTCGCTTCTTTGCATGTAGAGGGAAGCACTCAGTATGCAATGTTTGTCATGCAGCAACTAGGCCAGTCGCTTCTTTGCATGTAGAGGGAAGCACTCAGTATGCAATGTTTGGCATGCAGCAACTAGGCCAGCCACTTCTTTGTTGATGCGCGCCGCATGCAATGCGTGGCATGCAGCAACTAGGCCATCCACTTCTTTGCATGTCGAGGGATGCACGCAGCATGCAATGCGTGGCATGCAGCAACTAGGCCAGCCACTTCTTTGCATGTCGAGGGATGCACGCAGCATGCAATGCGTGGCATGCAGCAACTAGGCCAGCCACTTCTTTGCATGTCGAGGGATGCACGCAGCATGCAATGTGTGGCATGCAGCAACTAGGCCAGCCACTTCTTTGCATGTCTATGCGTGGCATGCAGCAACTAGGCCAGCCACTTCTTTGCATGTTGGGGGATGCACACAGCATGCAATGCGTGGCATGCAGCAACTAGGCCAGCCACTTCTTCGCATGTCGGGGGATGCACGCAGCATGCAATGCGTGGCATGCAGCAACTAGGCCTGCCACTTCTTTGCATGTCTATGCGTGGCATGCAGCAACTAGGCCAGCCACTTCTTTGCATGTTGGGGGATGCACACAGCATGCAATGTCTGGCATGCAGCAACTAGCCCAGCCACTTCTTTGCATGTTGAGGGATGCACGCAGCATGCAGTGTTTGTCATGCAGCCGATTAATTACAACCACTCCTCATAAACAAAAAAGTTTGGCAAATTAGTGGCTCTATCACAATTAGCTAGTTCTTCTGATTGAAGAACATACATTCATGGACATTGATAAACACTGTTACCCGCTGCCAGGATGCACATGGCCCGGGTCCAGTGGAACCCACGTCTAAGAGATCCTCTGGGATCCTGCTCGGGAAAAGGGGGTGTTTAGGTGCGCGCAGCCATTGGCTGCCAAGCCTCCAGTGCAGGCACCCAGGGCTTTCTCTTAGTTATTAAATGCTGTCCCTGATGGAGTGCAGACACGGCTCCCGAGTGAGTTAGGGCAGGCTGGATTGAATTACTGTTTATTGCTGCTCTTAATGAAGCAATTACTTGCAGAAAGCATCTGATGGGGCCTGAGCGGCCGAGAGACACCAGCGGGGCGAGTGGCAACTCAAGACTGCATTGCGGATGCTCTGCCCGGGGACTAGTCCTGGGGAGCCGGGCTGTATGTATGAGGTTGCGGTTCCCGGCCCCTCTTCCATGTGGGGGGCTGCGTCTTGTCCCCAAGAGACCCACGGCTAAAGGCGACCTGTGCATGAATTCCCGGGGTCTCAGTCTAAGGACTCGTTGCTCTGATATGGGGCCTGTATGTTGCAATTATACCGACATAACGAGGACGAACGTCACCGCGAGGCACAACACCTCGCATTTTTTTTATTACACTTGTATCACAGTTCGTCAAAAAATAGAGGGGGAGCCTGATGTATTACTTACAGTGGGGTGATGTTCGGGGCACTGTGGGGGGTATCTCCCCCACTTCTTTTTCGATGTACTGTGACATTTGAATAAAGAAAATTCGATCTTTTCTGACTTGACGTAAAATGTTGGTTATTTTTACGTAAATCCCTGCATATCAGCCTGCTTGACCATCCCACTCCTGAAGTGGATTGTCCTAAAGAGGAAGTGGGAAACATTTCGACAGTCCTTCTGTGTGTCTTTCGTGGGACAACAGCTTTGTCGGCCTTACAACATTGCTCAGCCCTTTTCCTGGGCGTCCATGCCAGCCAGATGGGCGATAAGGAGTGTGTGATTGTCTGGCACAGGAGCAGAAGATAGGTCTCCCATGGCCATGGTATTTTCTGGGTCAACCGTTGTGACGAGATCATCCATGAATGGTGCCAACATTGTGTCCAGTCCTTTCTCTACCCAAAGGAATGCCTGGACAGGGGCAGCAGGGCTGGATGTGTGAGCAGACACTAGATGGTTCAGGCTGAGGAGAACAACAGGTAGGTAAGTACAATGTGTGTGTGTGTGTGTGTGCGTGCGTGCGTGCGTGCGTGTGTGTGGTGCAGGTGTCTAAAGTACCTGTCTATCTACACATGTATAGTCACGTGTGTTCATGGACATGGGTCTACAAGAGTATGTTACTGCATGCATCTGCTCAGGGCAGGACTGACAATCTGTGGACAATTAAGCAGGAAACACTTACATATATTGTGGGCAACACATCATGTAAGTGTTTTACAGGGCAATAGTGGCATATATTGCCAGTAAAGTGATCATGAAAGTGTTTTACAGGGCAATAGTGGCATATATTGCTAGTAAAGAGATGATGAAAGTGTTTTTCAGGGCAATAGTGACATAGATTGCTAGTAAAGTGATTATGAAAGTGTTTTACAGGGCAATAGTGGCATAGATTGTTAGTAAAGTGAACATGAAAATGTTTTTCAGGGCAATAGTGACATAAATTGCTAGTAAAGTGATCATTAAAAAAAGTGTTTAACAGGGCAATAGTGGCATATATTGCTAGTAAACTGATCATGAACGTGTTTTACAGGGAAATAGTGGCATATATTGCTAGTAAACTGATCATGAACGTGTTTTACAGGGAAATAGTGGCATATATTGCGTGTAAAGTGATCATGGAAGTGTTTTTATGGGAACTGATGAAGGTGGGTACAGACATGAAAATGTGTTTCACATGGCAATTTTGACATAATGAGCTGGAGAACAAAATGGAAATGGAAAAGCAATACATCTTGCTTTTGATCTATCATTATGCCCCCCACTCATTTTAAAATGACCCCCTTAGTGTTCACTACACATCTCCCCTGCAGTCTGGGTCTGTGTTCCGTGTGCAGAGAGTGCATTTCTTAGATGAAGGGCTGGTGAAAATTAACCACATGTGGATGCTTTTGAAAGCCTTGTGGTTGCCAGGCTACTGTCATCTGAGGTGCTCGCCAATGGAATCGGTTCGATAGAAAAGCCTCAGTAAACTGGGAGTACACAATGTAATCCACTCCATGAGCCTCGCCCCCCCAACGAATCTAGCCACTTTACATCAAGTAATTAATGATCCATAGCTGGGTGGAGGTTCAAATATGTCCACCGGCTCGTAATACTGATGCGGCAGACAAAGCTGGGAAAGCCAGGCGCATGGCGGTATTACCATGTAGGATATACGTGATTATTTCGATTAAGAAAATTTTGAATCTGAAAATTATGAATTAAAAAAATCCATAAAGGAAATAATCACACACATTACCACCACAGGTTTATTGTCTCTATTGCCGCGTAGTGTGACCCATCAGCATTGATTCCTCCAAAAAACCTGGCCTGGGACACTTATCATATGGCCAAGGAAAGGCAGACGCTTTCTGACCCCGACCCTGTGGGTGGAATTCTGCTGGGGGTTCACATGAGGGGGGAAGCAGGGCAGGAGGAATGGGAAACTCCCTTGTTTATCTTTCTCCAAAGCCCAACTCTTCTAAATGCTTATTGCAAAACAACAGAAGTAAAAAAACAAATTTATCCTTTAGGGAGTTTAAGTCCCATAATTCTCTAAGTACTGGGATGAGGAAGAGGGTTGAAGATGCATAATGTTGCAGGAGTGGTCAGCTCATTAGTGCAGATGACCCACACCTGAGGGAGACCGGGAGGCTTAAAAGGCCCCCCAGGTGCAGGCCATAGAGAAGCCAAAGGCACGTTGTTCGAGATGGAAGCCCAGACAGAAGCTAGAGGAAAGAGAGGACACCGGGAACACTGCAGCGCAGATTCCAGCTGCCGGTCCTGAAACGGTCCATATCACCAGAAACCTGAAGGGCAGAGGTCGCGCAGCAGGAAGTGTGCAGAAGGAAGGCTTTCCTCCTTGTGACCCATTCTGCAGAGGTTTGCGCAGCCGGAACAGTGCATGAGGCTGCTTTGGGTGGCTGGCATGCACCTGTAAGCCTCGAGGCCGTCTCTGGTGGCTGGCGGGCACCAGGGATCCTCAGGCGCAAGCGAAGCTCCAATTAAAAAAGTGGCGCGAACAAAGGCAGGTTTACCGAAGAGGCTTGCCATATCAGGAAGAGCCGGGGTAGCAAAGGTCCTGTGGAATCCAATAAATTGCCCATTGATGCATCAGCACTGCAGCTTTTAGCAGCTAGGTTACCCCAGTTCTGCTCACGTTCATATGCCTTGGCATGTATTTTCAACGGCTGATTACATTTGGCCAAGGGAGGATACACAGTCATACTCATCCTGGTGTCCCGCCTAGCCGCAGTCTCCTGCATTTTTGCAGCTAGTATTCACTTAATAGCAACTACTAGAGCAGAGCTCCAAATCCCTGAGTGCACTGTAGTGAGCTTTTTTTAAAGTTGGCCTGTTGAATTAGTAATAGCAAACTGGCCGAGTCAATATTGAGTTCACTTTGTGCATAGTCTGTTGGTGTTGATCTTGGTAAGTGTGGTATTAATGCACTGGCTCTCCAATTTCTTGAGGGCTTTGATGTTTTTCCAGCCCCAGACCACACCACTGTACATCAGTTTTGCCCAGTAGTTTTATCTGTATTGTGTTCTTAGCACCACAATGTTACAGCCAGAGTGAAGTTGCGCAAGTGTTTCTATTGCACCCACCTGTTGCATCAGATATCTCTCCACCTGCCTAGTATGTGCAGCCCAATTTAGCTGTGAGTCACAGATGATCCCCGGATATTAATATTTACTGACTTCTTCAATTCTGCTATCTTTCAAAGACCAGCTATATTTGTTCATTACAAGTTTGCTGGTGTGGAAATAAGGTGCCAGTAATAACATATACCGGCAGTTTTCTGGACCGGAAAAATACAAGTCTGCCAGTAGTTGCTCTGATCTACTGGCAGGCCTGACCTGCCGCTCGTTCAGACACCTTCCGGCAGATAAATGCCTGAATCACCTGCACCGGTACTAATGGTGCCAGTGATTCTAGCATCACCATCCCACAGACTCCTATGAGACTCCATGGAATGGGGAGTTAATGGCACCTCGGCCGCCTGGTAGAACCGGGATATTGGGTGGCAGAGACGGTACAGTAGGTCCCTGGTATCCTGCCGTAATTACTGGCGGGTTACAGGGGAACTCGTAATGAGTCCCAATCTCTTGATTTTGCTTATGTTTATGCCCAAGTGATGGTCAGTGGCAAATAGCAAAAGTGAGTTCAATAACTCTTGTATATCTTTGGTCGGAAGATTTAACACCAAATCGTCCACCTACCCTATCCAGAGAAAAAATGTATTTCCTAACTTGGGGTGATACGTAATTTTGCTCGCCAGCGTTTGCGAGAGGTCAGCCATATAAAAGATAAAAGAAGAGGTGCAAGGACACATCCCTGCTTCAACCCCGTTGACATGTTAATGAAGGGATTAAGGGTGCCCCTGCTGTTAATTCTTACTTTTACAGATGTCTCCATACATAGGCAGCTGGTGGTATTAAGTAATCCTCTCGGTAAACCCCAAGTATCCAACTTCTTCCATAATGTGGCTCCATTTACTGTATCAAATGCGGCTATGATGTCCACCAATGCAGCATATACAGCTTGTTTGCGTATCGTCCCAGCCGACTTCACTAACACTTAGCAGCATAAGATTGTCAACTATGGAGCATTGTTTTCGGAATCCTGGTTGATTGTTTGGTAGAATCTGTTGTGATTCAACCCAACCTTCTTATTCAGCCAGAAGAACCCTTGCTACATGTTTTGTGGGCACATCTAGCATCGCAAGGATTCGATAGCGGGTGGGGTCCGTATGTGAACCACGTTTGTAGACTGCAACAATGACACTCCTCGTCCACATGACAGGTAAGGGCACTTATGGACTGCGTAATTCCGCACATCTCCACGGGTTCAGTTTCAGCAATGCTGTGCAAATGCCATTTGGGCCCGTTGCACGTGAGCCCTTGCTTTTCCGAAATAATTTGGCCAGTCGTCTGATGGTTCCATTTTATGTCCATTTGGCTACGGCCCAAGGGCTATTTGAAGATTGGCCGTCGCCTTTATCTAGTGTCTTCATAATGTGGGTGGTCGAAGACTCCACCAAGGCTCCCGCTCTCTCTCGGTGACTGTGATTCCGTGAGTTTACAATTTCCCAGAAAGCTCTTGAATCATTAGATGTAAGCACGCTTAATAGGGATTTCCAATTCTCTAATTAAGTATTTTATATTTTTTAACTATCATCATGGGCTCCACCTGAGCATTTATAACCTGATGCAAAGCACTTCTTCTGCCCCTTTTCTTTTCTCTAATACAAGGGATGAAATTTGTTTATTTGGGAAATTCCTGTCCAAGATGGCCAGCCTATTTGAATTATTGCTGTGATTCCTATACGGACTGGCCATAATGTTATGTATCAGAGCATTATACACTCGGCAGTAAGTGTCTGCCATTTCTAATGTCCTCTGGGCCCTCGTCCCATTTGCCAATATTATTATTATTATGGTATTTATTGAGCACGGACCTAACTTTGAGAAGCAACAGAGCACCCTACAGAGGTATACAACCATAAAGATACACAACAGAGCACTTTACAGAGGTGTACAACAGTACAGATGCATAGCAGGGCGCTTTACAGAGGTCACAACAGAGCAGATATACAGTGGGGGTAGGATATAGAGGGACACAGGGGAGGCGTACAGCTGTACAGGATGGCGGGGAGGAGATGGACAGACGTCATTTAGCCCGCCAGGTGGCAGGGGCGTGGCGATGCGATGGCCTATGTGTTGAGGAGGAGAGACTCCTTGAAGAGGTGGATCTTGAGTTACTTTCTGAATTGCGGGAGCGTGGAGGCGAGACTGATGCTGATGGGGAGGAGGTTCCATAGTCTTGGGGCGTAGGCAGAGAATGATTGCTTTGTGGTCCTTTCCCAAAACCTACCACTATGCAACACACCCTCACTTTCATTGTTAAAGTAGATGGCAGCACCCTTTAGGTTTGGGGGTTACCATGGTAGTCTGTTGGCCCCTTCGTTGTACATCATTAAGGACACAGTGAAGGCTCAGTTAAGCATAAAAAGGTCACCATAAAAACTTTTGGCCTGCTCCATGATGGAACGATGAAGCTATATTAAATTAAATAAGAGTTGTAGCTGTCTTAAAGCTGTAAATACGGCATATTGTTCTGTATGCTAGATAAAATACAGTGATGGAGGTAAATGGGAGAAAAAGTATAAGGTATAGTTCTGACCTGCATTTTCCTCAAACGAGGCAAACAACACAATATGGAGTCCTGTGTGAAGAGTGACACAATATACTAGCGTTCATTACAGTTCTGCCGGTATCCTACCAGTAATTCCAGTGGGCTATCATCAAAACTGCCTTACCATTTCCGACGCCCGATATCCGGGTACTGCTGGGATATTACGGCTGGCAGAGACGCCAGTAGGCTCCCATTCCATCCAGTCCCATAGAACTCCGTGGGATGGGATTTGGGGAATTACCTGCACCAGTAGTGCCGGTGATTCTGGCATTTATTTGCCGGTACAGGCCGGAACTCCTGGCATTTCAGGCCTGCCAGTAATTCCCTGCCCCCACTGCAAAATTGTTTTTCCCCGGGCCAAAAGAAATGGCAATGCCGGAATTACCAGCATTTTTTTCTGGACGGGGCACTGCTAATGAGTCGCATTGATTCACCCTGTTAGTAGGTGGAAGTGGGCTGAACTGTGAGTGATGCCAGTTTTCAATAAAATCACAAAATGTACAGCATCATTCATAAATAACAAAGGTAAAAATACTCCAAAATATGTCCCCACTCCATCTATACTGAATGCATGAGCTCGGTCGTGTGGTTATCACAAATGTACAGGTACCCATGTGGAACACATTGCTTTTGGAGCCCGAAATCCATAAGTCCGTAAATCTAGACGCCTAGTCCTTGGAGAAGGAATGGAGAAGCATGGTCTACAGAACAGCTGGGATGCATAACACTACACTAAAGATAATCGGCACAAGAAAGGACATAGGTTCATTGAATCTGAGTGAGAGGCTATCCCACCAAGTACCAGTTAGACGGCTATGCACCTGTGATCTGGGTGTAATCTGCAGGGCACAGGTTCGAATCCCGGCCAGGCCGACTCAGCCTTAGATCCTTCCAAGTTCGATAAAGTGAGCACAAATTTTGATTGGGTAATAATGATTGTATATACACATTTTCTATGTAAAGCACTTTGGATAACGCACTATATAAATAACAAGTTGTACTTTATTATTTAAATTATTATTATTGCCACACCAACACATGGCCCTCAAATAACGAATGTTCTGAATTGTACATAAAAACACAAAGCAATATAACTACACACCTCAACTAGCAACACAAGCAATCCTTTCACACTATTTTTCTTAGATGTCTTTTATTAACTACAAATAATAATACAACCACTGTGAAATATACAAATCAGAATAATTCTCCTTATCTATTTCCCAAAATGACTGTCGGAAAGAAACATATAGTGTTGGTAGTGATACAGATTTTCTTTTAGATACAGGTGAGCATTTGTTCGCAACACAACAGAAAATAGGTGGAATCCTGATCATAAAAGGTTTTAATTGTACAAATATAGGAACATAGTAGCCTCACAGTGTGTCAAAGTGGCTCTCTATCCGTAGTGCACAATTATAGGCTTGGAATGCCTGAAACAAGTCCTCACCATTTTATTTATAGTTCAATCGCTGTAGGCTTAAATAATTGCACAAGACCTCACACTCTGGGCAAACAGTAAAGTCAGTCTTTTTGACAATGGCTAACTATTATTGTGTGAAACACAGTCCTAACACTTTGAGTTTTCCTTACACACAGAAAATAGTCACACATGATATAATATAAACTGTTCTGCTTTGTCCCCACTGATCAAATACTGTTAATTGTAACACATACCTAAAATATAAGATATAAGCTTTCAGGGACAAAACAGGTATAATGCCCATTTTCCAATCAGGCCCTAAGTCTAAAATATAAATATAGCCTTTATATTTCTGTGCTAGTAAATACATCAAAATAGGCTTTTTGCAGCAACTGCTCTCAACCGCTAGATATGAAACACCACTCCTAAATTGTTTAAAACATCCGGCACTCATTTAAAATGTAAAGAAGCCTTGTAACTAGATCAGGACTTGCAAGAGATAATTTCTGTATGCCACACGTTTATAAAAAAGCAGTGACATTGTGCAACCTATATACAAATACACATCGTAAATGAGTCAAAATAAGCACCAAACAAACACTGAATTATTCAAACAATATGTAAAAATACAACTAGAAAATGCTATCAGACCTTTATTGAATGCTAAAAAAGCCATGTAAACATATTATCTAAGAGAAAAGTGTATTAAGATGTGCAGAATCCCTCACAATGAAAAAATATATAAGTGTCGATAAAAGCCTTCCATGTCTCTCCCAAAACACACTTTGCAGTCTGCCAGCTACGTGACCTAAATCGCAATAGATGACAACACCCGTGCCCTGGTGCCCCCAGGTGACTGAAGCACAAGGCCTGTACAAATATCAACAATCAACAGACAAGGGCCGTGCAATGTGTTCCCTATGGCACAGCAAAATTCACATTATATCGGCACACCCAATATGATACACCTGTTTTCTGTTTGCTTCATACAAACCTTGATGCTTGTAGATAACAACTCTGTGTATATCTTCCTGCACCAGACTTACTCAGCGAAATACAAACACTTGTTATCAATAGCCACAGGCCTTTTTTGCAAAAATGTCAGTATGAACCATCTGGAGTTCCAAAATACCACGACTAACTGCATTACATTATCTGATCCTAAGCTTCTCCATTAGCAGCCCTTAGAAACGCAAAACTTCTCACTGGCTAACAAGAGACGGGTTCTCCCACTGACATTTTTTATCTGACAAAGACCCACCTGCGCTGCCCATGGTGTAGTCTTTTCCATTGGTGCTGTAAAACACACTTTACATATAAAAAAGCGAATTGTTCTCAATATTATTTTAAAATATAAGCATTGTCCAGACCAGAGGTCTTTTGTGTAACTCTGGTGAAGATACTTTGCTTATAAAGTGAGCTGCTTTCATCATTTAAAAGTAAAACGCATTGTCAAAGGCAATAGTATGGACTTTTGTATAGCCTCTGTGAAACATAATTAGCTTATAAAGCGAACTGCTTTCATTATTTAAAGGAAACATGCATTGGCAAAGCCAATAGTCTGGACTTTTGTATAGGCTCTGTGAAACACACTCTGCTTATAAAACAAATTGCTTTCATGATTTAAAAGCAACACACATTGTCGAAGGCAATAGTTTGGACTTTTGTATAGGCTCTGTGAAACACACTTTGCTTATAAAGTGAACTGCTTTCATTATTTCAAAGAAACACACATGTTCAATGGCAATAGTTTGGACTTTTGTAAAGGGTCTGGACAAAACACTTTACTTATGAAGAAAATTGGTTTAATTACTAATGAATCACGCATGTTCAAATTCCGATAGTTGTATGTAAATGTTTCATAATTCGGTCAAAAAAGAAACACACATTGTCAAATGCCGATAGTTGAATGTAAATATTTCATAATTCAGTAGAAAAAGAAACACGCATTGTCCAAAGCCAGTAGTTTCCGGTCTTTTATATTAGCACTATAAAGCACACTTTGACTATAAAGAAAATTCACATAGGTCCAGTGTGCAAGCCTCTATTTGCATTCTTTATCAAAGCTATATACAGATTTAATGTTACTAGACGTTGATGCTAACTCTCTAGCCAATGTCATTAAAACTATACAATCATGACATTACCTATATTATATAAAATGTATGTACGCTTCATATAACATTAAAGGCAAAACCCCTGTCTGGCATCATCGCTGCATCAATCTGCAAAACCCTAAGTTCACAGTCCCTGTTTTCGGAGCTCACTTCGCCTTCAATAGTCATGCAGGCAGCACCAGCTGCTCCAATGTTTATACATTTTCTATATAAATTGTATATTCACTTTATATCAAATCATCTCAACATCCTATCAAAACATTTGGATTACCATTGTATACCCACTTTATATAAAATATGCATTTTATATCAAATCAATTTCATTTTTTATGTCATTTTGGTTTAGAATGTATAATCACTTTATATCAAAACCCTATCAAAAGAGGGAGGGCCTAAGACCAGAAGCAGGGAGCGTTCCCACCTGTCAAAATGTTGATGTGCGTGAAAGGGGCGTCCCATACACTACTGAGATATATAAAGGAAGACATTGGAATCCGAGTCATGTGGACGAGAAGGACAAGAGGAAGCTAAGAAGCAGAGAAGAAGCAAAGAGGAGAAGATTGAGTGGGGATTGAAAAAGGGGGGTTACATAGAGAAGACACAAGTGGCGAGAGTGAATGCAACAAAGGGGTTGATAGAGAGTAATAAAGGGACAAGGCTGTGGAGAGAAAAGAAAAAAAAGTGAGTGCTTAGAGGAACATGGTTGGGAGAGAGTTGGTGTAAGAGAGAAAGGAGCAAGCTACAGACAGAGAGAGAGGCAGAGTGAGTGTGGAAAGAGGAGGAAGATAGAGACAGCAGGGAGAGAATTGTAATGGAGATCAATGGCCCCCAAAGAGAAGCATTGGGAGGCAGGAAAGGGAAGAGCGGTTGATGGAGATGTTGGGAAGAGGCAGATGAAACAAAGGAAGAGTTTAATATTACAGAGTAAACAGTAAGAGTGAGCAGATAATAAGGAACTGGAGGGTAAAAGTGCCCTCTGCGCATTGTCCCTTTCTGATCACCCCTCTGTCATGCAGTAACACCACTGGTCACATTAATGACATCACGTGGGATGTCATCACCAAATACAAGGTTGCTGAGTTATCGTTTGTAATACCTTAACTTCCAATATACTGGCTCAAGTAACTCGGGAAATGTAAATCTGTGATTTCCTAAGATTTTTTTTTATATTGAAAACATAGTATACTTTTCACTTTAAAGTATGAAGATTTAAAATGATGAAATGTACCAGGATGTTTTTGAACTTGCACTTTTAGATTTTGCAAGGTTTTTAAGTCAGCTGCCAGATACACACAACAGCTATGCATTTGCAAAGGGTGCATTGCAGCAGGCAGCAGCCTTTACGATTGCAATGCAAACTAACCCTCTGCACTTTAATAAGGGGCAACATGGCCACTCTCTCCACTTGGAAGTCACTGTGCGTGTCCTTGTGAACCCCACGCGGATGGAGGTTGAAAGTGGTCGGGCCCTACTGGCCATCCACCACCACGACTAAGCTTTTTGGTGGAAAGCACTGCAAGGTAACCAGAGCTGGCAGTAACTATTCACAAAGTAGAAGCGGTCCATGGAGCACTACTAACCGCTTTACCACCAGTAGATGCCACCAACAGGAGAGAAAGCAGCTGGGCATCTTAGAGCCTCCCGCTGACCCTTGAAATCGTAATGTAAGGGGTGGCAGGAGCATCGTGACAGGGGTCACCATGCTGGTGCATTGCAAAAGTGAGGGTGGGGCATTGCCCTTCTGTCCCCAGCAGTACCCCATTGTGTGTGTGCTGGCCTTTATACAGCACACATCTTGCACTGAAGTGACAGAGCGCTGCACCACAAGAGAATAAAGTGATACAGTGCAATACTTTGGATACAGGTATCGGGATAGACTATTAACGGAACACTGTGAAGGTCATAGGGCGAGGGGTTACACAGGGTTACAGGCAAGGGATAGCAGTTAGTGAAGGAATGGTGGTCCATTCTGGATTCAAGGATCAACACAACAGTATCCAATGATAAGGTCGCCTGGGAAACGGTTGTCAGGGTGCACATTCCCCAAATGTTCACTCCCACGACAATCAAGCACTTTCCCCAAATATTCTAGGACTGGAGTTAGATTGTAATTTATACCTCTCCTAGACTATGTGGGGGGAGGCTTTTAGGGAAATATGGCCTTTGTGGCGACTTTTTCCCAGGGGACATTTTTTCATTGAACCTCAACAACTACGATCCTGTTTATTCTGTGAATTTCACACAGTCTGTGGAATCGCTGGGGATGCTTCTGCTATGAGAGAAAAACCAAGTGTGTTCACTTTTAACCCCCACAATCCCTCTCCCCGCAAGAACACTCCAGGGCATCAAGCAATTAAGCAATCCTCCCACATGTTTCATGCGTTATTCTATGATAATCCCCTCCCTCAGAAGACCCCAACGGCGGCCAGTCATTAATCAACTCCACCCACATTGCCCTGCCCTTTTCTTTGCTGGTGTTATACCAGCTTCACTCTAAGTTAGATTGTCCTGTCTCTCTCTGCAGGTTTTCACACTTCTAATTATAGTCTCCCACTTTGATTTTCAGTAAATGTGAGTAGGGTATAATTAGGCAGAAAACATCTAACAAAGAAGCAATTAAAGTATCAGGGTGCCAACAGCATAAACATATAATTGACAGTTCTTATGCTAAAATGGTTCCATGTCATTTCATCGTGGTATGTTTTTTTCGCGGGGGGGTTTACCACAGATTTTTTAACGAAAACGCAATGAAAGGATGTCATACCAATAAAATGGTAGCTAGCCATCCGAATCTAGTGTGGTGGGCTTACACCAAAGTATGGAGGCCATTGTAAGGGTGGGCAGGAGTACAGGGTCAACTTGAAGATTTCAAGGCGGTCGGGCGAAAGCCCAATTCAACTATGCGCAGTGAGACACTCACACCCATGCCTACTGCTTCACTATGGGCCTGATTCATGGAATCTTGCACTGCCAACACACATCCTGAGTCATGCTAAAGATTCCATGAATCAGGCCCTATGTGTGTAGTGGTAGTGACCGTGTCAATGCACGTAGTCACTTTACACTGCGCTAAACATTCCATGAATCAGGCCCTATGTGTGAAGCAGGGGGGGGGCGTGGCAATGCACGTAGTCACTTTGCACTGCGCTAAACATTCCATGAATCAGGCCCTATGTGTGAAGCAGGGGCGGGCATGGCAATGCACATAGTCCCTTTGCACTGCGCTAAACATTCCATGAATCAGGCCCTAAGTGTGAAGCGGGCTGTGGGCGTGTCAATGCACATAGTGGCTCTGTATGCACGGTCTGTGAGGCCTTATTAAAAGTGCATTCACCCTTTTGGGAGGTGCTTTTGTGGTGACATTAAAATGATACCACCCCCAGTGCAAAATGCTGGTACTGGCACATGAGAAGCAAAGCAGCACGGCTAGAAAGAGCAGCACTATTGCAGTAAAAAGAACACAGCCCTCCCGAGGCCCCGATTCTATTGACGCGGCAGCGCAGGTGTGATCCTAGGGTGTTTTTTTTAAAACTTCTTTTGTAATTAATTTTAGTGTTTTGGGTACTTCGAAGAAAACATTACAATACATGTCCTATAAAAACAAAGTAACTGTAGTCTTGACGTGCATTAACAACTGGTATAAAGAACTCCAAGGAGTAACAGGGAAGTGCAGTGTGGCATCCCAAGGTGTCTCCAGAGCCTGCTCCTTGGTGTGCTTTGGGGACAGGCAATGGGGTTCTAAGAGCTAAAACAAATGGGAATAATGACGGTTTGCCCACCCTCCCCCGTGAGGCACTCTTAGCCCTAGAAAAGAGCAGCTGTGCAGTGTCACATGGCCTTGTGTACACCAGCGTGTATTGATGCCTGTTAGGAGAACATTCCAACCTCGTCACAGTCCTTACTAAATGAAGGCGATCCTCTTCCAAGCTGCCTTAGTATGTACTCTCAAAATGCATCACTTTTGCCTTAAGATGGCCCACCAAAACCCCTGCCCTCCTGCCCCTAGTGTGCTTTCCGTGTGCACATGGCTGACGGCACAGGTAAGGAGCGAGGGGTGGGGCCCAAGGACTGCGACAAGTCAGGAGCACGAATAGCATTGGCGACCACCATACGTAATCATGCCCCCCACGCCCCTTCACCAACTCACCCCCACTATGTTAAGACATGTCAAGCAGTACCAGATCCGACATCGACCTGGCATTTGGACACAAAAGAATATACCCCATGAGTCATGTGTGATGCGCACAGCTCAGTGGTCGAAGTGAGCGGAACAGTCAGGCGCGGAGTCCCTCTAAAGCGCACTTCTCCACTTTACTACCTGATATCAGTTACAGCTAAACGGAAATCTGTTTCAACTCAATTGCCTGTCAACCAGCATGACTGCAACCCTGGAAAAATGTGCTGCACATTGCTCCCTTGCTTCCTACTCTGTCCGCCTCCGGAGTCACAGTTCTGCGACTTTTTTGGTACACTTTTACAAATGGCATAGCAGCTGTGTTTATTATAATGCTCACGAGTAGCTGGCTTGCAAAATTCTGGAGCCGAACTCTGCAGGAAAGGATCCTCTTCTAGACAGCTGAGAGTGAAAGGAAAAGGTGAGTGCAGTCACCCATGTTATCCAGGGACGTCATTTCACCAAAATGCCTGGGGTAGAGGAAGTGACATCACACGACCCTTGACATCTGATGACATCACAGGAAGTGATGCACATCACTACCTCCTTACTACTTGGATACAGTTCTACATTCTACAAAAAGAAAAAGTGAGTAAAGTGTCTACTGCGTAGGAACCCAAAAAGCAATATAGTCCCGCACATTAATCCCATATGATTCCATATGATTCCATATGATTCCATATGATTCCATCTCGGGGAGCGGTCTAGAAGCATCCAGATTGTTTTTCCGGTGCAGGCATGTTAGGATGGAAGACAGCTAAAATGACGTCTGAATGGAGATGTCATTCTGGGCAGACTTTGGGAAGGAAGGTCAGTTATGGTCGTAGGATCATCTCTGGGGAAAATTGAAGACACGCATCTGTCCCCAGGAACGTGTCCACCAGAATGATGACCTTGTAGTGAAGACATTTAACGTCCACTTCCTCCCACGGGTGAAAGGAGTGGCCTTGCACCTGGAGAAGGACGAGAATAACATCCTAAAATGGTAGCCTGACTTCTGGGAGGGAGATGTAGTTCAACACTCTTCAGATGACTCCCCATGAAGGGGGCCTGAACTTGTAAAAAGAGACTTAAAAATCAGGTGTTAACATGAACTTTTTTCGTGTTGGCGAAGTGCATTCTTGCAGGTAAAGCAAGAAGGACCCAGATGCTGCACAGATCTAGAAAGAATTGGAGCAGAGCCCATTGTCGCTGTGCACACTTTTGCCATCAGACAAAACTGACGAACTAAAGAAACGGGTTTAAACCAGCATACAAACCACCTGCTCACTGTACAAACAAGGAACGCTTCAATGACAGATCCTCGCACTGAAAACCCTTTTACTTGCATTCAGGGAATGCATGAATACTTTGATTCGGTTGCAGTGCAATAAAACAAGAAATCCGGGTGGACGAGTATCGGAGGTTCTGGATCCATGGTGTTCTGGATCCATGTGGCTCTAGATGCATGGTGATCTGGATCCACAGTGTTCTGGATCTATGTGGTTCTGGATCCATGATGTTTTGGATCCACATGGTTCTGGATCCACAGTGTTCTGGATCTATGGTGGTTTTGGATACATGGTGATCTGGATCCGTGGTGATCTGGATCCACTGTGTTCTGGATCCATGGTGTTCTGGATCCATGGTGTTCTCATCCACGTTCTTCTGGATCCACTGTACTCTGGATCTATGTGGTTCTGGATCCACTGTGTTCTGTATCCACGTGGTTCTGGATCCATGGTATTCTGGATCCACATGGCTCTGAATCCATGGTGTTCTGCATTCATGTTGGTTCTGGATACATGG
Source organism: Ambystoma mexicanum (assembly GCF_040938575.1). Lineage (NCBI taxonomy): Eukaryota > Metazoa > Chordata > Amphibia > Caudata > Ambystomatidae > Ambystoma > Ambystoma mexicanum. Next base: position 53,716,936 of record NC_090923.1, read on the forward strand.
TTATCTGGAACCACTGTGTTCTGGATCTACATGTTCTGGATCCACAGTGTTCTGGATCCATGGTGGTTCTGGATCCATGGTAGTTCTGGATCTACTGTGTCTAGATCCACGTACTTCTGGACCCATGTGGGTCTGGATCCACAGTGTTCTGCATCCATATGGCTCTAGATCCATGGTGTTCTGGATCCATGTGGGTCTGAATTCATAGCCTTCTGGATCCACATGGTTCTGGATCCACAGTGTTCTGGATCCACATGTTCTGGATCCATATGGTTCTGGATCCACTGTGTTCTGGATCCATGTGGTTCTTCTGGATCCACAGTATTCTGGGTCCACGTGGGTCTGAATCCACCTGGTTCTGGATCCACCTGGTTCTGGATCCACAGTGGTGTTTGCTAAGCACAACAGTTGCTGTGAACAGGTTGCACCTTGTCTCAGCACCAACACAACCTCTATGGGTGATTGCAGTGCAAAAGAGGTGCTTGTGCTGCTAAATCCACAACAATAGAATACAGTGCACACAGGGGTAAAAGTGTGCACATAGTTGAGGGCACCACCACACCGGGGGGGGGGGGCACATTGCTCCAGCATCAGTAGATCTGGGCACCTAAAAGGTCTAGTACTTTCCTACTGAAAGATGAAGTCCCTGCTTTAAAGTGTTAACAATGTACCAGTATGGATAGTAGACTGGCCTCTGAGGAACACTTCCAGTTCTTTCCCGTCCCGATGTTAATACTAAAGGTGATAATACAGAAGCTTTGCACTAGTGCCTGTAACACTAGAGCAAACACTTCCCTAGTGCAAAACACCTATTCTTTCAGTGCATTTCTCTTCTAGGGCACTGCTACCCCAGCCCTCTGCTCTGGCACAAACATCCATGGCCAAAATATGTTATGGGCAGTCGGGCAATGTTTGCTTTCGTGAAAATGGAACTTCAACAGTGGAATCAGTCTCTAGTACCTCCATCAGTACTGCTGTCCCTCTGAAGTCCTCACTGCTCTGCAGCTAACACCCTGAAAAGTAAATATATCCGCGTATGGAGTGTTGTTAATGCCCCACCCAGGTAACTGTGGGGCAACACTAACCCGAGGAGCACAACAGGCCAGTTGGCGCAGGTAAAGGGACAGACAGACAGCCACTATTGCCATCTAGATGCTAATGGCTTTCATTAAACGAAAACAAGCCCAATGAAGAATGGTGGCCATGGAAACATGGGAAGGGCGCTTGAGGACAAGTCTCCTTTCTGTTTCCATCGTGGCGAAGCATAAGGAAATAGACCAGTAGCAGGAGATGCTCATTGCGGGACATTTTTGTTTTTGTCTGGCGTGGGTATAACTCCCATGTCATTTCCAGAAAATAGACAAACACGACTGCCTGGAGATGAAGGGGCCGCGCTAGGCGCTCCATAGCTCCTGGTGCTGACTGCTTATTGGTCGGGTGGTCCTGAACAGCGCTGAGGGGAACTTGTCTGTAGAAGACGGCAGTAAGCTGTTCCCTGTGAGACTATAGGGGAGTGCCTTTCACTTAGGAACTGGGTGACTGACAGGTGACTGTTCCAGTAACTTCTGACTGGACAGGGAAGGTGGGTTTCTCTATGAGGAGGGTAGGTGACTGAGAGGGGTGTGGATCCATTTCTGGTGAGTGGTGGTACAGAGTCCCTCACTCAGAGGAGTGCCAGATTTCTTCAGAATCCTCCACACCCGTCCAATCAAGTGGGTCAATACGTAGAGAAAGAGGTCCCTGGAGGGGGGCTAATCCGTGCATTAAGGTGTAGTACAAATGACTTAACCAAGTGTGCCTTTAGCCACTTGATTTATAAGCATTCTGCGCGTCTTTAGCTGAAGACCGATTATAAACAAGCATCGGCAAAGCCCACAGTGTTGGCGTGTGTACAGGTATTAGATTTGCATTTGTCTGGCACTGATATCAAATGCCAGGTAGCACACTTATGGCGATGCCGAGCCCATGCCTACACAAAAGCAAAAACGTTGGGCTTTGCCAATGCTTGTTCTTTCTTCCACGAGTGTCTGGGTTCCTTTCCCCTCATCCTGGTCCTGGAGCGTTTTGATTGATGGATATTTCTGGGCCTTATGGTTGAGCTCGCACAATGGCGCAAAACATATACCACCACATCTAGTGATTAATTATTTTTTGGGCATGACATTTCTTGTTGAAAATCATAGTCTGGTGGTTTGATGTGCACGCTCAGACATGTGCACAATGTTGTTAGTGTTTAGACGGCGTGCTTCCAGTCGGATTGACTTTGCAATAATAGATAATGATATTGTGTTTTTATATAGTGCTTCAAGCCAGACTCCTCCAGCATCTAAGCACTGTAATAACAAGAGTTATTTTGGCCCAATTCAAATGATACTTGATTTATCGATTTGGGAAGGGTGAAAGGCTGAGTCATGTCAGCGACCAACCCTTTACTCATGAAGCTGTCCAACGCAGTGATGTTGTGAGCTGGGTCTTTTATTGCGGGGACCGGGGGTGCTTCCATGAACTTTGGGTTTTTAGTTTGGTGTAGAATGTGTCCAGCAGTCTGGGTGTCTCGATTTGGGAACGGTTTGCCATGTGCAGGTGGCAGTAACCATTGATCACCTGCACTCTTGTCTAAGTCATCTCAGGTTCTCCGTGCCCTCTTCCTGCCACCCCCTTACCCCCCACCACATATGCTTTGTCAGGTGGAGTGGCTGAGGCCCTGGCCTGGCGTTTCTGCCCCTTGTGTTTCATGGTTGCCCCTCAGACAGCCTCACACCCACGTGGCGCTTCACTCGCCGTTTTCCTACACCTGTTACACACTTAGGGCCCGATTCATAGAATTATTTGCACGGTTCAAAGTGACTTTGCACTGCTGAAAAGTGACTTTGCACTGCAGACACAAACCTTGATTCATGGAACTGTGCAAAGTGTATTTTTGCAGTGCAATGACTTTGCACTGATTTTGCACTGCAAAAATACACTTTGCACAGTTTCATGAGTCAGGGTTTGTGTTGGCAGTGCAAAGTCACTTTTCAGCAGAGTATCTTCAACAATAAAGTGTCTTTCTGGAGTTTTATACAATAATTGCTAGACTCATTAAAGGTTTATTTCAGGCACACTTCCGGGGGTCAGTTAGTGATTTATACTGTTTATACTGTTCTTAAACGCCTCAACTCGGCCTTTCATCCTTCTGAGGTCGATAAATGAGTACCAACAGAGGTTGGGTGATGTTGGGTGTATATTTTTTTTCTATATAAAGCGTAAGTGCTATATAATAGCACATCATTCTCATATGGCCTTGGACGTCTGCTTGCATTCACAGTGATTTGCTGATATGGGCCTACACACGCTGATATTAACGACACATATGGTGATCCATTCTTGTATGAAAGTATGTCACATTACAGTGATATCATAACCATATTTTTTGTAGTGTACTTAGGAACAATGCAATGCGATGCCCCTTCCTGTTTAGCCAAGGGGCGAAAGGTCCTGCTGTTTCGCATCCCCTGATGTCACGTGAGAGGTCAAGGGTCGTGTGATGTCACTTCCGCTACCCCTGGCCTTTTGGTGAAATGACGTCCCTGCCCTGAAGTACACTGAGTCTATGCCTCTGATTAATTATGCCTGATTTCTTGCCCACAGAGGCCGTGCTTTTGTTCTCCCAGGGGCCCCGTGTGGCTCCTTAATTAATCCCGCTCTGGGCTGCTGCTGCGTGTGCGCGCGCCGCAGTCTGCTAATTGAAGCTGGGGTATTTGCACAGTCACCACCTAACGGCGGCTGCAAAAGAGGGGGCCCGTGGCACATGCGCTTCTCCTGCAGCCCCCCTCCCCCTAGCAAGAAGAGCCAACGTTTTATTTCATTGTCATCACGTTTCTGCTGTAGCGCTAACACACATAGAACAACAGTTTCCAGGCGCTTGTGTTCCTGAGTACAAAGAGGATGGCAAGAAGGCGAAACATCAAACGCCATCATATAGTGAAACACAGGCGCATTCTCTTCGATTGCCCAGCCTTGTTGCCACGCATGAACACACGTGCACAGCATAGCTGTTTAGATGGGGAAACTGTGGGCCAATCAGGGCCATTTTAAGCATTTTTGGGGCCCTGGACATCTTTGGGGCCCCCGGACATCTTTGGGGCCCCCCTCCACCAAACCAAAGGAATTAAGTGATCAAGAATATCTAGTGGCGCCCTCTCCCCCACCGTGATCACAACCTATAGGTTGATATGCCGCCTCTCAAAGCAGGTTTACTCCCTTCAAGTCCCCTGACCCTCGTCATTCCTGCTCTAATCAGAATGATACACAAGTAGCATTTGAGGGCCGACATTAGCAGTCTACGAAGAGGTCACTTCTCTTCTAGTGTAGATACAGGATACTGTTTATCAATAGCATCCGGGAAGGTATGCAGCCTGTAGTATTAATACAGGACTCTGTGTAAAAGGTACATGTAACCCAGAATAGGCAGATAACTCACATTAGCTGCTTCAGAAAATGCAAAAGTGCTCAAGAGTGGATAGAGTAGACCAATTGTAAGGAAGGAGAAAGCTACACATACATGGATAGTGAATGCAGTTTATAAGCTACCAGGAAGGCGTCTCTATCCAGACAGACTGAGATTAGAAGTGGGACATGGTTTTCAAACAATGTTTCCATTAGAGATCAAGGGAACAAGTGCCTGTGGTGTGCAGTATATCAGTACTCACTATTATAGTGGAAGCAACCCTATAGCCAGTGAAACCATGAGTGAGGCTTTTATGAAGATCATACCCTGAGAAGGAAATCACTCTGATGGGCTGACAATTTTGAAAGGTTTAGGGACTGGCAATTCTGAGAGGTTAGGCAATGAAAGATTAAATGAGATGCCCAGGATCACACATTGCTCAAGTGGTGAAGCTGTGATCTGTGCCAACTATACGATTTCTGCATTTGAACACTTTCTTTTCCAGCTCTTCCCATGTACTAAAACAATCTCATTTTATAAAACGGACTTGCAAAGTACACAAATCACATTGCCAAACCTGACAATTTTTAAAACCAAAATATTACAGAAGGATGTTACGCAAAATGGGAATGATTCTAGCTTCATTCTCTCCATCATCAAGGGAAGTATATAAGTACCAGCATACCAATCGATGTGATTTAACAGATTTAATCCAGGTATGTCTTTTGTACTTTTAAGCTTTAAATACTTCCGAAACAATGCCTTGTAAAATTGTCATTCATAAAAGTGCAGAAAAACCTTTGACTTTTATACAAAAAGCTAATCTTTTTTGTGTCAAACGAGCAGACCTTAAAATATGCTTGCCCAAGGCCTACTACATCTGGTCCGCTTTTTCCTGTCTATCACCCCTTCCACTCAAATAGCCTACACAAGAAGAATTATCAAGCAATGGGCTAAATGATGCCACCAGCATCCAAGAAGGCACACCTCACAGAAGACAGCACAGTAATGCAAGAGATATTATATAATTTGACCAGGATCACTGTATCGTCTGCTGACAAAGCCAGGATACACGCATGAACACTGTGGTTCCACAGTCTTGAATTTGGATACTTATTCACCTCTTGGAATAATAGTTTATGCTCATCTTTGGAGGGGATTGCCTAGGTTTTAGAATGCCCCATCTGAATAAACCAATTTCTAGACCTTCACCATACGAATGACATGTTATTTTTTATAACAACCCCTATCTGGTGCAGGATCATTGCTGATAACAGCACCTCTTATGCTGCAAAACCAAGTACATATGCAGGTATGTTTATAAATTTCAGACATAGGAAAGGTGCAGCCAGCCTTCCTGCAATGTGCTCTTGTAATCTTTCATATGAACACATATCTCTGCAATAAGCTGGTCAAGTGGCACAGCCAGTAGAGCGCTCGCTTTGACATGTGTGCCGAGCCTGCTAACGCAGGTTCGAATCCTGGCGGGGCCAAACTCAGCCTTTCATCATTCCGAGGTCGATAAATGAGCACCACACACTGTGGGTAATAATAAGCAGTTCTCAGATACCTGAGGGTTCGTAGTGCTATATAAGTGCCAAGTTATTATTATTATTAATAAGTGCTTAACACACTGAGCTAACTTCTGAACCATTGTGGCACTCAATTTATCAATGTGGATTTCAACTTTGGCTATTGCACATGATCAACATAATGCCCACAGGAAGGAAAGAATGTTACAGGAGTTGTGCCATAAGGAGCACACAAACTATGTATACCACAGTGAACACAGAATGCAATACATGATGGATTGATCAAGGCAGAATGTACTAGTCAAAACAGGCAATAGGTTTAGCGCCTCAGCAGCATGTCATACAATCTCCTGGCGTGTGCTATTTAAGTATGGTGAACAATGGAATCTTACTTTAGATCGGGCAGCCTTGTGGGGGCCCCCTGCAAGGTGAGGGTCCTGGGCAAGTGCCCCTTTTGCCCTCCCATAAAAACGTCTCTGGGGCCAATGACTACGCTGCCTGCAGAACACTCATGACCCACCGACTGCACGCACACTGGCAACGACACAAGTAAGCACCAACAATGCCCAGGAATGCAGAGTGTTCCTGCAGAGTTTGTATGTGTCTGGGCAGTTTAACCTCAATAGCGCCTCATTGCCAGTTTACATGCTCACTGCTTATCACATCAGTGCCCGTTTAAAGCACAGGCAGTTCAGATTGTGCTCTCTTGGCACATCATGGCTACTCTCCATCATACTCCCTATACAAGATATTGATTTGACATATTCATTGTGCCCAGTTAAACCATCATTGCCAGTTTCCTTAGTGTTCAGTCTGGGTAGTATCCAGCATTGCAAGAGTCACGAAAAAAAGTCCTGATACTCCCCCATCCACCACAAATGCAGTGCGTGCATTTCCACATGGTCTCCTTCGCGCCCTCAAACCACCCCTCCCCCTGGCCCAATCAACTTTTTGGTAATATTAATGGTAGTTGGTGTTTTGGCAAATAAAATAAATGAATCTGCAAAATCATTACAGATGCAGGAAACTCATCTATAGGGAGTTCTTTCCAGGCGCTATATACAAACCTCCTAATTTGCATTGGGATTGCTCCAACATAAAGGACTTCACAGAAGAGGTCTTACAAGGAGCATCATCAGTCTTTGATACCTGGAGGCACCATGGACATGACTTTAGAATAAGTTGCCATAAGTAAGCCAAGTGGCAAATAAATTTGTGGTGCAAAATGCCTAAATGTCACTATTATTTTATATGGATCAACTCTATGGTCATTAGGCTTTTTTTAATAAAAGCATGATATATTAGCATAAGCTATGAAGTGAAACAGAATCACTTACAGAGCTGCAGATAAGACAAACTGCGATTAAATGATTTGACCAGAATCACACACTTTGCTCAAATGATGAAACCGGGGCTGTGAACTATTTAAGAAGCTGAGCACATCTTCCCAGGCCTAGTTGATACAGATATGTATTAAGGTTTTGCTTTGCATTTCATGTGCTTACATAATACTTTATAGCAATACCTCAGAAGCAAGCCACATTTGATAATAAATTAGCCTTTCATAGTATGTTAACTATACGCCGCTATATACATTGTCATAGAAATGGCTTTAGTTTTATTCTCCCCATCCTGCATGCAAAGTCACAATAGCATCATGCAGATTAATGTGAGCCTTACAAAGCCCTGGGGTTTTAAAGCCATAGTCATTATTTCATAAAGCCTGCAACATTATGCACCCTTCTCACTTCTGCTCACTCCCTCCCATTCATATTTCTAAAGGGACAAACGTCCCTGCTAATAGTCGCCCCCTCCCTCCCATCAGTGCCTAAAGGCTCACATTGTAACACTCTGTTCATACACAGCAAAGTGAGAGCCCCTTAGCTGCCCAGGGTTCCTTGGGACATTGTCCTGGCAGTGGGACACCTCTACCATTTGGAAAGGGTAAGGTGTCCTGCTGCCAGGACACTGAGCGTGCTGAGCAGGAATTGCTTGGCACACATTGCCCTGCCTGCAGGACTCCTTTCCCGTTGGGCACCCTCATTGAGGTTCTGAATGGGAGAGGTGTCTGTAAATACCAAATTCATGTAATTGTCATGTTTCTTTGCCTCAGCAAGACTTAAACCCATTGCCTATGTTATAGCATTATGTCCATGTTAAACCAACTGCTTTTGTGTCCGCACACGAGGCCCAGGGTTTTCGCCTGGAACAGATATTACTCAAAGGCTTAGGAATTTCCCTCTATTTTCCTTTCCTGTAAAGGCTACATAAATAATGTCTGTTAAAACTCTTGCACTTCACGTCCTGTCTAAAGCTGCCGTGCGAGTCAGCATGCATTCATTGACCCTGGGGTCTCCTCTATGAATGATGATTGCTAGCATCCGCACTCTTTCCCGAAACATAAGCATAAAGCGTATCTATATTCGGAGTTGTTATTCTCTGGGATATGTGGGAAGGGGAACTTGTGTTAGAGCTCGTGCGTCATTCTGTAAAAGATATGTCCTGCTATTGTCCAGCAGCCCATGAATGGATATTATTATCACTACCGCGGAAAGATATGTGTAGTTTGCAAATTCCCCACTGTGTCAAATGTGATGAATTAGCTTGTTTTTACGACCACGCATGTTAAAGATTACACATGCATCCTGAAGGATATTTGGACTTGCTTAGATAAGCTATATGAGTAATGACCATTTGCAATGTCCGGCCTTTGTAAAATGTCACCGCAAGGGCTGGAATAACAGCTAAAATTGTTTTGGCAGGAAACTGTATGTCAGGACGTGCCTGGGCTTTGCGCCAGTCATAAGACTCAATGTAAACGTTTTCCTATAAAGAGCCTGCTCACTGTAATGTTAGTAGCTCACTCTAGATAGCATCCCTATGGTGTATCTTGCAATCAGCCCTTCCGCGGAAGTTTTGCATTGCAATAAATGATTGTTGAACTCACGTACTAGTGTGTTTATTGATGGAGACCTCCGCCTGGTGAATTTTAGCATTGACTGATTGGCGTCCCTGGGCTGGCGGACCTTGCAGATGCAGTCCATCGCTTTGATGCGTGCCTTCCATTGAGCTCCCATCTCCGGTGGACGACTTAACTGGGCCCAAACACTATCGCACTTTTGAATGCAAACAGCGCGGTCCTCCCTTGAGACGGAGATCAAGAAGAAGGAGAGAACGACTGCTCTGCCAAGGACCAGACGAACCAGACAGAGGGGAGGTCTCCTTGGTGTGGTGAGTGCATTTTGTGTCTGCAGAAAGTATTGGTGGATGGTAAGCCACATTGGTATCAGTTTTATGGTACGTATTATTTTGATTGTAGTAAGGATATTGTAATTAATAATGGGGAATTTGTGCGATAGAAATAAGAATGAGGAACCTATGCATGTGCCTGCTGAAGGCACTCCATGTTACACTATGTTAACCAATTATGGGTTGGGGGCGGTACAATTTTGCAAAAACTGGGAGGAATACACAAAGAAGTCAATTCAATTTAAATGGCCCAAAGCAGGCACTTTTTGTATACCCATAATCGAAAATCTTGAATTAGTGCTACTAAAAAGAAGGGTTTGCCCCGCCCAGCATGATGCTATTCGCCAGTGGCAAACAGAAGCGATAAAGCAGAAAATGTCCCAAGATAAAAAGGATAGGAAAAAGCAAAAACGGACCTTACAGGAGAAGGCATGTGAATTAGATAACAAAGAGTTTGAACAACGGCTAGATGTAGAGGATCGGGCTGCATTGATAAAATTCAGTAAAGGCATGTACCCTCTCCTCCCCAAGCCAGAGAAAGAGATAGTCAGCCTTGACAGCGAGGCTGATCAGGATACAATCAGATTGACAGAGAACCTTTTGCGATTAACAACACCTGTCAGACCCCAGCCTAACGGCACGCACCTTGCCCCAACTGCACCCCCTCCCCCTGAAAACCCACCCCCATATGGTACCCAGACTGGTACTATGGACCCAAATGGTGTCGAGGAGCAGGAAGTAGGGCGCTTATCTAGACAGGGGCCCTTCTTCCCCCCGGTTGAATATGCAAAATTAGAGCGCATGGCACAACAAGTGTTTGATAACCCGACCTCAGGGATAAAACAAAGGTTATATACCTGCCAAAAGAAGGAATTTCGACAGGTAATGAAAATGCATTGTGACCTTCTTCATGCATGGCTGAGGAATGAGGCTAAATGCCAGTGGCCCGTGGGTTTGTTTGATATTTATAAGGCCATTTACATTGAGAAAGATCGGGCAACCCTGTGGCACCAGTATGACCAAATCATTGACAAGGTAACAAAAGTTATGAAAGATTATGATGATCAGTTAAAAGAGGAAGAAGAGGAACGTTGTAGAAGAGAGCAGTCTTTGCATGATGCCAAACCGACGGGAAAGGCGTTGGTTAAAAGGATATATGATGAAAAGGAGCCAGGGAAGGTGGGATATTGGACGGATCTATTTACCACCCATAGCAGGGCAACCCGACTGGTATGCTTGCAAGAGCTTTTGAACAAAATGGGATCAGAATGTGAAACAGGAGGGCGGGAGGATGTTTGCAAGAAGGTGAGAGAGTGCCAGGCTGAATTGAAAACGTATAAACCGAACTGGGAAGCGGGGGATTTTAGGACGGGTAGATTGTTCAAAGAATTATTGGAAGTGTTTCTCCCAGGGGCCCAGCGGGTCCAAGTAATGGCACCACTGAGGGAATGTGCGCCCATTGTTACAGCAGCCCACGACCCAAGTGACAAGACCCTCACGGTAACCAAAACATATGTCTATGTACCCCTCACTAGAGCAGAACTGTTCAGTATAATAAAAAGCACCCCAGACCCTATGACCAATGCCGCGGGATTCTACAAAGAGTTGAGAGCGCTATTTAAAATGTGTACCCTGACTCTGCAGGACATTGATCATGTAATGTCCGCTGTGACCCCGGCTGATGTATGGGAACCTTTTAGATCTCGGGACTCCCCTGGGCATGCTATCAATTGGACAGAGTTAGAAAAACAGGATACAGACCGGAAACCAACTGACCCCATTCCAGAGGACCTAAAAACGCTAGGGATAAGAATATTAAGGGCACTGAGTAGCGTGTTGCCAGAGGTGGATGTGAATGTAGAAAAAATGGATGCAGTTATACAAGGCCCTGCAGAAACAGTTGGGGACTATTTTCTGAAATTTGAAAATGCATTCAAGGCACACAGTGGCCAGTCTGTTAGCAACCCCACGGGTCAGAGATATTTCGCCATGGGCTTTGTGAAGGGTTTACGAAAAGGAATTAAGAAACCACTTAAATTGGGCGAGAGTACTTGGCAGGCAAGCACCCCATCCCAGATCCTAGAGATGGCTAAATATTACGAGCGACAGGAAGAGGAAGAAATGGAAGGTAAGAAATAGGCAGATAGGAATCTAAAAAATAAGGTGCTAATGCAACAATTGGTGCAACCACCTTACAGTAAACCAAAGGGCCAGAAACCCCAGGTAAGAAACCCTACAGGTAACACTACGCAATGGATACCCCCGCGAATAGACCAATGCTCATTTTGCAAGCAGACGGGACATTGTAAAAATGAGTGTCCCATATTGATGGCGCGGAATGGTCAACCGGCGGGTGGGAGAGGAAGGGGCCGAGGTGGACCCCCCGCGGGACTACCTCAAGGCCAGGGAAGGTTTGTAAACCCCGAAAATAATTTATTCTCAAACAGCGCAGCGCAGCGACAAATGGTTAGAGCGGATGGCAATGAGTTTGTGGAGGATGAACTAAGTGGAATGATGTTCTTTGATAACACAGCAGCAATGAGTTGAAACGCCCCTAGTGAACCTGAGGAGATGGTGTCTGTTCCTATAGACCAGAAAGGACCGTATGTTAAATTGCAGATAGGACAGCACCCCACCGTTAGATGCTTGGTCGATACCGGAGCAGGTAACAGCTCGGTTGACGCCAAGGCCGTCCCCTCAGTTCCACTATCGGGTGAAAACAAAGTTTCCGTAGGGTTTGGTGGGGAACCCATATGTACTCCAGTGTCCCAGAGAGTTGAGACGCATATATGTGGAGTGAAATTGACTAACAAATGGTTACTTACTAACAGGTGCCCCGAGAATCTCCTTGGGTTGGATCTTTTGAAAGCTTTAAATGCGACTATCTATTGTTCCCCAACAGGCGTTCGTATGACCATATGTAAATCCAAAATTGGTGGTTGTTATTTGGTTGAACCATTGCCACCAGAGTTACAGGAACTGCCCGCAGAGCTTTGGGCTGCTGGTAGTAATGATGTAGGTGTTTTGAACATTCCCCCTGTTGTGATCAAGGTAAAACATGGGGTCCCTCTACCCCGAACCCCGCAGTACAAAATATCTCCAGAAGGGGAAGCAGCATTGGTAAGGATTGTACAGGATCTAATGTGACTTGGGGTTGTTGAAGAGTGTGATGACAGCCCATGTAACTCCCCAATTCTCCCGGTTCATAAGAAAGGAGATGAAGTGACCCCATATAGATTTGCCATTGATCTTAGGAGAATTAATAAGGTTGTGGACCCCAGGTATCCAGTTGTCCCCAGTGTAACAAGTATTCTCACTATGGTCCCTCCCACGGCCACTCACTTTAGTGTCGTGGATTTAAAAAACGCCTTTTTCTCCATACCCATAGCTGAAGAATCTAGATGCCGCTTCTCCTTTGTATTAGCACAGCGACAATACAGGTTTTGTCGAGCACCCCAAGGTTACACAGAGAGCCCGGCTATTTTTAGCCAAGCACTAAAACAGCAGTTGGATGAAATTCTGTTACCCTCTGGTGTGATGCTCATACAATATGTGGATGATATTCTCATTTGTGGAGATACTGAATTAAGTTGTAAAGAAGGTACCCTGATTGTGTTACAGCATTTGGCATACCATGGCCACAAAGTGTCGCTTAAGAAAATGCAGTATGTACAGTCCAAGGTTGATTATTTGGGATATGTCCTCACTGCAGAGGGTCAATCACTGTCACCTGAGAGGGTACGGTTAATACAGAAATGGCCTATCCCAGTACCTTTAAAGAATTGAGACGACTGTTAGGTATTACCTCATATTGCCGTCATTGGGTCCCAGAGTTCTCCCTGATAGCTAAGCCCCTGTTACAATGTTTGAAAACAGAAAAGGATCAGACACCCTTCACTTGCACGCAAGAAATGAGTGAAGCCTGCGATGCTCTGAAAAGCGCATTGTGCAGTGCCCCAGGGCTCGGGACACCCAATTACGGCAAGCCTTTTACTCTTTTTGTACATGAACAGCAAGATTGTGCCCTATCTGTATTGCCACAGGAACAAAATGGAAGGCAAAGGCTTTGTGCTTATTTTTCTGGCACCTTGGACAGCGTGGCTGCAGCGCTTCCCCCATGTATGCGATCAGTTGCTGCAGCAGCGGTAGCTCTTAAGCAAAGCGCTGGTTTAGTGTTGGGAACTTCCGTCATTGTAAGAGTTCCCCATGCTGTGGATGTATTGCTCAATAGAACTCAGACTCAGCACCTCACAGCTGCCCGCTTAACGCAATATGAACTGACATTGTTTGCACCAAATGTAACTATTATGAGATGTAATACTTTGAACCCGGCTTCCCTTTTGCCCTTGCCGAGTGGGGAGGGAGATCAAGACATGCATGATTGCCTTATACGCACTGATGAACAGACCCGAGGTAGGGTCGATCTGAGTGACCTCCCCTAGAAAGAGGTGATGGGATTCTATTTTGTGATGGCTCATGTTACAAACTGGAAAGTGGGGAGACAGTGGCTGGGTACGAAATAACAACTGAAAGTGAAATTCTTCATATGGAACGCATACCCGAGTTATCAGCGCAAGCTGCAGAATTAAGGGCATTAACAAAGGCTCTGGAATTAAGTAAAGATTTAGCTGTGACCATCTATACGGATTCAGCTTATGCACATGGCGTGGCCTTTAATTTTGGTCTACTGTGGAAAGAGCGAGGGTTTCTTACCTCGCATGGAACCAAAATAAAACATGGCAATTTGATAAACAAACTATTAGCGGCATTGGCTGAACCCGCCCAGGTGGCTATAGTGAAATGCTCCGCCCATAAAAAGGTGGTAGATTTTGTGGGGCAGGGGAACGATTTAGCAGACCAGGTGGCTAAATATGCTGCAGAACACTGTAAATTGCCCGTTCCAGAGTGTAACATGCTGCAAAGGAATGTGGAAGGGAAAGGGGATGAGGCGGTTTGGAAAAGGGCCCTGAGGAGATAGTAAAGGACATTCAAAAGGAAGCGGCAGATTGCGAAATTAAAGTTTGGACTAAAGACAGTAACAATGGATAAACTCCTAAAGGGGTGTGGCTGGACAAAATCAAAATGAGGTGGTTGCTCCCTGACAGTTATTTACCCATGGTAGTCGATATGGCACATGGGAATGCCCATGTTAATGCAGGTGCAATGGAGGACATTCTGAGCAAAGTATGGAAAAACCGGAAAATTGGATCCTATTGCAGGAGATGGGCAGCACAGTGTGCTGTCTGCCTCCAGCATAATGTGGGCAAATTTGTGAAAGTACCAGCAGGTCATAGCAGACTTCCTACGCAGCCATTTGAGGTGGTGTATATGGACTTCATACAAATGGAACCAGTTGCTAAATTAAAATATTGTCTTGTTATGAGGTGTGGGTTCTCTGGTTGGACGGATGCTTACCCCCTAAGAGACAACACTGCTATTTCCACAGCTAAATGCATCCTGAAATACTGGGTGCCCCAGTACACAGTGCCCAGCTTTCTGTATTCCGACAACGGAGTACACTTTACAGGTCAAGTTGTGAAGTATGTATGTACTGCCTTGGGTATCGATCAGCGATTCCATTCCGTCTATCATCCCAAGAGTGCTGGGATTATTGAACGATCGAATGCAGTAGTGAAAAACAAACTGGCAAAAATATGTGTCTCTACAAACCTGAAGTGGCCAGAAGCCCTTCCCTTGGCATTGTTGAGTATGCGGACGACTCCAAAGGGGACGCACAAATTGTCCCCTTTTGAAATTGTAATGGGCCGCCCTCCAAGTGCATGGTCCATCCCAAAGCCAAGAGTTATTGGTAATATTGAACAACCACTGTTGAGGGATTATTGTGCTGAGCTCATGCATAAACTGTCTATTATCCATCAACAGGTGAAAGACGCAGCCCCGTCAGCTTTGGAAGGAGAAGGCCACGCAATCAAACCAGGGGACTACGTCCTCGTGAAGAGTTTTGATCGCACCAATTGCCTGCAGGCCCGCTGGAAGGGGCCATTTTTGGTCTTACTGGCGACGCAAACTGCTGTGAATGTTGCTGGCCACAAAACGTGGATCCATGCCAACCATCTTAAAAAGGCACCACCTCAGATAGTCCATCCCCCGACCAAGGACACAGACCACTTCGCAGCCGAACCTATGGAGGGCACTCCCAGGTATCACCTACGCCCTAGGAAGCAACATTGATTGCCTATGTTTGAACTCTGACATCTGGCTGAGAAAGGACTTGGTAAAGGGTCGGAACAAACAAAGGACAGCCGAGACACAGATGAAGTGGCCTCAGCAGCCCCTCCTGAGTATGAAGTAGCCCCACCGAGACACAGATGAAACGGCCTCAGTGTCCCCTCAAGGGTAGGAAATAGCCTCAACGAGACGTGTCAAGGTAAGGTGCCAGAAGCGGAGACTGCAGGACGGGTTATACTGTGCAACCCTTGCGATCTAGCGCATAAACGGACGGCACCGCTAGGGTAATTGTTAGGGACTTTTTGAATATTTTTGTGTAAATATATAATATATATATAACGTGTGACATTTAACGGCCAAGTTCCGGAACTCAGCCATTTGGGATTAGCCCTGTGCGAGGGAACAAAACAGGTTGTTACAATGAATGACGAGGACGCAGTGCAGAGGCGTCCACGAGTTGACAGATATGCATGCACCCCAAAGGAAAAGCTCTTCTTATCCCTTGTCTGTATTGTTATAACAGTAGGGTCCGCAATATTCCTCTGGTACCTTGAGCACCATGATATTTATGCTGCCCATAATTTGCTGCCTCCCACGCCTCAGCCTCCAACACCAGAACTAGTAACTATTCCCCATATAGATCAGGAGTATCGGAAAAAGCACCCTAGGAATAGCATCCTCACATGGATGAATGAAACAAATCAGATACTAAATAAAACCAACTGTTCCATATGTACATATGTTCCCCATAGCCATGAAAGCGGACCTGAATGGTACGCGACTCCTGCTACAAGTGATACATGCGTGCCTTGGCGAGATTATCTTTTGCGTGCCTCCCGATACTATACCGAAAATGTGACACTCACATTTGTGAATAGGAAAAATGAGACAAGCACTCAGACTAGAATACAGGGAGGAATTTATATTCCTCTAACACCCAATGTAACTAGATATCTTAATAGATCCATTTCCTGCCCATCTAAAGAAATAGAAATGATTCCTCTAACCGACTATATGAGAGACAACAAAGCAGTACTACCACACCCAATCCCTGTACAAAATATAGTTCGTAGGGCCCCCTTTTGCTACCAGCGAAACATGACACATGCTCAGGCTGTTTTCATGGGTAAACACAACTGCCAGAATATAGTAGATTTGAATAGTATATCCGCACCCTTTAGTCCCCCTAAGGGGGCAATATTTATTTGCGGGGAGGAAGCATACCTCTGGTTACCCCGCTATTGGAAAGGTAGATGTACCGTTGGATACGTAATGTTGGGTTTGCATTACAAATCTGTGGAGGAAGTGAACTTAAAACCCAAGGCAAAGAGAATAAAAATGGGTACACGGGATTACCAGCGAAGGAAAAGAGGTGTTATTACTAAAGAAGACACCACTTGGGATGAATTCTTTGATTTCCTAAAGGGCAAAGTGATGCCCATGGGAATAGTTATGAATTCCAGAAGCATTAGGCACTTGGCTAGATTAGTAGAAAAAGAACTAGATGTGACCGGTGACATACTGGCAAACCTCACTAAAGAAGTACAAGCAGTCCGGATGGTCGCATTACAAAACTGATTAGTATTAGACACAATGCTGGCAGAAGTAGGAGGGGCTTGTAAAATAATTGGCACTTCTTGCTGCACTGTTATACCTGATTATAGCACCGATATCTTTAAAGGGATCGATGAAATGCATAATATAGCAGCTCAAATACATTCTGAATTTGGGCCTGGGGATGGAACATCCTGGTTCTGGGATCTATTACGGAGCTGGGGATGGAAGCTCCTCACCCCTCTTCTTGTGATAGGAGGATTAATAGCTGCTTGCTGCTGTTGCATTCAGTGCTTTCCCTTATGTATGTCCGTCATAGGAGATTGCTGCAGGAAAATGATGGGAGCACTGGCACCCAAACCAACTAATGCCATGACCACCAACGAGATGATAAAGTTAGAGGAGGCAATTGAGGGGTTACAGAAGATTGAAGTGTCGGACAACGACAATGAAAGAATTAATGAATACAAACTAAACCACGTGTATTACTGATAAAGTCTTGCTGACGCAAAAGGGTCGTTTGTAAATACCAAATTCATGTAATTGTCATGTTTCTTTGCCTCAGCAAGACTTAAACCCATTGCCCATGTTATAGCATTATGTCCATGTTAAACCAACTGCTTTTGTGTCCACACACGAGGCCCAGGGTTTTTGCCTGGAACAGATATTACTCAAAGGCTTAGGAATTTCCCTCTGTTTTCCTTTCCTGTAAGGGCTACATAAATAATGTCTGTTAAAACTCTTGCACTTCACGTCCTGTCTAAAGCTGCCGTGCGAGTCAGCATGCATTCATTGACCCTGGGGTCTCCTCTATGAATGATGATTGCTAGCATACGCACTCTTTCCCGAAACATAAGCATAAAGCGTATCTATATTCGGAGTTGTTATTCTCTGGGATATGTGGGAAGGGGAACTTGTGTTAGAGCTCGTGCGTCATTCTGTAAAAGATATGTCCTGCTATTGTCCAGCAGCCCATGAATGGATATTATTATCACTACTGCGGCAAGATATGTGTAGTTTGCAAATTCCCCACTGTGTCAAATGTGATGAATTAGCTTGTTCTTACGACCACGCATGTTAAAGATTACACGTGCATCCTGAAGGATATTTGGACTTGCTTAGATAAGCTATATGAGTAATGACCATTTGCAATGTCCGGCCTTTGTAAAATGTCACCGCAAGGGCTGGAATAACAGCTAAAAGTGTTTTGGCAGGAAACTGTATGCCAGGACGTGCCTGGGCTTTGCGCCAGTCATAAGACTCAATGTAAACGTTTTCCTATAAAGAGCCTGCTCACTGTAATGTTAGTAGCTCACTCTAGATAGCATCCCTATGGTATATCTTGCAGTCAGCCCTTCCACGGAAGTTTTGCATTGCAATAAATGATTGTTGAACTCACTTACTAGTGTGTTTATTGATGGAGACCCCCGCCTGGTGAATTTTAGCATTGACTTGTCTCACTGACAAATGTCCCGGTCTGGCTCTTAAAAGGACCTCAAGGTGGTAGCTTGGGCAACCTTCCCCCCACTCAGTACGCCACTGCGTTCAGTGGAGCCATGATTGGCCGTCCGTGACTGCCCTCACCCAGCTCCTCTGCTGGAGCTGTAACACTAGTTTGATGCACCCCGGATGGTCTACTCTAGGGCATGTGTGGGCAGCAAGACCCCCCCCCCAGGAACAGCCCTTTATTGACCTGTTGACCGCCTGAATGAAGTTGGTGGGTCGACTCATCAGAGCCAGCTTGCAAGGCAGTAAGTAGCACACACAGCAGTCTGCCACCTTTGGTCCTCCAGATGTTTTGCAGTGCTGGAAATCGACACAATTTACTGGGAGGACTCCTCCACCCATCCCCTTCGTGAGGGTGGGTGGAGGAGGCGTATTGTCGGGCAGAACTGGGGCCAGATTGCCAGTGGTGTGGGTGGGGCTGAGGCAGAGCTAAGAGTCGAATGATGCGCAGACTGAATATAGGATGCTGGCTGCTTTGCATAAAAACAAAGTGCATTATGGGAACATAAGAATGACCACCAATATATCAAACATGTCTGTGCTAGTAATTCAAACGTTAACTTCTTCTGAGCATGCAATGCACACTGGGTATGGTGCTAATTTCCTCTGTCAGAACAGTCACCCTGACAGTAAAATGTGCGCAAAACATGAGCCATATATACCGCTTTGGACGGCTTCATTGTTGCAGTTTGGGCTGTTGAACAAAGGGCGACCTGTGCACCTGAGCTTGTTCAGGACAATTTCTCCTCTGATCTTTTGGACTCCAACTCCCATCAGCCCAGGCCAGCATAGTCAATGATGATATAGCATGGAAGGTTCTATATTTATTCACCCCGATTTATTTTTCTGCAGTGTTTTGCCAATTATTTTGGCCGAAAAAACCCACGTGATTTAAATGTTTAAAATGTTTCTTTATTCCCTATCCTCCCACCCCTTATATGCCCTTGCTCACCCCCCCCACCATGTTTTTCAATGAGTTTTTTTCCGCCCAAATGTTTCAGCGATGAATGAACGTCGTACCGCATTGGAGCCATAGACCCAAACATCTGGAGAGCCACAGGTTACAGAACCTTGTTGTAGCAGGTAGGTATGGGTGACAGGGCAGGGCACCCCCCTTTGGGAACTTTATTTGTGCTTTTCTGGTCAAAGGGAAAAAACAATGATAGACTTTGTGATGATGCAACATAAGGATTGCACAAGAGGAAGCACAATGGCGACCTATACTCTGGCGCTCAAACCTCCTACCTTTCATATATGTAAAGCCTACAGCAAATGGATCTCCCTCCAGACGTCAGACTTTTTACTGTGATTCCTATAACATCAATTTTTCCCCCATTCAGACCCCGCACCCTCCACTTTAATTTATCCCGCTAACCCAGTCCGCCCCATTTATAATTTTGGTAAAATTCGATGTTAAAAATCCCATGTTATGGGGTTCGCAGTAAAATGGTTCAAAGTTTTGGTACGATAAGTAGCAAACCTATCCTTTCATATATGAAAAGCCTATTGCAAACAAAAACAAGTGTTGGCAAAGCCAATAGTTTTGCCTTTTGTAGAGACATGGGATAGGCAATTTTCAAGCTCTTCCAAATTTGTATTTGGGGCTCTATGTAGTGCAAGCCCAGATAGCATTGTGCATGTCATCAAGGTCAGTGGGCTTACAATATGTGGTATGAAATGTTCTGAGCCCAGGGTGGGGAGTGATGCAGGAACACAAGGAGCCTAGGTGGCACTCAGGTATTGACTGAAGAGTAAGGTCTTGAATCCCTTCCTGAGCACCAGGAGCGTTGATCCAGACCAGATTGGCACAGCAATGCTGTTCCTGTGGGCAGGGGCATAGCAAGAGAAGGCCTGGTTCCTGTTTTTTTCCTAGCATGACAGATTCATCTCCAGCCTAGCAATGGCCTGGCTCCTGGAGGACTATGACCCAGTGTGATACACAGTTTTGTAGCAAGGTGATCAAGTGGGGATTGACTTATAGACCCTGCACGCAGTCCTAAAGAGTAAGTATTCTGTCTGGGTGGAGTTCTGCTCCCTTAGGATTGGAGAATTGTGGTGAGTTTCTTGTTTCTCCATCCGTGTTAGGCAGCCCTGAGCGGGGCCATCTGACTTGACGGAACGCCAGTGAAGAGGCAATTTAGAATTTTATCTTCTAAAGGAGGTTTAGCTGGTACCAGGTTGTTCAGGCCTTTTTGGCAGTCAGGTATGGCAAGGACCAGCTAATGGCAATGCAATCGCCAAAACAGTTGGCTTTGGCAATGCTTTGTAGAGGAGCAGGTAGATATGTCATCCCTATCTCCCGCCTCCTCACCTCCATTGTAATGGAACAGTAGAAGAAGAGCCCTATGTGGGACACCAGGTATCCCCCCAATACCACATTGAGTGTATGAGAGCCGGTATGCACTCATGTCGAATGTACCCTCGCACTGAAGTGGTGGTGGAAGGATGTCTGCACTCACCATTGGACATCATAGAGCTATAAGTGAAATCTGAAGAGAGCAAAGTGATGTCATGGAGGAGAGCTACTGAGACTCACTGAAACTATATACAAATACTCAAAACGGAAGTAACAAGAAAAACATGTAATAGAATATGAGGAAATCATATATGCGAAGAAAATAAAGTAACCTGCTGATTAATAAGTGTATATACACAGAGGCGCAAGGTAGACAAGACATATAGAAGCTTGCTGCAGAGGACAACATAACGTGGCTAGAGCGGCCATGAAGGAAAGATGGATGCCAGACTTGCATTGAAACCAATCTAGCTACTTCAGAGACAGACCAGGGCTGCAGAGTCAGGAGATGCTGGAAAAACAGCTTTATGTGAAGAATAAAGAGGAGTCTATTAGCCTGGGATCAAGGACGTTACTTCAAGGAAAGGCACAAGGAGCGTCAAAAGGGTAAGCCATGTACGTAAGACATATTTCTCTTAGATTAAGCCAAGGAGAAAACATCTGTAAGAGATTGGACAATTAACAGCGCAGAACGCCTAGGCAAGATAAAGTGAGCAAGTCTCTAGAGGCCGAGAGGAGTAATGACACCCAGTACAATTGAATCAAATAACAGTAAATAAAAGGTCGAAATGGCCAAATTTGTGGCCTCCTCACACATGATTTAGAAGTGGCAAACAAAGGCTATTCTTTAAGCTTCAGACAAAGATAACGGTGTACCTACACACCCTTAAAAGTTTAAGAATAAGCAAACAGGCTGCAAGGTCAATTACAAAGGAGAAGTCTTGGTTTAGGGCCGAACGGATGAGAGATGATGTACTAATTGGGAAAGTGGGGAGTAGTCTGAGGTTACTCTCGGCACCTGAGTTTTGTTTTGCTTTCGTGCTGCTAACGAGCTGAAAGTCCAAGGTTGGGAAAGAATGCCAACCAGTTAGAGGGTCTATGTAGCAACATGCTATACAATGTTGTAAAAACCATCCTGCTATAATCAGTATTATTGTTTTTTAGAGGTGGTTTGAGGCATGCCTAGCAGATAAGAGGCAGCCAATGATGTTATTAACACTGATACATACTGTAGGTAAATATGTTCCCTTAACCAATCCCTCCCTTCAATAGGTTTTACACTTTGACTGTGACCCGGATGGAAACGCAATGTGTAATTGATTAGGAAGTATGAACACTGAGAGTCCCATGAAGGGACGGGCCATGATTGTTTGACTTACTGTATGTGTTTTTATTCCAGTGATGCAACTGAGCCTCTCCCGGGCGGTGGCCATACATCGCGAGTCCTAACAATATGTTACCTCTAACCCCTGAGAAGGTTACGTGCCCTGAGGAAGGCTGGGTGGGGAAAAAGGAATATTGACCCACAGAGCCGAAACTACAGTTGACAATTGTTAAATGACGTGCACATTTTCATTTGAATAAAATGACATGTCCATCAACTGTTTTTGTATTGCAATGAGAATGACATAGCTGTAACATTGTTGTCTGCACGTGAGAGGGAATAGTGGCACATGAACTTAGATGTATTGCTGCCGGTGAGAACTAGTTGTATCACCCCTTAGATATTAGGATTTGGTGGTGGTGTAAGGTTATATGTTTTTATGTGTAGGAGAGAATGGTGTCTGAACTGTGTAGTGAGAGTGCGACTGTATGCTTTGGTAATTGAGTTGTATGTTGGGTGAGATACGTTTTATATGCAGAGTCATTTTTCTCTGTTGAATATATCAGGGTTGTATTATAAGTATTTATATGTTAGAAAACAATTAAAATATATGTATTTTTTATTAACTGTTGGTGGTCTTGTGATTATAGCCTGTGTTACAATTATAAATGTTTGTTAACTCCCACCCCCTAGGTAAAAAAGATGAGCTAGTTCGAGGACTCCCTCTTGTTATGATTCCCACTGAGCTCAGAAATGAAATAATATTGTGGGTATACCTCATTTTTTGAGTGATGTAGGATGACGTCATAGCTGACGTACATTGAGGCATGAAAAATCAAGTGTGAGTGTGTGGACTAGATCATTTTAGGATGATAATAAAGTAGTACTTTGCCATTTCTTTGGGTCTGTTCGGTTATTTGAATCAGAGATTATTATTGGTCATTTCTTCTAGCACAAGAGACGCTTCAAGGTGCTAGAGCACAGCTTGTTGCTTGCAGAAAGAGACAGACATTGCTTACACATCAAGTGGCTTAAGGCACAAGTGGTTAAGACATTATTATTACACCAGGAACTCGTTTTCAGTTACAAGTAAGCCGTTATCTGTTAGGAGACTTCTTAGAAATAACAATGGCATCCCTTAAAAGCAGAGAGCTACCTCAAAGAAATGGTTGTGTTTTGGGTGGAAAGGGGCAGGGAGTGGGTGAGAAATGGCCATAGGGATCGGCATAACCACGGCGGGTCTATGGGAAAGTACAAAAACACCTCATAGATGCGTGTTTCACCTCATCAACTCCACGCTCACGCCTATCCTCACTTCCATGCCAATGGTTTCATATTAAAGGCGGTGCACACAGCCCCACATAATAGAGCAAACTAAGAGGATAGGCCATGGGCAATAAAAACGACCATTCCTACACGGCAATGCCAGTATGGCGCGAGTTTAAAACCAACAATCCGAGACCAGTGACGGACGCAGGCACAGGACCGGGGCCTACTTAACACAGCAGCGAGCTTACTAACACTAAAGAACAGAACTGGCACATCCAACAGCATCGTGACTATGTTGGGTTATTTATAACGCTGCTTTATACCCAGAGGTTTCTGAGCACGGACCCAGGGATCGAACCTGTGTTGCTCCGTGTCTTCTTGTTTTCAAGGCTAGCACGTTGCCCCTGAGCTATCCTCCCAAGACCTAAGATACAGACCTATCACAGATATACTGGAGTGTCAGATTCTTGCCTCATCTTTACAATTTTGGGAAAGGGCTACTTTTCCAGCATTAGGTGAGTTGTACATGTTTCAGTGACCTATTCAATATTCTAAAGCTTTTCGGGAAGGTGTGTGCTCAACACAGATCTCTGGCTGAAGACAGCAGAGCTAGCACTCAGGTTGCGCAGGTCATACACACCCAGGCTTCAGACAATAGAGTTATCACTCAGGCTACACGGGTCATGTAAACTCAGTCTTCGAACGGCTGAGCTAGCACTCAGGTTACACAGATCATATCAAATGAGGCTTCAGACAGCAGAGCTAGCGCTCAGGTTAGGCAGATCATATAAACCGAGGCTTTAGACACCAGAACTAGTTCTCAAGTTAGGTAGATCATATGAACGTAGGCTTCAGACAGCAGAGCTAGCGCTCAATATAAGCAGATCATATACATTGAGGCTTCAGACAGCAGAGCTAGTGTTCAGGTTAGGCAGATCATGTAAACTCATGTTTTAGACGGGAGAGCTAGTGCCCAGGTTACACAAATCATATAACCTGAGGCTTCAGACAGCAGAACTAGCGCTCAGGTTAGGTAGATCATATGAACTGAGGCTTCGACAGCAGAGCTAGCGCTCAGGTTAGGCAGATCATGTAAACTCATGCTTTAGACAGCAGAGCTAGTGCCCAGGTTGGGCAGGTCATACAAACTGAGGCTTCAGACAGCAGAGCTAGCGCTCAGTATAAGCAGATCCTATAAACGGAGGTTTCGACAGCAGAGCTAGCGCTCAGGTTAGGCAGATCATATAAACCGAGGCTTTAGACAGCAGAGCTAGTTCTCAAGTTAGGTAGATCATATGAAGGTAGGCTTCGGACAGCAAATCTAGCGCTCAGTATAAGAAGATCATATACATTGAGGCTTTAGGCAGAAGAGCTAGCACTCAGTATAAGCAGATCCTATACTGTGAGGCTTCAGACAGCAGAGCTAGCACTAAGTATAAGCAGATCATATACATTGAGGCTTCAGACAGCAGAACTAGCACTCAGTATAAGCAGATCCTATAAACTGAGGCTTCAGACAGCAGAACCAGAGGTAAGGTTACCTAGATCATGTAAACTCATGCTTTAGACAGCAGGCCTAGTGCTCAGGTTACACAAGCATATAAACGGAGGCTTCAGACAGCAGAGATAGCGCTCAAGTTAGGCAGATCATATAAACTCATGCTTTACACAGCAGAGCTAGTGCTCAGGTTGGGCAGGTCATACAAACTGAGGCATCAGACAGCAGAGCTAGCGTTCAAGTTACACAGAGCATATAAACTCATGCTTCAGACAGCATGGCTAGTGCCCAGGTTAGGCAGGCCTTACAAATCCGAGGCTTCGGACAACAGAGCTAGCGCTCAGTTTACACAGATCATATAAAGCGAGGCTTCAGACAGCAGATCTAGTGCTCAGGTTTCACAGATCATATAAAGCGCGGCTTCAGACAGCAGAACTAGTGCTTAGGTTACACAGGTCATATAAAGAGAGGCTTCAGACAGCAGAACTAGTGCTCAGGTTACACAGGTCATATAAGGAGAGGCTTCAGACTGCAGAGCTAGGGCTCAGGTTACACAGGTCATATAAAGAGAGGCTTCAGGCTGCAGCGCAAGGGCTCAGGTTACACAGGTCATATAAAGAGAGGCTTCAGACAGCAGAGCTAGTGCTCAGGTTACACAGGTCATATAAAGAGAGGCTTCAGACAGCAGAGCTAGTGCTCAGGTTACACAGGTTATATAAAGAGAGGCTTCAGACAGAAGAGCTATTGCTCAGGTTACACAGGTCATATAAAGAGAGGCTTCAGACAGCAGAACTAGTGCTCAGGTTACACAGGTCATATAAAGAAAGGCTTCAGACAGCAGAGCTAGTGCTCAGGTTACACAGGTCATATAAAGAGAGGCTTCAGACAGCAGAGCTAGTGCTCAGGTTACACAGGTCATGTAAAGAGAGGCTTCAGACAGCAGAACTAGTGCTCAGGTTACACAGGTCATATAAAGAGAGGCTTCAGACTGCAGAGCTAGGGCTCAGGTTACACAGGTCATATAAAGAGAGGCTTCAGACAGCAGAACTAGTGCTCAGGTTACACAGGTCATATAAAGAGAGGCTTCAGACAGCAGAACTAGTGCTCAGGTTGCTCAGGTCATATAAAGAGAGGCTTCAGACAGCAGAGCAAGTGCTCAGGTTACACAGGTCATCTAAAGAGAGGCTTCAGACAGCAGATCTAGTGCTCAGGTTACACAGGTCATATAAAGAGAGGCTTCAGACTGCAGAGCTAGGGCTAAGGTTACACAGGTCATATAAAGAGAGGCTTCAGACAGCATAACTAGTGCTCAGGTTACACAGGTCATATAAAGAGAGGCTTCAGACAGCAGAACTAGTGCTCAGGTCATATAAAGAGAGGCTTCAGACAGCAGAGCAAGTGCTCAGGTTACACAGGTCATATAAAGAGAGGCTTCAGACAGCAGAACTAGTGCTCAGGTTGCTCAGGTCATATAAAGAGAGGCTTCAGACAGCAGAGCAAGTGCTCAGGTTACACAGGTCATATAAAGAGAGGCTTCAGACAGCAGAGCTAGTTCTCAGGTTACACAGGTCATATAAAGAGAGGCTTCAGACAGCAGAGCTAGTGCTCAGGTTACACAAGTCATATAAAGAGAGGCTTCAGACAGCAGAACTAGTGCTCAGGTTACACAGGTCATATAAAGAGAGGCTTCAGACTGCAGAGCTAGTGCTCAGGTTACACAGGACAGGTCATATAAAGAGAGGCTTCAGACAGCAGAGCTAGTGCTCAGGTTGCACAGGTCATATAAAGAGAGGCTTCAGATTGCAGAACTAGTGCTCAGGTTGCACAGGTCATATAAAGAGAGGCTTCAGACTGCAGAACTAGTGCTCAGGTTGCACAGGTCATATAAAGAGAGGCTTCAGACAGCAGAGCTAGTGCCCAGGTTGCACAGGTCATATAAAGAGAGGCTTCAGACAGCAGAGCTAGTGCTCAGGTTACACAGGTCATATAAAGAGAGGCTTCAGACAGCAGAGCTAGTGCTCAGGTTGCTCAGGTCATATAAAGAGAGGCTTCAGACAGCAGAGCTAGTGCTCAGGTCATATAAAGAGAGGCTTCAGACAGCAGATCTAGTGCCCAGGTTGCACAGGTCATATAAAGAGAGGCTTCAGACAGCAGAACTAGTGCTCAGGTTACACAGGTCATATAAAGAGAGGCTTCAGACAGCAGAGCTAGTCCTCAGGTTGCACAGGTCATATAAAGAGAGGCTTCAGACAGCAGCTAGTCCTCAGGTTGCACAGGTCATATAAAGAGAGGCTTCAGACAGCAGAACTAGTGCTCAGGTTGCACAGGTCATATAAAGAGAGGTTTCAGACAGCAGAGCTAGTGCTCAGGCTGCACAGGTCATATAAAGAGAGGCTTCAGACAGCAGATCTAGTGCCCAGGTTGCTCAGGTCATATAAAGAGAGGCTTCAGACAGCAGAGCTAGTGCCCAGGTTGCACAGGTCATATAAAGAAAGGCTTCAGACAGCAGAGCTAGTGCTCAGGTTATACAGGTCATATAAAGAGAGGCTTCAGACAGCAGAGCTAGTGCCCAGGTTACACAGGTCATATAAAGAGAGGCTTCAGACAGCAGAGCTAGTGCTCAGGTTGCTCAGATCATATAAAGAGAGGCTTCAGACAGCAGAGCTAGTGCTCAGGTTGCACAGGTCATATAAAGAGAGGCTTCAGACAGCAGAGCTAGTGCTCAGGTTGCACAGGTCATATAAAGAGAGGCTTCAGACAGCAGAGCTAGTGCTCAGGTTGCACAGGTCATATAAAGAGAGGCTTCAGACAGCAGAGCTAGTGCTCAGGTTGCTCAGGTCATATAAAGAGAGGCTTCAGACAGCAGAGCTAGTGCTCAGGTCATATAAAGAGAGGCTTCAACCAGCAGATCTAGTGCCCAGGTTGCACAGGTCATATAAAGAGAGGCTTCAGACAGCAGAACTAGTGCTCAGGTTGCACAGGTCATATAAAGAGAGGCTTCAGACAGCAGAGCTAGTGCTCAGGTTACACAGGTCATATAAAGAGAGGCTTCAGACAGCAGAGCTAGTGCTCAGGTTGCTCAGGGCATATAAAGAGAGGCTTCAGACAGCAGAGCTAGTGCTCAGGTCATATAAAGAGAGGCTTCAGACAGCAGATCTAGTGCCCAGGTTGCACAGGTCATATAAAGAGAGGCTTCAGACAGCAGAACTAGTGCTCAGGTTACACAGGTCATATAAAGAGAGGCTTCAGACAGCAGAGCTAGTGCTCAGGTTACACAGGTCATATAAAGAGAGGCTTCAGACAGCAGAGCTAGTCCTCATGTTGCACAGGTCATATAAAGAGAGGCTTCAGACAGCAGCTAGTCCTCAGGTTGCACAGGTCATATAAAGAGAGGCTTCAGACAGCAGAACTAGTGCTCAGGTTGCACAGGTCATATAAAGAGAGGTTTCAGACAGCAGAGCTAGTGCTCAGGTTGCACAGGTCATATAAAGAGAGGCTTCAGACAGCAGATCTAGTGCCCAGGTTGCTCAGGTCATATAAAGAGAGGCTTCAGACAGCAGAGCTAGTGCTCAGGTTGCTCAGGTCATATAAAGAGAGGCTTCAGACAGCAGAGCTAGTGCTCAGGTTGCACAGGTCATATAAAGAGAGGCTTCAGACAGCAGAGCTAGTGCTCAGGTTGCACAGGTCATATAAAGAGAGGCTTCAGACAGCAGAGCTAGTGCTCAGGTTGCACAGGTCATATAAAGAGAGGCTTCAGACAGCAGAGCTAGTGCTCAGGTTGCACAGGTCATATAAAGAGAGGCTTCAGACAGCAGAGCTAGTGCTCAGGTTACACAGGTCATATAAAGAGAGGCTTCAGACAGCAGAGCTAGTGCTCAGGTTGCTCAGGTCATATAAAGAGAGGCTTCAGACAGCAGTGCTAGTGCTCAGGTTGCACAGGTCATATAAAGAGAGGCTTCAGACAGCAGAACTAGTGCTCAGGTTGCACAGGTCATATAAAGAGAGGCTTCAGACAGCAGAGCTAGTGCTCAGGTTGCACAGGTCATATAAAGAGAGGCTTCAGACAGCAGAGCTAGTGATCAGGTTATATAAAGAGAGGCTTCAGACAGCAGATCTAGTGCCCAGGTTGCACAGGTCATATAAAGAGAGGCTTCAGACAGCAGAGCTAGTGCCCAGGTTGCTCAGGTCATATAAAGAGAGGCTTCAGACAGCAGAGCTAGTGCTCAGGTTGCACAGGTCATATAAAGAGAGGCTTCAGACAGCAGAGCTAGTGCTCAGGTTGCACATGTCATATAAAGAGAGGCTTCAGACAGCAGAGCTAGTGCTCAGGTTGCTCAGGTCATATAAAGAGAGGCTTCAGACAGCAGAACTAGTGCTCAGGTCATATAAAGAGAGGCTTCAGACAGCAGAGCAAGTGCTCAGGTTACACAGGTCATATAAAGAGAGGCTTCAGACAGCAGAGCTAGTGCCCAGGTTGCACAGGTCATATAAAGAGAGGCTTCAGACAGCAGAGCTAGTGCTCAGGTTGCACAGGTCATATAAAGAGAGGCTTCAGACAGCAGAACTAGTGCTCAGGTTGCACAGGTCATATAAAGAGAGGCTTCAGACAGCAGAACTAGTGCTCAGGTCATATAAAGAGAGGCTTCAGACAGCAGAGCAAGTGCTCAGGTTACACAGGTCATATAAAGAGAGGCTTCAGACAGCAGAGCTAGTGCCTAGGTTGCACAGGTCATATAAAGAGAGGCTTCAGACAGCAGAGCTAGTGCTCAGGTTGCACAGGTCATATAAAGAGAGGCTTCAGACAGCAGAACTAGTGCTCAGGTTGCACAGGTCATATAAAGAGAGGCTTCAGACAGCAGAGCAAGTGCTCAGGTTACACAGGTCATATAAAGAGAGGCTTCACACAGCAGAGCTAGTGCCCAGGTTGCACATATCTCACAAGCTTAACATTCAGACACAGGGACCCATTAGGTTCCACAGATCTCCCAGAATCAGGCCCTGGCCACACCCACTCCGCAGCCCATTCCAGGCAGAACACGCTTAAAAGGTGCTCTCTCCCCCAAACACTGCCCAACACTGTCTCGGATAGAGGACACAAGAAGGAAACAAACAGCTATGAAATGTGCCTCAAAGCGGAAAGGACCGCTCCTTACACTAGAGCTACTAAATGCGCTCCAAATGAAGACGATGGGTTATAAAAATTAATAGTTATGTGTAGGAACTCTGTCCTTCAAATGACTGCACGTGAAAAATAAATGCACCCATTTTTATGTAACCCTCCCCCTCAACATTGAAATATGGGATAAACTCGGTGTAAGAGCGCCTTATACTCGAATCCCTGATATTGAGCGCATGTAATTAACTTCAGATAATCGAGCTCAGAAAGGAGTCCTGTAGCCCCGCGTGACAGGGCCGGCACTCCGTCAGCGACACAGGTAATCAGCCTTGACTCGAGCGTACGTATCACACTCCATCCCGATGGAAGATAGCGGTATCCCTCCCAAGTCGCGGCAAACCCACCTGCACACTTCTGCAATTACCCGCTACCTGAACTCATATCGCGCATCTCCTCTGCCGCTAAGCCCGCGACAGACTCACATACCCTCCCGACAGCCTTCACAGCACCCATCCACAAGCCAGCTCTGCACGAGTCGCTGGCAGGGAGTTAGCCACCCCCAGTGCTGGTCATTGGGCCGGCTCTCGGCGGATCCGAGATCCAGCACCAGATATGTAGCCGGATCTCCAGATCCGGCCAGAATCAACCGCCCAAGACCATGAACCGCGCTGGAAAAGTTTTTAAAAAAACAAAACGCCTGCGATGGCTGCATTGTCTTTTACTGCGGCTCTAGCACTTGTGTGTAATGCACAATGCTCGCTCGCTACATGTATAACTGATTCCTTGCAGTTTCGCTACTATGTAGCCAGCATTGCGCATTACACACCAGTGCCAAAGCCGGCAGTAAAAGGCAATGCTGCCGTTGCAGGTTATTTTTTTTTTTTTTCACGTCTTCCAGCATTGCTGGATGTCCACTACGAGCCACGCCCCCTCGGGCACTCCTCCCCCACCCCGGCCCTTGTGTTGTGGGGTCCTCACCACATTTTTTCCATTTCCACCACTGGCCACCCCCACCTATTTGGGTACTGGCTAGAATGCACACACGCACTGTAAATCCCTCTGACCAATCTCCCATACCTCGCACTTCGGGGCGTTCACCTACAGCACTTTGAGGCCATACCAGCTTGCACAACTGAAAGGACCACACATATTCCCACATACACCACAGAAAACACGCATTTGGCTATTGGATAAGCATGGGGTAGGCATTTGCCAGGCTCTGTCGTAAGGGTACTGCCTTGCTGTAAGGGGGGTACAGCTGGAAAATGGTGCAAGTACCTGGGCGCTTTATGTATGTGACTGGCAAAGGCCTATTTAATACCTATACACAAGGCAAAACTGTTGGGGTTACCACTACTTGCTTTTAAAAGTACTTCAGTGCAAGGATACACACCCTGCTTGTAAAGCAGGTGGCTGAAGGGATACTTGATTAGGATTTTATTTACATGAGGATCTCCTTTACATCTACTGTGAAGCCTGTAACTCTCAGAAGACAGCTTTAAAACCAACACTGGCAGGCCCTACACAGCACCAGCTTTGATGATGCTGCAGGACAAAGCTAGCTCAAAGGGATCCCGGGCGTGTGTATTTTTGGCAGGTGCTGGTAGGGAGTGGCCAGTAGGATTATATGGCCAGGGGTGATCAATGATGTGCATAAATAACCGAATAACGCCGCTGTTTGGAGACTTGGAAGGGTGCCGGGTGTTGGCAGCTGCTTTTGGATTACTGCCATGAGCCGTCCAGCAGGATACGGATTTCAGCCAGGAGGAACACAGGATTGAAGAAGGTATTTACCCTTCGCACATGTATTTCATATAGATGGTTACCTTTCCTCGTTCTCGCTTTACTCCGTTCCTGCCATCTGGCAACTCATTTTAGCCTGTCTGCTAGCTGATGAAAGTTAGTTTGTAGGTGTAAACCGGAGTGTGGCCGCTGAGTTATTAGGTGTATATCGGAGTGTGGCCACTAAGTTATTAGGTGTTTACCGGAGTGTGGTCGCCGAGTTATTAGATGTATAACGGAGTGTGGCTGCTGAGTTATTAGGTGTATACCGGAGTGTGGCCACAGAGTTATTAGGTGTATACCGGAGTGTGGCCTCTGAGTTATTAGGTGTATACCAGAGTGTGGTGCTGAGTTATTAGGTGTATACCGGAGTGTGGCCACTGAGTTATTAGGTGTATACCAGAGTGTGGTGCTGAGTTATTAGGTGTATACCGGAGTGTGGCCACTGAGTTATTAGGTGTATACCGGAGTATGGCCGCTGAGTTATTAGGTGTAGATCGGAGTGTGGCCACTAAGTTATTAGGTGTTTACCGGAGTGTGGTCGCCGAATTATTAGATGTATAACGGAGTGTGGCTGCTGAGTTATTAGGTGTATACCGGAGTGTGGCCACAGAGTTATTAGGTGTATATCGGAGTGTGGCCTCTGAGTTATTAGGTGTATACCAGAGTGTGGTGCTGGGTTATTAGGTGTATACCGGAGTGTGGCCACTGAGTTATTAGGTGTATACCGGAGTATGGCCACTGAGTTATTAGGTGCATCCCAGAGTGTGGCCGCTGAGGTACTAGGTGTATACCGGAGTGTGGCCACTGAGTTGTTAGTTGTATACCGGAGTGTGGCCACTGAGTTATTTGGTGTATACCGGAGCGTGGCCGCTGAGTTATTAGGTGTATACCGGAGTGCGGCCACTGAGTTATTAGGTGTATACTGGAGTGTGGCCACTGAGCTATTAGGTGTATACCGGAGTGTGGCCACTGAGTTATTAGGTGTATACTGGAGTGTGGCCGCTGAGTTATTAAGTGTATACTTGACTATAGCATTCCCTCTGTTCTCATCCTACTCGATCTCTCCTCTGCCTTCGACACGGTCAACCATACCAGCCTGCTCAACCGTCTCTGTGATAACCTGGGCATCACTGATCAGGCTCTGGCCTGGCTGACCTCTTTCCTCTCTGATCGACCTCCCGGGTCCAACTTGGGTCCTTCCTATCATCTATCTTCCTCTCCACCTGTGGTGTTCCCCAGGGGTCTAACCTCTCGACCTAGCTTTTCAACCAATACCTGGCAACTCTCGCCCGCTGTATTGCCATTTTCTGCTCAAACTTCCAGTGCTATGCGGATGACACTCAACTCATTTTCAGGCTGCCCTCGGCCACCTCCTCCACCTCTCTCATCACTGATTGCCTAACTGCCATTCAGGATTGGTGTGCCGCCAACGATCTCTGTCTGAATGCCAGCAAGACTGAGATCCTCCTCATAGGCACACCTTCACCATCCTTTCCCCTCACTCTCTGGCCAGCCTCCCTTGGCCCTCCTCCTATCCCCACCTGCGAGGCCAAGAACCTTGGTGTCACCTTTGATTCCACACCCTCCTTCTCCGCCCACATCGCTGATGTATCAAAAAAGTCAAACTTCCTACTGCACCTCCTCAGAGGTACTCTTCCTTTCCTCTCATTCCCCCAGAAGCTCATTGTCACTCAAGATCTGGTTCTCTCTAAATTGGACTATTGCAACAGCCTCTTTCTTAATCTATCCTACCTCTACTCTCCGCCCTTTGCAACTTATCCAGAACAGGAATGCAAGGCTTTCTGGGCCTGGGTCCAACATACTTTCAGCGATCCCTCTGCAAATACCTTCCATCCCGAGTACTCCGCTCCTCTACCTCTAACTCCCTCAGCGGTGGGGCATGTTCACGTTCTAAAATGCTTACAACAGGGTATACTGTATTATTTTGTGAATTTTGCCCGGTTGGTTTTCTTTGGCACTGCTATCAAATATCTCAATGTGTCCAACAATTTAATTGTGTGCTCCCATTTATGGCAGTTAAAATAATTAAAAAAACAATCCTTCACTTGCTATAAATACAGCGAATTTGTACTTTATGGTGCTTACATAGTCCTTTTGCTAATCTAAGTGTTCCACCTTGAGACTTTACGCGCCTATATTTTTAGCATTGGTGACTTGGTTCATTCACAAAAGCTAGCACTGGATAGATCTCTGAGTGTCAGACGCGCGTGGCTAGGTGACAGAAGGAAACGGACACTGGTGTCACTTTCCTAATTCACACGGGCAGGTCAGAGTGACATTCCTTCTTCACCACCTCGTGAGAAATGATAACATTACATGATGTCCGACCCTGATTTCATAAAAATGTGAATAAGATGTTGATAAATCTCAGTGATTGATATACAGGATGTTAGCTACCAGACACAAGCATCCCATTGGTGCTGAATACACATATTGAGTTGCTGTTAGTTTATGGCAGTATGGAAGTGTTTGGCTCCATGTGTGGCTACCATCTACCATCCCCGCTTTCTCCCATTCCTTCTCTTCTGCACACACACCCCCCACCCCCGCCCGCCTCCTGCTTCTTGATTCTCTCTGCATGTCTGTGGCGATAGCTGGGCCCTTTCCCCTGAGCACCCCCCCGGCCCCCCCACGGCTTGCCTTCCATCAGCTCCTGTGTTTGCTGTTTAGACAACATCTCATGAAAGGTCCAAACACACGCTGCAAGGGTTGCTCGTTGAGAGGAAGAGCATTGTGTATAATATGCCCTGTCTTTGTGTTGCTTGCAGCCTTGCAACTCCAGGTTAGAAAGACAAACTACTCTTTGTTCCCTGAGAGAGAAGCACATGCTTGCTACATTGCACTGCTTTGTCTAATTTCTATACTTTTTACAATTCCATGTTTTATTCCAGAGCACTTTCACTCTGAAAATGCATAGTCTTGCATCAGATGGTAATCTTCAAATTCTTTATGAAAAGTTGGGGGATACACCAGCGCTTTAATGCAGTGGTGTGTTTGGTGACCAGACGTCCCAATTTTGCCGGGACTGTCCGGGTATTTGCACCTCCATCCTGGGGTCCCGAGTCTTATTAAGTTAAAAAACCCCCATCCCAGGATTTGGGGATCAGGTGTATGCCATCCCGGTTTTTGGACGGATATCATGATTTTTGCCAAAAACCTCAATGGTATCCACCAATTCCCCCAAATCCTGGATGGGTTTTTTTAAACTCAAAATAGCCTCAGGAGCCTGGGCGCTGCAACATGACACGGGCCAGGCCACCCACATAGAAGTTGGGCTACACTTTCACCGCTGAAGCTACAGTCCTACTTCTATGTCACTGGATTGCCCGTTTTTTTTTATTTTTGAAATCTGGTCACCCTATTGTAAGGTGACAGTGGCATAATCAGAGGCCATGGGTCGACTCCGCCTTTCAGCTTCCCGATGTTGAGTGAGCGAGTACCATTAAGTTTATCCTTTTATTGCATCACTCTACGTAAGCAATAAGGGCACAGATTTGAGTGGGCAGAAGGACTATCGGGATTGAATGTTTTGAAGTAATCCACGCGGGCAGCAGACTGTTCCAATAGTAGCCAAAGGGGGGTTTTCGGATGAAATCTAATGCAAATGGTACAATTTAAAGAATAGTTATTCAGCAACATTGGTCACATGTGTGGGTTGCCATACGGCTCTCACTAACGCTTCTAATTACAGTGGCAAGTGGTGAGAGGAGCTTTAGTAAATTGAAACTGATAAAGACTTACTTGCGCTCCACAATGGCAGAGGAAATGCTATCAGCCCTTGCAATACTTTCAATTGAGATTGAACTTGCGAAAGCATTTATTCCTGCTGCATAATGCATTTTTTCAGCAACAGCAAAGTCAAGGAGACTGCCTTCGAC
Source organism: Ambystoma mexicanum (assembly GCF_040938575.1). Lineage (NCBI taxonomy): Eukaryota > Metazoa > Chordata > Amphibia > Caudata > Ambystomatidae > Ambystoma > Ambystoma mexicanum. Next base: position 53,752,582 of record NC_090923.1, read on the forward strand.
ACACACCAACAATTGATACAAAACTTTAAAAAATCAAGACTAGTATTTACTGTTTGTGTACTCTGCTTTGTCTGAGTAATTACTGCAAGTTCTTGAATCACAATGTAATAAAACCTGTTTCAATTGTATAGCAGTGATTTATTGACGTTGGATAGGAGTTACTTAAACGTGAAATTTGGGAGGGGCGCGATAGCCGAGTGCGGGGGTTCAGGACGCATTCTACTGTTCCGCCCTCGGCACCAAATGGACTAGAAACTGCCCTGCTTACCACGCTCTTGCAGCGACCAACACATGCACTCGAAGCATGCCACACAAACGTGACTCTTCTCTGCTTGAGTCCGGTCACACAAGCCCCTTGAGCGTCGCTTTTAGCACACGTGTGTACCAAAGCGCGTGAAAAAAGTGTTCATTTCTGCAATGCAGAAATGGTTTGAATTCCTCTTAAAACTACACACGTCAATCAACTCCAAACACAGCAGCCTCTGGCAAAGCAGCACCCCGGAATCTAAAGAGCAGGTCCTCTGGCGCTATGGTGAGAGCATGCACCTGTATTTAGTGCTGGCCTGACCACCCGAGCCGGCGGCACACGGCAGGACTGAGTCCCATAGCCAGGATGACTCCGCCTTTCATCAAACAGAGTACCATTACACGGATAAGGATTATTCTTATTATGAAATCAGCCATGAAGCACTCTACAAAGATACAAATTATTATTACTATACAACTCTATCAGGCTGATATTTCTCCTCATTCTGCAAAGACCAGCAAAGAGTTGCGCAAGGAACGTCTGTGACGTCACTGTACGGTGACCAGACCTCCCGGTTTTCCCAGGACATTCCCGAGAAATTGCCATCCGTCCTGGGGTCCGAGGAGTTTTTTAATTTTATAAACCCAGTCCTGGGATTGGAAGGGTGGGTGGCTACGGTCCTGGTTTTTGCCAGAACCCGATTTCGAAATCCCGAAATCGGGCCCTACTCGACTCTTCCTGCGTGTGAATTGGGGCGTGAAAGCTTTTCATGCTCCCATTTCCTCCCACTTACCCTGCTACTCTCCTCCAATGAGAGGAGTGTGCCTGTGAGCATACCCATCCATCCCCCGCAACAGGCCAGCGACATAGAAGTAGGACTGCAGTGTTATTTGTGTTTACTTTAGTCCCACTTCTATGTCTATCGTCTGTCCAGGTTTTTAAAAAAAACATCTTGTCACCCTAAGTTATGTGTGCAACTACGTGGAAGGAGTGTCTTGTGGTCAATGCACACAAACTGTGGTTGGTCCTTTAATGGTCACATGGCATAGTTTCTTGCTACACTCCTAAATGAAGTCTTCAACACATAGTTCCATTAGCCAGCAAAGGGCCTGCCATCATGATAGGCCTGCGGTCAATGCAATACAGGACATGTAGGATTAACAATAACATTGTTTTTTCCTGTTGATGTTTCATTGTCTGCCTGTTTTCCAGTGGAAACAATAGGCCTCATTGCAAGTGTGGCAGTGCGGTAAAAAAGTGGTGGTAATTCTGTTACTGCCACTTTTCTAGGTGGAAGCGAAATCACTGCCTGTTTTACCACGTTCCAAACGTAGACTTTGGCTTTGAGGTTTAGAATTATCTCCATCGAGATAAATCCTTAACTTCTTTTTTGGATCACTTTATTTTTATTTCAGAATGAAACATTCAAAACAACAGTAACATCAACATATCCATAAAATCATGGATTTGCACTCAGATTGTGAAATACATACATTTGCGAAATGATCAAACATTACAGTCTTGAAATTCATAAAAGTAAGACCTTAATAAACTACTACAAAACCTCTATTTCACAACCAAAATTTAAAACTTCTAACTGTAATAGACAATACAACATCAACAAACACAACACACAACACTGTATAACAATCACGATAATCCCTCAAGTACTGTATACAGAAAACAATACATGTGGTTAATGGCCTTCAGCTGTATAATTCATTAAAAGAATCCCAAATTCGAAAATAATGCCCCTCTCATCCTTGTTTTGTTAGCATTACTTTCTCGTAGTTAGATAAGGTGCGGACTTCTAGCAGCCACTCATCTACATTCAGCTTTTTTTCTTGATTTCCAAACTTTTAGTATTTGTTTAGCCGCCATTACCAAAACCTTATTATTCCAACCTGTTCTCACTCTGGCCTTATCCCCTCTCTCTCTATCCATAACTTTAACAGCAAAAACGCCAGATTTTCTCTGGCAGAAATATCACTTGCAGTCAATCCACCAACATCCCTGTAGAGCTCTATGGACTCCACAAATGGGCACCAACTTCTTTATACCACCACCTGGAATCCTGTGGCAAGTCCACAGGGCTGACTGGGGGTAACCGATTCTGGCGGTTATTCTACAGATTTATAAATATGAATTACTACCAAACCTGGTATGAGACAGAATGATCTTTCTCATTGTTTTTTCTCATTTTCAAACATTTTAAAGACATTTTTCTTGCTACAGCTATCCTCCATTTTGAGAGCTGCTTTCAAGCCCTAACCAGGAAGGGATATCACAGGAGGAGAGGAAGTGCAGTCTGTAGATCTATTACAGTAGCAAAGCAGTAAAGTAAAAGCCACACTTTCTTTTACTTTATAACCAACCAGTTCACTTACCTACTAATACTTCCTGTTCAATAGTAGTAGCACAGAATGCTGAAGTACTGACACTATTGCCAGTACTAGTAGCCCTACGACCATTAGCAAACAGACTTCTACCACTCGTACAGTGCTAGTAGTACCGACATCAGTATTAGTAGTACTTACAGTAGTGCCACTTCTGATGCTGTTAGCAGTACTATTACTGTACTACTAGTGGTAGTGGTGAGATCCCTACTTCTACTGTTAGTAGTATTGGCAGCATTACCACCTGTAGTGATAAATCTACTACTACAAGTCCTGCAACATCTACTGGGGGTAGCAGTCATAGCACTGTAGAGGAGGAGGTACCTGTCTTCTCCCTAGTCCCTGGCCCCTTGCCACCATCATCTTGGGGTGACAGACAAAGAGCCATGATGGGGAACCCATGCCTGAATCCTTGCAATGATCCTGCACCCCAGTGAGTGCAAGAGAGGCGATATGCACTCAGACAGCCATTCAGAGTATACCCGCAAGCTAAGTTATTGAAGGAAAGTTAACCAGAAAGATGCTCATTGCCGAGCTGTCGAAATGCAGCCATGAACAAAATGGATGAGCATTCAACCAAAGTCTGACGACAGCAAAAGAATGCCATGAAGAAGATATAAGAACTGATGCTGAAACGATATGAAAAAACTTAAGAATGACAATGTAACTGAAGCGCTAAGACAAGCATACTCCATGATGCAGTGCCTACGAACACAAAGAAGAATGAAGTGACCCACTGGTCAATAACTGTAAATATGATGAGACGCAAGTTATAAAGAACATATAGAAACTTGCTTATGAGAGGTACATATTCAATCTTTAGGATGACCATTAGAAGAAGACGGACGATGGCTTATTTCAGTCAACCCAGCTACCTCAAAATACAAGCCCAGGATCTTAAAGTAGAAAGGTGATGAAGAAGTTGTTTTCCCTTGCAAAATGGGAGAGTGCATTGACCTGAGACCAAGGGGGTTATTTCGAGAAGTGGAGGAAAAGCACAAAGGGAGTCTAACGAGCAGACCATGTGCGAGGAAATATTTCCCAAAGATTAGGAGGAACAAGAACATCTACGGATGCCAAGTATTGGACAATTAAAAGTGCTGAAAGTTTATATGGGATAGAGTGAGCAAGTCTCTAAAGGCCAAGAGGAGCAACAACACTCTGCATAATTAAATCAAATGGTGTTAAATGCACTGCCAATAGGGACAGATTCATGGTCTTGTAGCATGTGAGGATCTCACAAACAAGGGCTATGCATTAAGTCTGAAGCTAAGATAATGGTGTGCCTGCACTCCCTCGCATGTCCCGAGACAGTTCCCAGGGAAGGAGAGGCGATGTGTGTGGTGGTGCGGGGCGTTAGACAGTTCCCAGGAAGGAGAGGTGATTTGTGTGGTGGGGCAGGGTGTTAACAGTTCCCTGGGAAGGACAGGTGATGTGTGTGTTGGGGAGGGGCGTTAGACAGTTCCCAGGGAGGGAGAGACAATTTGTGTGGTGGGGTGGGGTGTTAGACAGTTCCAAGGAAGGAGAGACAATTTGTGTGGTGGGGTGGGGCGGGGTGTTAGACAGTTCCCAGGGAAGGACAGGTGATGGGTGTGTTGGGGAGGGGCGTTAGACAGTTCCCAGGGAAGGAGGGGCGATGTGTGTGGTGGGGCAGAGCATTAGACAGTTCCCTGGGAAGGACAGGTGATGTGTGTGTTGGGGAGGGGCGTTAGACAGTTGCCAGGGAGGGAGAGACAATTTGTGTGGTGGGGTGGGGTGTTAGACAGTTCCAAGGAAGGAGAGACAATTTGTGTGGTGGGGTGGGGCGGGGTGTTAGACAGTTCCCAGGGAAGGACAGGTGATGGGTGTGTTGGGGAGGGGCGTTAGACAGTTCCCAGGGAAGGAGGGGCGATGTGTGTGGTGGGGCAGAGCATTAGACAGTTCCCAGGAAGGACAAGTGATGTGTGTGTTGGGGAGGGGTGTTAGACAGTTCCCTGGGAAGGAGAGACAATTTGTGTGGTGGGGTGTTAGACAGTTCCAAGGAAGGAGAGGTGATTTGTGTGGTGGGGCGGGGTGTTAAACAGTTCACAGGGAAGGAGGGGTGAGCTGTGTGTTGGGGTGCAGTGTTAGTTCCCAGGAAAGGAGGGGTGAGGTGTGTGGTGAGGAGGAGCGTTAGACAGTTCCCAGGGAAGGAGGGGCGATGTGTGTGGTGGGGAGGGGCGTTAGACAGCTCCCAGGGAAGGAGATGCGATGTGTGTGGTGGGGAGGGGCATTAGACAGTTCCCAGGGAAGAAGGGGCGATGTGTGTTGCGGGGCGGGGTGTTAGACAGTTCCCAGGGAAGGAGATGCGATGTGTGTGGTGGGGAGGGGCATTAAGACAGTTCGCAGGGAGGAGAGGCGATGTGTGTGGTGGAGTGGGGCGGTAGACAGTTCCCAGGGAAGGAGGGGCGATGTGTGTGGTGGGGCGGGGCATTAGACAGTTCCCAGGGAAGGAGGGGTGATGTGTGTGGTGGGGAGGGTCGTTAGAAAGTTCCCAGGGAAGGAATGGCGATGTGTGTGGTGGGCAGGGTCGTTAGACAGTTCCCAAGGAAGGATTGGCGATGTGTGTGGTGGGGAGGGGAGTTAGACAGTTCCCAGGGAAGGAGGGGCGATGTGTGTGGTGGGAACAGGCGTTTGACAGTTGCCAGGGAAAGAGGGACGATGTGTGTGGTGGGGACAGGCGTAGACAGTTGCCAGGGAAGGAGGGGTGAGCTGTGTGTTGGGGTGCAGTGTTAGACAGTTCCCAGGGAAGGAGGGGTGAGGTGTGTGGTGGGGCGGGGTGTTAGACAGTGCCCAAAGAAGGAGGGGTGATTTGTGTGATGGGGCGGGGCGTTAGACAGTGCCCAAAGAAGGAGGGGTGATTTGTGTGATGGGGAGGGGCGTTAGTTCCCAGTGAAGGAGAGAAAATGTGTCTGGTGGGGCGGGCGTTAGACAGTTCCCAGGGAAGGAGGGGTGATTTGTGTCGTGGGGCAGAGCATTAGACAGTTCCCTGGGAAGGAGAGGCGGTGTGTGTGGTTGTGCGAGGCGTTAGACAGTTCCCAGGAAAGGAGAGGCGATGTGTGTGGTGGGGCGGCCATTAGAAAGTTCCCAGGAAGGAGGAGTGATGTGTTTGGTGGGGCGGGGTGTTAGTTCCCAGGGAAGGAGATGCGATGTGTGTGGTGGGGAGGGGAGTTAGACAGTTCCCAGGGAAGGAGGGGTGATTTGTGTCGTGGGGCAGAGCATTAGACAGTTCCCAGGAAAGGAGAGGCGATGTGTGTGGTGGGGCGGCCATTAGAAAGTTCCCAGGAAGGAGGAGTGATGTGTTTGGTGGGGCGGGGTGTTAGTTCCCAGGGAAGGAGATGCGATGTGTGTGGTGGGGAGGGGAGTTAGACAGTTCCCAGGGAAGGAGATGCGATGTGTGTGGTGGGGACAGACAGTTCCCAGGGAGGAGAGGCGATGTGTGTGGTGGAGAGGGGCGTTAGACAGTTCCCTGGGAAAGAGGGGAGATGTGCGTGGCGGAGAAGGGTGTTAGAAAGTTCCCTGGGAAGGAGGGGCGATATTGGTGGTGGGGCGGGGCGTTAGACAGTTCCCAGGGAAGGAGGGGCGATGTGTGTGTTGGGGAGGGGCGTTAGACAGTTCCCAGGGAAGGAGGGGCAATGTGTGTGGTGGGGACAGGCGTTAGACAGTTGCCAGGGAAGTGGGGCGATGTGTGTGATGGGGAGGGGCGTTAGACAGTTCCCAGGGAAGGAGAGGCAATGTGTCTGGTGGGGCGGGGCGTTAGACAGTTCCCTGGGAAGGAGAGACGATGTGTATGATGGAGTGGGGTGTTAGACAGTTCCCTGGGAAGGAGAGGTGATGTGTGTGGTGGGGCGGGCATTAGACAGTTCCCAGGGAAGGAGAGGTGATGTGTGTGATGGGGAGGGGGGGTTAGACAGTCCACAGGGAAGGAGGGGTGATGTATGAGGTGGGGAGGCACGTTAGACAGTTCCCAGGGAAGGAGAGGCAGTGTGTGTGGTGGGGAGGAGCATTAGACAGGTTCCTGGGAAGGAGAGGCAGTGTGTGTGATGGGGAGGGGAGTTAGACAGTTCCCAGGGAATGAGGGGGAATTTGTGTGGTGGGGTGAAGTGTTAGCCAGTTCCCTGGGAAGGACAGGTGATGTGTGTGGTGGGTGTTAGGAATTCGACCTTCTGCACAGGCCTCACCTGGGCTTTTTGATTTTTGTTTATTTAAAAAAATGAATGATGGGAGATCAACCTCTAGAAAATATGTGGGGCCATTCCGCACATATTTTCCACGCTCACCGCACAGCGGAAAAATAGTCATGTACTCTGGGAGGACACATTTTACCAGTGACACCCTCCCCTGTCATGTGTAGCTGACACCTGTCAGTTGTGGGTTCATTAGCATGTCAAGGCCCCATGGATTTGCATCTCAATTGTTGTACCTTGCTGGTGGCAGCGGATTCTGAAGATTGTTAATTAGCAGGCCTCAGGGAAGGCCTGGGTGCAGGAAGTGGCAATGGAAACCAGAGACCAACACCTCTTTCTAATGCAATGTGTCAACTTGTTGTTAACACCCAGATGAGAGTTGTTTTGCAAAACATTTGGAGAGCCAAAGATTGCAGACCCTGGGTTTGTGTGAAGAATACATGCAGACATCTTGGAGGCTGCATGAAAGGACAGCCACAAACATGAATACCACTAGAATGCATTGACAACAGAAACAAGCCTTTTCTACTGACCCTCCCGCTTCTGCTAGAGCTTCGCAGAAGGAAAACATTATGCATAAGGAGAGGAAAGTGGAATTTTCCACTTTTACAGCACACATCTCAAAACGTGAACATTTAAGTAGAACAAGGTCCGTCTTCAGTCCTCTCTGTTCCCTCACCCGAGGTGCACATCAGCAAAAGAACGTCTTACCCATTGGTGTACTGTTTACAAGGTTGGTGAAGTGATAAGCCTCAAACACCTAACAAGTTAAAGAAAGAGTTATGCTTTTACTGCAAAAAAGATCAGTGAAATGGCTGTAAAAGTAGTAGAACTACTAAGAATACAAAATAAAAGCAGTGGAATGCAGTTCCTGATAGTTCCTGCCCACTTCAACCCCGAAAATATAGAGACTCTTTCCAATCATTCGTTAAAAAAGGCTGCCGTTGGTGTTCTGAAAACAAACTAAAAAAAACAGATATAAAACATAAGCTGCATCTCTATGCGAACCTATCCATCAACCCACCTTTCCGTGTGTTGATGTTTCTATCCCTCTGTGCATTAAGCTGTCTATATATCTATTGATCTATCCCTCTATGTATTGTGCCGTCCGTCTACCCATGTTCTGATATAGCTATATAGCTATGTATTAATCTATTTATATATCTATCCATGTATTGATCTGCTGATCTGTCTATGTATTGACCTATCCCTCTATTTGTTGTGCTATCTATTTGTGTATTTATATATCTATTTATTGACCGATATATCTATCCGTGTATTGATCTGCATATGCCCCTATGTATTGACCTACCTCTCTCTGGATCAATCTATCCCTCTATGTATTGATCTATCCCTGCATATGTTGATCTACCTATCAATCTACCCAGTGCTTTAAGTGGGAGGCTACATCGAGTGTGGGGCTCTAGTTTGGGGCATGGCCTAAGTACAGGAGGGTGTACTTAGACCATGCCCCTTAACTCAAGCCCAACCTCGCCTATGAAGGCTCGGGGCCTGGTAGGAGCAGGAGAGCTGGGGTACACTGGTATTATTATCTTTGGTGCACCAAGCCTCTCCGTTTTGTTCCAAATCATGTGCTCCGAGCCCCGCTGGGGGGTCAGAGCCTGTGATTAAGACATAAAAGGAGAGGCCAGAAGCAGCAAAGGTATGACACCAATGCGCCCCAAGTCACCCTATGTGTCTTAATGAAGGGCCAACACCAAGCAGGCAGTCATTTCATTCAAGTAGCCGTGTGGTTAAAGGGCCGTCTGGTCTGCGTGAGTCACTGAACCAAGCGGCTCCATTACTGAAAGGGCTGCCTCCTGGATCTTTACTCAGAAATAGAAGGAGGGCTGGGTTACCCAGCTTCTAATTGTGTTTCTGAATAAACAGTGAAACACTCAGCAGGCAGCCCATTTAGTCAAAGCACTGCACAGTAAAAGGTCTGCCCGCAAGTGTCGGTGCTGACGCCTGCAGGCAGCCCTTTGACCATGCAGCACTTTGGCTAAACAGGCTGTCTGAGGGGTCAGTGTAGATGGGGCTAGTTGGGGGTGAGCCCCAGCAGGGCTCTAGCTGGGTAGCCCTTTTTTGGAGACTGCAGGCACTCCACCCCGGCCAGACCCGGCCCACTTAAAGCCCCGGGCCTACCAATCCATGTTTTCTCTAGCTTTCATCGATCTATTTTTGACTTTCTATGGATGCACCTGTTGTCGCCACAGAACCCCCTGGTGCTGCTGTGCTGTTCGTCACGTCTCTAGGTCCCTGCCTGGCCTGTAGCTCGGGTGAGGGCAGCTGCTGTAGTGAACTGCGCGCTTCTGACGGGTGTTTATAGTGTGGAAGGCTCTGTAGTGGCAGCCATGCGGCAATTTAACATCACAGCGCAGCCGGGGGCGGAGCTGCGCCCGCTGCGCGCGTAGCCAGCAGCCTTTATTAAAACGATGCTGCTCGGCGCTCCCCCCTGGGAGCGAGTCACGCACGCGCTCTGCAGCGCCCTGTGATCCGCTGCTAATGCCCCCCACATCTTCTGGAGACCATGCTGCTGTGTGGGAGAAGAGGGGGCGCTACGTGCACCATCCAATCAGGATCAGGCAGAGGGCAGCGCTCAACAGACGGGAATAAAATCAACAAGGAAACGGCAGGTGCATTATTCTGCGGGCTAGAAAGATACCGATACCTATATTGCACGCACGCGCACGTACGCAGGCGCGCAACATCATTGGATGCAGCTCTTCAGATGTTCACAGAGCACACAATAAAAATATCCTGGCTCCATCATGCAATAGCAAGATGAATGCTGCGCAGGAAATGCTTTAAATGCGCAGGTCCTACCCAGTAGCGGCACTTCTCAGTAGGAAGCCAATACTGTCAGCGGAGAACCCTGTACTTTACTGCCAGCACTTCCCAATAGGAAGCAGCTTCTCTCGGATAGTGAGTGCTGGCCATGCACTTTAGTGCCAGCACTTCCCAATAGGAAGCAGCTCTCGGATAGTGAGTGCACTTCTCAATAAGAAGCAGCTTCTCTCGGATAGTGAGTGCACTTCTCAATAGGAAGCAGATTCTCTCGGATAGTGAGTGCTGGCCCTGCACTTTAGTGCCAGCACTTCCCAATAGGAAGCAGCTTCTCTCGGATAGTGAGTGCACTTCCCAATAGGAAGCAGCTTCTCTCGGATAGTGAGTGCTGGCCATGCACTTTAGTGCCAGCACTTCCCAATAGGAAGCAGCTCTCGGATAGTGAGTGCACTTCTCAATAGGAAGCAGATTCTCTCGGATAGTGAGTGCTGGCCCTGCACTTTAGTGCCAGCACTTCCCAATAGGAAGCAGCTTCTCTCGGATAGTGAGTGCACTTCTCAATAGGAAGCAGATTCTCTCGGATAGTGAGTGCTGGCCCTGCACTTTAGTGCCAGCACTCCCCAATAGGAAGCAGCTTCTCTCGGATAGTGAGTGCACTTCTCAATAGGAAGCAGATTCTCTCGGATAGTGAGTGCTGGCCCTGCACTTTAGTGCCAGCACTTCCTAATAGGAAGCAGTTTCTCTCGGATAGTGAGTGCACTTCTCAATAGGAAGCAGATTCTCTCGGATAGTGAGTGCACTTCTCAATAGGAAGCTGATTCTCTCGGATAGTGAGTGCTGGCCCTGCACTTTAGTGCCAGCACTTCCCAATAGGAAGCAGCTTCTCTCGGATAGTGAGTGCTGACCCTGCACTTTAGTGCCAGCACTTCCTAATAGGAAGCAGCTTCTCTCGGATAGTGAGTGCACTTCTCAATAGGAAGCAGATTCTCTCGGATAGTGAGTGCACTTCTCAATAGGAAGCAGATTCTCTCGGATAGTGAGTGCTGGCCCTGCACTTTAGTGCCAGCACTTCCCAATAGGAAGCAGCTTCTCTCGGATAGTGAGTGCACTTCTCAATAGGAAGCAGATTCTCTCGGATAGTGAGTGCACTTCTCAATCGGAAGCAGATTCTCTCGGATACTGAGTGCTGGCCCTACACTTTAGTGCCAGCACTTCCTAATAGGAAGCAGCTTCTCTCGGGTAGTGAGTGCCGGCCCTGCACTTTAGTGCCAGCACTTCCCAATAGGAAGCAGCTTCTCTCGGATAGTGAGTGCACTTCTCAATCGGAAGCAGATTCTCTCGGATAGTGAGTGCTGGCCCTGCACTTTAGTGCCAGCACTTCCCAATAGGAAGCAGCTTCTCTCGGATAGTGAGTGCACTTCTCAATAGGAAGCAGATTCTCTCGGATAGTGAGTGCTGGCCCTACACTTTAGTGCCAGCACTTCCTAATAGGAAGCAGCTTCTCTCGGGTAGTGAGTGCCGGCCCTGCACTTTAGTGCCAGTACTTCCCAATAGGAAGCAGCTTCTCTCGGATAGTGAGTGCCAGCCGGCCTGCACTTTAGTGCCAGCACTTCCTAATAAGAAGCAGATTCTCTCGGATAGTGAGTGCACTTCTCAATAGGAAGCAGATTCTCTCGGATAGTGAGTGCTGGCCCTACATTTTAGTACCAGCACTTCCCAATGGGAAGCAGCTTCTCTCGGATAGTGAGTGCCGGCCCTGCACTTTGGTGCCAGCACTTCCCAATAAGGAAGCAGCTTCTCTCGGATAGTGAATGCAGTTCCCAATGGGAAGCAGCTTCTTTCGGATAGTGAGTGCTGGCCCTGCACTTTAGTACCAGCACTTCCCAATGGGAAGCAGCTTCTCTCGGATAGTGAGTGGCGGCCCTGCACTTTAGTACCAGCACTTCCCAATAGGAAGCAGCTTCTCTCGGATAGTGAGTGCCGGCCCTGCACTTCTTTTAACTGAACAACATAGTGCCAGCACTTTTCAGCAGGATGCCAATACTTTCAACGCAGTAGTACGGGCGCTTCTCCACAGTAAGAAGCTTCTCTGGGATAGTCCCATTCCAAACCCAGCGGGGGAAGCAACACGTTTTGGCGAAAGCTTGTGGAGGGCACGTGTACTATACATAAAACTAGAAAGAATGTGTTCGGCCATGAGCTCTGCAAACATAACACTCTCATTGGTTATGGGGCACAACACAGATAGTCCTTCTACTATGTCCATAGGTTTGACTGCACAATCATTTATTTGGCACCCGATTGAGCTGCATAGCTTCAGAGCTCTCCGGTTTCAGAGGTTTACCCAGTCTGGTTTTTCTTTGAATTCTGTGACTTGTAGTTTTCCTAAATTTCAAATAATAAGAAAAAAAATCGACAAGTCCCAGAACCCAAACCAAAAAACTAGGGCTGTATGGCCTTTTCACGCATGACCACGACAAACCTGAGAGCGGTGTATAAAATGTTATGATCAGGAAGCGCAAGTACTCAGTAAATGTTAAATCATGATATTAGTACCAGTGTGTCACGACAATAGAAAGGGAAATGTCATGATATAAATATTAGATAAACCAGCGCTCAGTGCCACCACAGCACCTTTCACTCTGCTAAGCCTCTCACCCTATCTCATCTTTCACTCTGCTAGGCCTCTCACCCATCTCATCTTTCACTCTGCTAAGCCTCCATCCTACGTAATCTTCACTCTACTAAGAATCACCCTACCCCACCTTTCACTCTGCTAGGCCTATCACCCAATGGCACCTATCACTCTGCTAAGCCTCTCACCCCATCTCAGCTTTCACTCTGCTAAGCCCCCATCCTATGTAATCTTCACTCTACTAAGGCTCTCGTCCTATCTCAATGTACACTCTGCTAAGCTGTCTATCTCATCGTTCACTCCGTTAAGCCACCTATCTAACCTTTCACTCTGCTAAGACTCTCAACATTCCCCACCTTTCACAATGCTAAGCCTCTCACCCAATCTCACCTTTCACTCTGCTAAGACTCTTGCCCTATCTCGTCTTTAACTCTAAGCCATTCTATCTCACCTTTCTCTCTACTAAGACTCTCGTTCTATCTCACCTTGCACTCTGCAAAGCCTCCCGTCCTATCTCAGCTTTCACTTTGCTAAGACTGTCGCCCTACCTCACCTTTCACTCAACTAAGACTCTCGTCCTATCCCCCTTGCACTCTGCTCCCTAGCTCACCTTTCACTCTGCTAAGACTCTCCCCTATCTCTTCCTTCATTCGAAGCAGTTCTGTCTCACCTTTATGTCTTCTAAGACTCCAGTCCTATCTCACCTTTCACTCTGCTAAGACTCTCGTCCTACCTTACCTTTCACTCTACTAAGATTCTCGCCCTGCCCCCCTTGCACTCTGCTAAGACTCGCACCCTATCTCCCCTTACACTCTGCTAAGACTCTCAACATTCCCCACCTTTCACAATGCTAAGCCTCTCACCCAATCTCACCTTACACTCTGCTAAGACTCGCGCCCTATCTCCCCTTACACTCTGCTAAGACTCTCAACCTATCTCACCTTTCACTCTAGTAAGACTCTTATTCATCCTCACATTTCACTCTGCTAAGACCCTCACATTTACTCACCCTGCACTTCAATAAGATTCTCATCCCCACCCTTGTCCCAACTAGGCTAGAATACTGCTGCAGGCTCCTCTTGGGAATCACGCTGTATTCCTTTCCACCACTTGACAACATGCTTAACGTTGCAACCTTCCGCCTCTTGCTCATGCATCCTCGCCCAGCTGCATGGGGGCGGTTGCCACGCGCAAATGCGCCCTCTTTCAATTCCTCCTCTGGTATGCAAGTCCAATAATGGGCTGCTCATCCCAACCTGGCCAACTCCAGCTACTAGTCCCCTCACGTGCCTGCTTCACCTTGATGACTGGGGTCACTGCTGGTTTAGGAGTAGTGTGAGTTGTGCCTGCTTCACCTTGATGATTGGGATCACTGCTGGTTTAGGAGTAGTGTGGGCTGTGCCTGCTTCGCCTTGATGGCTGGGGTCACTGCTGGTTTAGGAGTAGTGTGGGTTGTGCCTGCTTCGCCTTGATGACTGGGATCGCTGCTGATTTAGTAGTAGTGTGGGCTGTGCCTGCTTCGCCTTGATGGCTGGGATCGCTGCTGGTTTAGTAGAAGTGTTGGCTGTGGCTGCCTCACCTAGATGACTGGGATCGCTGCTGGTTTAGTAGTAGTGTGGGCTGTGCCTGCTTCGCCTTGATGGCTGGGATCGCTGCTGGTTTAGTAGAAGTGTTGGCTGTGGCTACCTCACCTAGATGACTGGGATCGCTGCTGGTTTAGTAGTAGGGTGGGCTGTGCCTGCTTCGCCTTGATGGCTGGGATTGCTGCTGGTTTAGTAGAGGTGTTGGCTGTGGCTACCTCACCTAGATGACTGGGATCCCTGCTGGTTTAGTAGTAGTGTGGGCTGTGCCTGCTTCACCTTGATGACTGGGATCGCTGCTGGTTTAGTAGTAGTGTGGGCTGTGCCTGCTTCACCTTGTTGACTGGGATCGCTGCTGGTTTGGTAGTAGTGTGGGATGTGCCTGCTTCGCCTTGATAATTGGGGTCCTGCTGGTTTAGGAGTAGTGTGGGCTGTGCCTGCTTCGCCTTGATGGCTGGGATCGCTGCTGGTTTAGTAGTAGTGTGGGCTGTGCCTGCTTCGCCTTGATGACTGGGATCGCTGCTGGTTTAGTAGTAGTGTGGGCTGTGCCTGCTTCGCCTTGATGGCTGGGATCGCTGCTGGTTTAGTAGTAGTGTGGGCTGTGCCTGCTTCGCCTTGATGGCTGGGATCGCTGCTGGTTTAGTAGAAGTGTTGGCTGTGGCTACCTCACCTAGATGACTGGGATCGCTGCTGGTTTAGTAGTAGGGTGGGCTGTGCCTGCTTCACCTTGATGGCTGAGATCGCTGCTGGTTTAGTAGAGGTGTTGGCTGTGGCTACCTCACCTAGATGACTGGGATCCCTGCTGGTTTAGTAGTAGTGTGGGCTGTGCCTGCTTCACCTTGATGACTGGGATCGCTGCTGGTTTAGTAGTAGTGTGGGCTATGCCTGCTTCACCTTGGTGACTGGGATCGCTGCTGGTTTAGTAGTAGTGTGGGATGTGCCTGCTTCGCCTTGATAATTGGGGTCACTGCTGGTTTAGGAGTAGTGTGGGCTGTGCCTGCTTCGCCTTGATGGCTGGGATCGCTGCTGGTTTAGTAGTAGTGTTGGCTGCGGCTGCCTCACCTAGATGACTGGGATCGCTGCTGGTTTAGTAGTAGTGTGGGCTGTGCCTGCTTCGCTTTGATGGCTGGGATCACTGCTGGTTTAGTAGTAGTGTGGGCTGGGCCTGCTTCGCCTTGATGACTGGGATCGCTGCTGGTTTAGGAGTAGTGTGGGCTGTGCCATCTTCACCTTGATGACTGGGATTGCTGCTGGTTTAGTAGTAGTGTGGGCTGTGCCTGCTTCGCCTTGATGACTGGGATCGCTGCTACTTTAGGAGTAGTGTGGGCTGTGCCTGCTTCACCTTGATGACTGGGATCACTGCTGGTTTAGGAGTAGTGTGGGCTGTGCCTGCTTCGCCTTGATGACTGGGATCGCTGCTGGTTTAGTAGTAGTGTGGGCTGTGCCTGCTTCGCTTTGATGGCTGGGAACACTGCTGGTTTAGTAGTAGCGTAGGCTGGGCCTGGGATCGCTGCTAGTTTAGGAGTAGTGTGGGCTGTGCCTGCTTCACCTTGATGATTGGGATCACTGCTGGTTTAGGAGTAGTGTGGGCTGTGCCTGCTTCGCCTTGATGATTGGGATCACTGCTGGTTTAGGAGTAGTGTGGGCTGTGCCTGCTTCACCTTGATGACTGGGATCGCTGCTGGTTTAGTAGTAGTGTGGGCTGTGCCTGCTTCGCCTTGATGATTGGGATCGCTGCTGGTTTAGCAGTAATGTGGGCTGTGCCTGCTTCGCCTTGATGACTGGGATCGCTGCTGGTTTAGTAGAAGTGTGGGCTGTGCCATCTTCACCTTGATGACTGGGATCGCTGCTGGTTTAGTACTAGTGTTGGCTGTGCCTGCTTCACCTTGTTGGCTGGGATCACTGCTGGTTTAGTAGTAGTGTGGGCTGTTCCTGCTTCGCCTTGATGGCTGGGATCGCTGCTGGTTTAGTAGTAGTGTGGGCTGTGCCTGCTTCGTCTTGATGACTGGGATTGCTGCTGGTTTAGTAGTAGTGTTGGCTGCGGCTGCCTCGCCTTGTTGGCTGGGATCGCTGCTGGTTTAGTAGTAGTGTGGGCTGTTACTGCTTTGCCTTGATGACTGGGATCACTGCTGGTTTAGTAGTAGTGTGGGCTGTTCCTGCTTCGCCTTGATGGCTGGGATCGCTGCTGGTTTAGTAGTAGTGTGGGCTGTGCCTGCTTCGTCTTGATGACTGGGATCGCTGCTGGTTTAGTAGTAGTGTTGCCTGCGGCTGCCTCGCCTTGTTGGCTGGGATCGCTGCTGGTTTAGTAGTAGTGTGGGCTGTTACTGCTTCGCCTTGATGACTGGGATCGCTGCTGGTTTAGTAGTAGTGTGGGCTGTGCCTGCTTCACCTTGGTGACTGGGATCGCTGCTGGTTTAGTAGTAGTGTGGGATGTGCCTGCTTCGCCTTGATAATTGGGGTCACTGCTGGTTTAGGAGTAGTGTGGGCTGTGCCTGCTTCGCCTTGATGGCTGGGATCGATGCTGGTTTAGTAGTAGTGTTGGCTGCGGCTGCCTCACCTAGATGACTGGGATCACTGCTGGTTTAGTAGTAGTGTGGGCTGTGCCTGCTTCGCTTTGATGGCTGGGATCACTGCTGGTTTAGTAGTAGCGTGGGCTGGGCCATCTTCACCTTGATGACTGGGATTGCTGCTGGTTTAGTAGTAGTGTGGGCTGTGCCTGCTTCGCTTTGATGGCTGGGATCACTGCTGGTTTAGTAGTAGCATGGGCTGGGCCTGCTTCGCCTTGATGACTGGGATCGCTGCTGGTTTAGGAGTAGTGTGGGCTGTGCCATCTTCACCTTGATGACTGGGATTGCTGCTGGTTTAGTAGTAGTGTGGGCTGTGCCTGCTTCGCCTTGATGACTGGGATCGCTGCTACTTTAGGAGTAGTGTGGGCTGTGCCTGCTTCACCTTGATGACTGGGATCACTGCTGGTTTAGGAGTAGTGTGGGCTGTGCCTGCTTCGCCTTGATGACTGGGATCGCTGCTGGTTTAGTAGTAGTGTGGGCTGTGCCTGCTTCTCTTTGATGGCTGGGATCACTGCTGGTTTAGTAGTAGCGTGGGCTGGGCCTGCTTCGCCTTGATGACTGGGATCGCTGCTTGTTTAGGAGTAGTGTGGGCTGTGCCATCTTCACCTTGATGATTGGGATTGCTGCTGGTTTAGTAGTAGTGTGGGCTGTGCCTGCTTCGCCTTGATGACTGGGATCGCTGCTAGTTTAGGAGTAGTGTGGGCTGTGCCTGCTTCACCTTGATGATTGGGATCACTGCTGGTTTAGGAGTAGTGTGGGCTGTGCCTGCTTCGCCTTGATGATTGGGATCACTGCTGGTTTAGGAGTAGTGTGGGCTGTGCCTGCTTCACCTTGATGACTGGGATCGCTGCTGGTTTAGTAGTAGTGTGGGCTGTGCCTGCTTCGCCTTGATGACTGGGATCGCTGCTGGTTTAGTAGAAGTGTTGGACGTGCCTGCTTCGCCTTGATGATTGGGATCGCTGCTGGTTTAGCAGTAGTGTGGGCTGTGCCTGCTTCGCCTTGATGACTGGGATCCCTGCTGGTTTAGTAGAAGTGTGGGCTGTGCCATCTTCACCTTGATGACTGGGATCGCTGCTGGTTTAGTAGTAGTGTGGGCTGTTCCTGCTTCGCCTTGATGGCTGGGATCGTTGCTTGTTTAGTAGTAGTGTGGGCTGTGCCTGCTTCGTCTTGATGACTGGGATTGCTGCTGGTTTAGTAGTAGTGTTGGCTGCGGCTGCCTCGCCTTGTTGGCTGGGATCGCTGCTGGTTTAGTAGTAGTGTGGGCTGTTCCTGCTTCGCCTTGATGACTGGGATCGCTGCTGGTTTAGTAGAAGTGTGGGCTGTGCCTGCTTCGCCTTCATGACTGGGATCGCTGCTGGTTTAGTGGTAGTGTGGGCTGTGCCTGCTTCGCCTTGATGGCTGAGATCGCTGCTGGTTTAGTAGTAGTGTGGGGCTGAGATGCCGTTTTATGAACTCCTAATCCCCCTAGTCCTGCAGTAGCCATTTCATCACAGACAGATCTTTAAAAGATAAAACAGTACCTGAAGCGTAGAATGATAGAGAGGAACTTGAGGAATGCTGATACTTTTACTTGCATAAGACATAGGGGAGTATATCCCATACACCACTGAACCCCAGCACCCAGCAGAGAGCCCCAGTGATACCCCGATAGGTAGGCATAGAGGATAGGACGAGCCACCACTGGAGATGCAGACTGACAGGCTGGAATTTCTGTAGAGGTAGTAGTGTCGAAGATGCAATACTCTTGGCATCGACCGCCCCAACTGAAGGGCCAAAAACACATGCCCATTCCCTTCAACGGGGCCCAGGAGTGGCACATGCTTTACTGGAAGGAGGAGGACAAGCCAATTGTGCGGCACGCCCTCCCAGCGAGACCATATACACAAACCTTGACCCTACAAAGGGGGGCTCAGTTCACTGCACAGATCCACATGATGACTTCCAAACTGGCTTAGAAATGACACAGCTGCTGAGGAAGAGTTGCGTGAAATAATGTTTTGGCTTCTCAGCCTTACGCTGGGTGATGCAACTAGCCTCCATTGCCCCAATCTTTTTAGCCTCCACAGAAACAGGACTGGGTAGAGATTCAAGGCACTGAAAGGGTTACACGTAGGGTGCACAGGAAGCAGAGGATTTGGGATGGGTAGGGGGGCAGTAAGAGCACTGTGTAGAAAGAGAAGAAGGACTGAGCTGAGATATCAGGGACTGGCTAGACTTTCTTTAGGTCTTTCCTGAGATGAAGGATGGAGGTGGCCATCATATCCTAACTGATGGCTTGTTTAGAAACAGGGCGCTGTAGATAGGGGAGGTACTGAAGGGATTACACGTAGGGTGCACAGGAAGCAGAGGAGTTGGGATGGGTAGGGGAGCAGTGAGAGCACTGTGTAGAAAGAGAAGAAGGACTGAGCTGAGATATCAGGGACTGGCTAGACTTTCTTTAGGTCTTTCCTGAGATGAAGGATGGAGGTGGCCATCATATCCTAACTGATGGCTTGTTTAGAAACAGGGCGCTGTAGATAGGGGAGGTACTGAAGGGATTACACGTAGGGTGCACAGGAAGCAGAGGAGTTGGGATGGGTAGGGGAGCAGTGAGAGCACTGTGTAGAAAGAGAAGAAGGACTTAGCTGAGATATCAGGGACTGGCTAGACTTTCTTTAGGTCTTTCCTGAGATGAAGGATGGAGGTGGCCATCATATCCTAACTGATGGCTTGTTTAGAAACAGGGCGCTGTAGATAGGGGAGGTACTGAAGGGATTACACGTAGGGTGCACAGGAAGCAGAGGAGTTGGGATGGGTAGGGGAGCAGTGAGAGCACTGTGTAGAAAGAGAAGAAGGACTGAGCTGAGATATCAGGGACTGGCTAGACTTTCTTTAGGTCTTTCCTGAGATGAAGGATGGAGGTGGCCATCATATCCTAACTGATGGCTTGTTTAGAAACAGGGCGCTGTAGATAGGGGAGGTACTGAAGGGGTTACACGTAGGGTGCACAGGAAGCAGAGGAGTTGGGATGGGTAGAGGAGCAGTGAGAGCACTGTGTAGAAAGAGAAGAAGGACTGAGCTGAGATATCAGGGACTGGCTAGACTTTCTTTAGGTCCTTCCTGAGATGAAGGATGGAGGTGGCCATCATATCTATATTGTCTGTGGCGCGAGATTCACCCTACAGCGTTCAGATAATAGCCTGAATACGCACTGTATACTAGCAAGATGGCTGCCATACTTTGCCACAGCACATTGAGTTAGGGTTGCTATGCCAGCTAATCTAGATCCACGTAGTCACATGATAGATGAACAGGCACACAGCGCAAGTGATCAATATGCCATCAGAACCCTCAGGGAGGTTTGGTTCATTGAAGACAGAGGTCGTAATACCTATCGCCTGTATCCGTAGGAATCATAAGACTGGACCTCAGCTTATAAACGCATGACCTCAACTTCATGATGGCATTAAGCAAGTTTAATCCTATGTCTTTTTCTCCTTACCCTCTCCCCTGTTTTTAGAGCATGGCATGAAAAAGAAGTATCTATAGCAACATCACACACTCTGAATTAAGACCAAATGTGCCCTCGCAGTTGCCTCTCACTCCTTATGGCCAAAGCATAATAGGGCGTCCCGTACCGGCACCCTTCATTACAGAAGCGCCATGGCCGTAATCAGGCCCTGCGTGTTCACAGTCTTTTGCCTGTGGCACTTGTAGTGACCGGCGTTCCCACTGACTGAAGTAGACCGACTCGGTGCTGAATTCTCGGTACCTGCAGTTTGACATTGTGACCATGCTTTATATATATATATATATATGGGTCTCACAGTCATACCCACTATCGACCAATCAGGCGGGCAGTAGGTGCACCGACAAAGATGTGAACATAGTAGAAAGACTGGCTGTTTCTATCAACCAATTGGTCCAGATGATGGCAACTTGCGGCCCTCCAGATGTGTTGGCCTACAACTCCCATCAGCCCTATCTATTATAGTCAATAGTCATGGATTAAGCGTAACATATCTGCGGTTCTAGGGGTGGCCTGCCTCTGAATTACACAGCTGGAAATGCTGTCACGTCAGTGAAAAGGGCTGCTACTGCGTATCATTTTATTTCATTTAATTTAAATGTGTGGTACATTTATAATTAATTTTTCATGCAATATCTTAAAACCACGTATAATACCTAATACACGTTTCCCCTTGCAACAACAGTTACACACTTATAAATAACATGTACACATCTTAAAATATACTACAAGGTCTGAAAACCTACAATGTCAATCTCACATCACGACATGTGACACCCACATTCATCTCACGCATGTTGAACCATTTGGGAGAACTGTTTATTGATCATCAGCCATCATTCTGTGGCAGCCATAGTCAGCGTACTAGATTCGCCCACAAGACATCTTTGCCAGAACGAGTTGGCTCGGATCAGTAATACACCCTGTACACATTTACTAAAAAAACAACTCGTAAAGTGGCACCGGGTCCACACACGACGGGTTGTGGAACTTTTTCTAGATCTTTCTTCTTACAACGTCGACAATATCTATTTCTAGTCTCTATATCTAGTCTTGGAACCTCCAGTGCGGGTGCTGTTGCCCACTGAAGCCTTCCACAGGCAACATGCTTAATACCGGAACTCGAGACTCGTGCCTGTGTTGCTCTGCATTCTCTTGCTTCCAAGACAAACACATGAGCCCTGAGCTAGCCTCCAGGCCAAATGTAGCTAGATGACTGCTGTGGCCTGGTGTCTAACTCCAGCCCATGGTGGCGAAGGTCAGACCAGGTTTTCAGTAAATCCAGCAAAGGGACATTTGCATAGAGTCCATGCTAACGGGAATTAGTTACACAGTCAGAGGTGATCCCGAAAACCCGGTGTGATTCAGCCCATGAGGATCTGACATTGACAGAAGTACACCACCACTTTCAAACTTTGTTGTTTGCTAGCAACAGCCCCGTCTAGCCCCCCCCCCCCACTGCCTCCCACCCCTCAACCCCCCACCGCCACCGCCCCCGGCAACGGAAAAACCTAGGAACTGGCCGTGCATACCTCGGGAACATGAGACACTCCAAACGTTTTTAAAATAGCAGAAAGTACAAACAGGTACCCACAATGGTGCATGCCAACACGTGCTCGAAGTGTACGAAGCAAAGTATTGGAACTAGGTTCCCTGCTGGCCTGCACCCACTCCCCACAAACCCCATCGCCTCGCCCCCTCCCACGCGCCATCCAAACCCCCAAACACCTGCACCTGCTGTTTAATGGAACTCTCTCAGTGCAGTGCCCTGAAAGTGCAAGCTTCAACCTCTTCCTACACTTTCGTTTTAAAACGACACCATTACGGAACAGTTTCTTTTTAAGATAAACGTGTAGGAACAGTAAAGGCTAATTTAAAAAGGTAGAGGAACAGCGCTCCCGTCCACGTCGCCCACTGATTCCAACAACCAACAACAAAATGTTTTTTTTTCTATAATTATGATATTTTGCTGTGCGCTTTTCTGCACATTGCACGAGCCCCTCTTATTATAGTGCCTGGGATGGTTATAGTGCCTGGTGTCACTCGTGCTACTGTGTGGTACGTGAGCAGTTGTGTTTAGGTGGGAGTTTTAGCATAACTCGAAGCAGGAATCCCAGCGAAAGGAAAAGTTACGCTTACACGTTTCACCCTCAAATAGGCTTCTTCAGGCCTTTACTTTCTAGCACTTCGGCTATTACTCCATTCTCTGAACTTCACCGCACTAGAGATTTTAGCAAAAGGCCTTATGTCAGGTCCGGGTTTAAACTCCCTCTTCTCCTCACCTGAGACTTCCGAAGAGCTCTCCTTAAGTGTAGCTTCCGACTTCTTTGGGTTCTTCTTCTTCTTGGGATTGTCTTCCTTAAGCTTCCCACCTCTTCTGTCGTGTAAATAAGGTCTGGCCCCTCCAGAGGCCACCGTGACAGAGTTGAGAACCTGCCTCCGGGAGCCCCCCGGGGGGCCAGCCTCGCCCCAGGGAAAAAGCCAGAAGGCAGAAAAAACCCTGGATATGGTGATATTCAGATGGATGGATGATTCCAAAGACCAATAGTCCAACGAGTGTAACAATAGATTCAGTGAGAAGGCTGATAATTTACCATCCGGGAATGGCAGAAAGAAAAGATAACCTAAGAAAACAAATGCTAAGTAGCCAAACAATTAAAAGACCGGAGACTGAAACTGGAGACTGGAGACGGCAAGCGCCGTGAAAGTATATAAAAAAAGGAAGTCACAAACGGGGAAGAACGGCAAACGCGGTGAAAGAATTTACAAAGGAGTAGGCAAGAAAAACGGTAGATAAGAAATACGGCGAACGCCGTATGAAAGGGAAGATTAGCAACAAAAGAATAAGTAGGACTGAAAATACACAGGCAAAGGAAACAGAACAAGGAAAAAGCGTAGAAAAGAATTCTAGCTAAGTCACAAGAGTACGAGCGAAGTAACGGGAGGGTAAACAGATACAACGCACTGGAGGAAGGGGCGGAGTCGGCAGTTATAGGGCTAGCCGCCATGTTGGATGAGGACTAGAGCGAGACTCTGAGCAGGTTAATGCTGCCAGTAGTCCCAAAGCCTCCACCCGCCGATCCTGACAGTATACCCCCTTCTCCTAGGGGGTCCCCCAGGTTTACCCGGGTGGAAGTGGTGGAATCTTCTGATCAATCGGGATGCATGAATGTGGCTCACGGGTTCCCAGGATCTTTCCTCCAATGGGTATCCCTTCCAATGAACCAGGTATTGCAACCTACCCCTGCGGTACCGGGAGTCCACCAGGTAGGCCACCTCATATTCTTCTGGAGCTGGGGTCTCCTGGGCACGTACTCTGAGGACAGGTCTTTGGAATGGGTCATCCTTGTATTCCTTAAGCAAGGCGACGTGAAAAACTGGATGCACTCTCTTAAGGTAGTTCGGGAGTTTGATCTTGAAGGCCACCGGGTTTATCTGTTGCACAATGGGGAAAGGCCCCAGGAATCGTGAGGAGAACTTGCCAGAATGGACCCATCGGGGTAAGAATCGGGTGGACAACCAGACCAATTGACCTATCTGCCATGTCGGGTTGGGGCTCCTGCCCTTGTCCGCCCACTTCTTTTGTGCTTGTTGACTGGCCTGATGTGCTTTCTGAGCTATTTCATGTACTTCATGCAAGTCCTTAAGCACCCCATCTACAGCTGGAATCTTGGAGGATGGAGTACTAAGCCAGGGTAGATGTTGAGGATCGTACCCATAAGTACAAAAAAAGGACTCATCTGGATAGATGTATGAAATGCATTGTTGTAGGCAAACTCTGCATGTGGAAGGAAACGATACCAGTGCTCTTGTTGTGGGCGACAAAAACACCTCAGATATTGTTCCAGACTGGCGTTCAACCTTTCGGTTTGTCCATTGCTCTGAGGGTGGTAGCCCGAAGAGAGAGCCCTGTGAATTCCCAGTGTAAGGCAAAGAGAAGCCCAGAATCTCGAAGTGAATTGTGGTCCCCGATCGGAAACCACGGTCCGAGGCAACCCATGAAGTCTGACAATATCTCGAAGAAATACTGTAGCTGTCTCTAAGGCTGAAGGGACTTGCTTAAAGGCGGAGAAGTGGGCTAACTTGCTGAAAGAATCTACTGTCACCATGATCACTGTCATGCCATCAGATGGTGGAAGATCCACAATGAAATGAGTGGAAATATGTTCCCAGGGGCGCCCTGGTAAGGGTTGTTGTTGTAGTAGTCCTACCGGTCTTCCAGTTCAATGTTTGTTGGAGGCACAAACCGAACAGGTAGATACATACCGACCTACATCATTCCGAAGTGTAGGCCACCAGAATCCCCTACGTAGCAGGTTATAAGTCTTCCTAATTCCGGGATGTCATGTTAAAGGGGTGTTGTGGCACCATGATAGGACTAGAGTTTGAAGCTTCTTGGTGGGAATGAACAGCGCCTTTCCATGATAGTACAGCCCATCTTCACCATGGATGATGGAGGAAGGAAGGTCTAATCCTGTTTGATACTGTGGTATCAGATCTTGAAGGAACGAGAGAGTGGATGCAACAATCTTGAGACCTGGGAAAATTAGTTTGGGATCCTTGTAAATACCAGAACCTTCCCCTTGGCTTTGAGACACGGCGTCTGCCTTCATGTTTTCAGTACCGGGAATGTAAGTGATGCTAAAATCGAATTGCAGAAAGAAGAAGGCCCACCTGGCGTGACGTGCATTTGTGCATTCCATCTGCTGTAATACCCGCAGATTACGATGGTCTGTGCGGATAGTAAAGCTGTGAGCTGCCCCTTGCAAAAGATGACGCCACTCTTGACAAGCCAACTTAACGGCCAAAAGTTCCCTTTCGAGTACCGAGTAGTTACGCTCACTGGAAGTGAGGGTCTTGGAGTAATAGGCTACAGGGTGTTCGAAATCGTCCTCCGATTTCTGTAGTAGAATGGCCCCGACTGCTCCTAAGGAAGCGTCTGTTTCCAAGATATAAGGTTTGGTCTGATCCGGTTGGACTAGAATGGGTGCCGTAGAGAAGCAATCCTTGAGGATAGAAAATGCCCTTCTGGGTACCTCCCCAAAGATAAATCTTATCCCCTTCTTCAGCAGAGAAGTGAGCGGAAGCACGGTGTTAGAGAAATTGGGAATGAATCTTCGATAAAAGTTTGCCAACCCCAAAAACCTTTGTAGTTCCTCAACATTGGTAGGTTCCTTCCACTCTCCAATTGCCCTTATCTTGATAGGATCCATTGCAATGCCCTCTTTGGACAGTATGAATCCCAAGTAGGAAACTGATGTAGTTTCAAATTGGCACTTTTCTGGTTTGATCAGTAGTTGATGAGACTTAAGGCGCTGCAAAACCTGTAAGACCAGTTTTCTGTGCTCTGCCAGTGTCTTGGAAAATATCAATATGTCATCGAGGTATACCACCACTGTTATGAACAGCATGTCAGCAAATACCTTATCCATATATCTTTGAAATACCGCCGGGGCATTTACAAGGCCAAACGGCATTACCCTGTATTCATATAGGCCAAATGGGGTGTGGAAGGCCGTTTTCCATTCGTCACCCTGCCTTATACGCAATAGGTGATAGGCACCTCTTAAGCCCAGCTTAGTGAAGTAGACCACTCCTTGTACTGCTTCAATTATGTCTCGTATCAAGGGCATGGGATACCTGTCATGGATGGTGACTTTGTTTAGACCACGATAATCTATACAGGGGCGTAACTCCACCGTATCTTTCTTGGGGATGAAGAACAGAGAAGCACCACAGGAAGACTTAGATTCTCGGATAAGTCCATTCTGTAGGTTAGCATCCAAATAGTTCCGAAGGGCATTCCGCTCTGGAAGAGATAGAGGATACATGCGACCAAAGGGAATCACCGCCTCAGGCATTAAGTCGATACCGCAGTCCTCAACCCTATGTGGAGGCAGCATTCTGGGTAGGGTATCCATGAACACTCCAGCATAGGCCTGATACTGGAGAGGGATAGAAGATATGATCACGGGTTTGTGGACGGACTTTCCTTCTACTGATCTGACATTAGAAAGGGATGCCATTAACTGATTCATGCAGTTGGTCTTACAAAATAGAGAATCAAAATCCACCTTATTATCTGTCCAGTTAATGTGTGGGTTATGTTTTCGTAACCACGGAATGCCTATAACCAAAGGAAAATGGGCTGCCCTGATCAAGTCAAACTCCAAAGTCTCTTCATGATGGCCCATCTTCAACTTGAGAGGGAATGTCTCTGTGGTGATTGGTCCAGAGGATAAAGGTCTACCATCTACCCCTTCTACTGGAATGGGAGCTGACTTGAGTCTGGTAGCCACCTGATGCTCAGTTGCCCATCTTAAATCCATGAAATTGCCTGCGGCTCCACAGTCCAACATCGCCAGTACCTCGAGGGGAGCGGATCCTGACTGCCAGAGTTCAACCTTAAATACCATCAGACTGTTCTCTTCTGTACTTTCTAAGGTCTTTGAGCTGTTGCAAGGGTACTTGTCAAGTCCCCCGAAACTTCCCTTGCAGCAGAACGGGGGCTGAAGTTTTCCTTCCGTCGAGGTGGAACCTCCGGACAGTCTCTTAGTAGATGTTTAGAAGAACCACAATACATACACAATCCGGTATCACGTCGTCTCCTTCGCTCTTCCGGAGTCAGGGGACCTCGAGCGGCTCCGACTTGCATGGGTTCTTCCGCCATATGTGAAGCTCTTAATTGAGGTGAAGGAGGAGGAAGATTTAACGCCTGAGGAGTTCCTCTGGGTCGTCTTCTTTCTTGTCGTCGTTCCTGTAGCCGAAATTCGATCTGGAGTGACAAGGTAATCAGATCTCGGAAAGAAGCTGGTCTGGCAACTCTAGCTAGTTCGTCCTTAATATCATCGTGAAGGCCTCGTCTGAAAATAGTCTGTTGAGCCGAATCTGGCCAGTCAGCCTGGGCCGCTAATCTCTGGAAGCGAGAGATGTAGGTTTGGAGATCAGTGCTTCCTTGACAAACGTCTAGAATAGCCTCCAAAGATGAATACAGCACTTCGGGTCTATCGAACCTTTCCTTAAATACCTCCAAAAAATGGTCATAATCGTTCAGAGACGGATCATTGTTAGTTACCAACGGAGTGACCCAAGATAGGGCATTTCCTGAGAGGTTAGCGATGATGAAGCCAACCCTAGATCTGGCTGAGTCATAAGCATGGGGTCTGAAGGCAAAGTACACCCTACATGCATCAATAAAGTCTTTAAAGCCTCCGGGGTAACCATTATACTTTCCGAAGGAAAGTGGCATAGTAGGTAAGTCGCCGTATTCACCCCGGCGTAACACTACCTGTTGTCGGAGCGCTATATTCTCAGTTCTCAAGGCTTGAACCTCGACGGTTAGATTCTGCATAGCCGCCACCAATTCCTGGTATTGTTCCAAAGAAGCCATAGTGTGAGTCAGGCGTTGTATGCTGTCAGGTCTGGGTTTAAACTCCCCCTTCTCCTCACCTGAGACTTCCGAAGAGCTCTCCTTAAGTGTAGCTTCCGACTTCTTTGGGTTCTTCTTCTTCTTGGGATTGTCTTCCTTAAGCTTCCCACCTCTTCTGTCGTGTAAATAAGGTCTGGCCCCTCCAGAGGCCACCGTGACAGAGTTGAGAACCTGCCTCCGGGAGCCCCCCGGGGGGCCAGCCTCGCCCCAGGGAAAAAGCCGGAAGGCAGAAAAAACCCTGGATATGGTGATATTCAGATGGATGGATGATTCCAAAGACCAATAGTCCAACGAGTGTAACAATAGATTCAGTGAGAAGGCTGATAATTTACCATCCGGGAATGGCAGAAAGAAAAGATAACCTAAGAAAACAAATGCTAAGTAGCCAAACAATTAAAAGACCGGAGACTGAAACTGGAGACTGGAGACGGCAAGCGCCGTGAAAGTATATAAAAAAAGGAAGTCACAAACGGGGAAGAACGGCAAACGCCGTGAAAGAATTTACAAAGGAGTAGGCAAGAAAAACGGTAGATAAGAAATACGGCGAACGCCGTATGAAAGGGAAGATTAGCAACAAAAGAATAAGTAGGACTGAAAATACACAGACAAAGGAAACAGAACAAGGAAAAAGCGTAGAAAAGAATTCTAGCTAAGTCACAAGAGTACGAGCGAAGTAACGGGAGGGTAAACAGATACAACGCACTGGAGGAAGGGGCGGAGTCGGCAGTTATAGGGCTAGCCGCCATGTTGGATGAGGACTAGAGCGAGACTCTGAGCAGGTTAATGCTGCCAGTAGTCCCAAAGCCTCCACCCGCCGATCCTGACACCTTACTTATTCCAATCTCACATATATCCACTGCAGTTCTCACCCACAACCAACAATGCACACATTAGTTTAGTCATTCAATTTCAAAATGGTAATCCCCCAGGCCCCCACATGTGACAAAATCAGCCTCATTCTACCTACACCCCCCCGCACCCCCAACCCTACCTAATCAGTTTCTTCCGGGGTCACATCTGTACAGTGACCAAATCTGTTTCTGCCATCCCCCGCCACAAACCTTTCACAATCAACTCATGCTGACTTCCTGCCTTACCCTGTTCAGTCAAGTTCTGGACCCCTTACCCTGACATTGCTAGTCCAATCCTGTGTGCTTATCACCTAAGAAGATCTGTCCAATACTGTGAGCATCTCACTTTCCATCACCATTCCAATCCTGTGAGCCTTTCATAGTACATCATCTGCCCAATCCTGTGAGCCTTTCACCGGGTGTAGAGCTCAGGGTCAACGTGCTCGTCCTAATTGATACTAGAAGCCTTATCCGGCCCACCCTAATCTGGGCACATTAAGCCCACCCTGGGAATTTATAAGTGTGTACCCTCAGGCTCACCCTTCCAGTGCTACCTTGACAAGATCATCCCCGTACTGGGAACGTCTAGACTCACATCAGTACCATGATGGGTAATGGCATACCTGTCATTACCCATCCTAACTTGACACCATTGGTTCCATGCAGGGAATTAATAATCTTATATCAGCTGCTTCATCTGCCTCGGCCCACCCCAACTTGCTAACATCAGCTCCTTTCTGGGGGCATCCCAGTTTACACCCTCAGCCTTATAAAGCCAACCTTAATTGGACATCAGTCACATTCTGGCGAGCCTGTCAACCTCCGTAGTGCCAAGAGAGCACTCCAACATCTTTCCGAGAGACTCTCTTCCCCAGGCAACTCCTTAAACCTAGCCACCGCTTCCTTAGCATGCAAAACCTAGCCACTGCTTCCTTAGCATGCAAAAAACCTAGCCACCGCTTCCTTAGCATGCAAAAACCTAGCCACCGCTTCCTTAGCATGCAAAAACCTAGCCACCGCTTCCTTAGCATGCAAAAACCTGTCCACCGCTTCCTTAGCATGCCAAAAACCTAGCCACCGCTTCCTTAGCTTGCAAAAACCTATCCACCGCTTCCTTAGCATGCAAAAACCTAGCCACCGCTTCCTTAGCATGCAAAACCTAGCCACCGCTTCCTTAGCATGCAAATACCTAGCCACCGCTTCCTTAGCATGCAAAAACCTATCCACCGCTTCCTTAGCATGCCAAAACCTAGCCACCGCTTCCTTAGCATGCAAAAACCTAGCCACCGCTTCCTTAGCATGCAAAAACCTAGCCACCGCTTCCTTAGCATGCAAACACCTAGCCACCGCTTCCTTAGCATGCAAAAAAGCAGTAATCGGGAACAAAGCAGCCTCCTATGACTAAAGAATATCTAATGCAAACGCCAACACAAAGGAACTCTTCACCATCCTAAGAAAATTGGAGTCACATGTGCCAACTAAAACCCACGCCAGGTCCTACCAACTGGGGTGCAGTACTATTCAAGACGTCCTCGCCAACAGAACTGATTTGCTGCGCTATAAAATTAATCTAAAATAAATCTCAACTTGCAGCCAAACCCAGCAGTCTGGTGGCATAGGTAGAACGATCTATAGTGACACAGGCAATCACCGTATCGCCGCCACGCTTCTCCTTCTCCCAAGTATCCCAGAACATGGCATCAGATGCCATCCACTCACTCAAACCCTCCAACTGCCCCGCGCAGACTATCATACTTTGTGCTGCCACATCACCCCCATTATCACAGAATTCGTCAATGCCTCTTTCGAAACCTTCACTGTGCCCAGCAGCATCAAATCAGGCATGGGGCACACCTCGCCTAAAGAAAAAGACTCTAGATGCCACCGTGCCTACCAACTAGTGGCCCATCACACCGTGCCCTTCCTGCTTAAGATCCTAGACTGCATCAACTACCTAACAGTAGACAATTCCATGACCAGCACTTACTGCTCGGAGCCAGACAGTCAGACTTCCGCACTAGGCACAGCACTGATACTGCCCTACTGGACCTTAAAATACAGCGAGACAGGATTTGTGATGCTCTACTCCTGCTCCTTGACCTCTCGGCTGCTTTCCACTTGGTCGATCACTACACACTCGCCCAGCAACTCAGCTTCCACTTCTACTTTTCCACTGGAGCCACCGCCTGGGTGAGATCGTTCCTCTGCGACTGCACCTCTAGGGTTGCCATCGACAATGCAGCAGGGAACCCTATTCCAGTCCCCATTGGTGTTCCCCAAGGCTCCTGCCTCTCCCCCACTTTGCACAATGCCTATAGCAAAGTACTCTTCAATATCCCGGATGCCCTGGGCATCACCTACACACATTTTGCAGACAATACACATGTCCTCACCCCATCACAGGCAATTACACTGACAATACTGCCACCATAAATAATGTATATAGTGCCATACAAAAGTGCATGGCCACACACAACCTGTGTCTCATTGATGAGAAAAATGAGTTGCTCCTTGTAGGCTCATCCAAGCAACTGACAACTCTGGAAAGCTCCTAGCCATCCTTTCATGTTGATGGCATCACCATCCCTGTTCTCAAACAAGTACAAACCCTCGGGGTGTACCTCGACGCTGAACTCACCATGACAAAGCACGTCAATGCCCTTGCCTACTCAGCAACCCATACATCCAAGCTCACCTCCCTGAGAAGAAAGTTCCTCGCCACCAACAATTGCCTCACCCTTTCGAGAGCCTTAATATTAAGTAAACTTGATTGCTGTGACACACTGCTCAAAGGCACCTCAGCCTGCAAATTGGCTTCAACTCCTCCAAAATAAAGCCCTACGACCAGCTTTGGGGGACCGACGTTCGGACCACATCTCTGCAGCACTCCACGAATCGCACTGGTTACCAATCAAAGCAGGAGCTGAGTGAAATTACCGAGTTGAAAAGTCCGACCACCAAAAGGCTGTTTTTTTGTCTTCATTTTTTCTCATATATATATATATATATATATATATATATGTAGGGGGAGACCCCCCTCCTTACAAATATACATTTTTATTAACTTTACCCCACCACATATACATATGCGAACAAATGGGGGTCGGACATTTGGTTCGTAGGACTTTTCTACTTAGGTAATTTCGTTCTAACCCTCAAAGCACACATAGGCCCTCATCATAAGGTTGGCGGAATGGGTCTACCATTCCGCCCTACCATGAGGTCTCCTCGCGGAACCCGCAATGGGAGCCTCAAAAAACCAGGCATCCATACCGGGTCCCGCGAGGACACCAGGGAGCTAACAACGGGCCTGTCATTAACGGGCCTGTTGTTAGCTCCATCCCCATTCCCATTGAGCCCTGGTTTCCTCGGACGGGAATTACCGGGTCCGCCAAGGTTGCGATGGCCTGGTAAGTCCTCATTCTAGGGACCCGGGCCCGGATTGCGGTAAGGAGGTAACCATGCCGCTAAAAGCGGCATGGTTACCTCCAACCTCCTGATGAGGGCCATAGACTTTAAGACGCCCTCTATCGCCGATCCTTGAATCATCTACATGGAAGCTCCCCTCTACCTGAATGACACCATCGCAAGCAAACAACATAAGCGGCTACTTCAGTCCTCGAGCAACATCTTGCTTAACACTACTCGCTTCACACGTGTCAAATCGGGCGGCACGAGTTTTTGTGTCACAACACCTGGCATTTGGAACACCCTACCACCAGCTATCAGGAATGAACCATCCCATACCGCATTCAAGAGACTACTAAAAACGTTGCCGTTCAACAAATATAACTAATCTTACTCATCGCCTGCTCCACGTCGGCTCCGCGCTCTGACTCTTACCGCCCATGCTGTCTAAATATTTGATATTTACCTGTCAGCACATATTCCGGTACACACAATGTGATACCTCTGGGTTTGGGCGTTACAAAAATGTTATAAATAAATACATTTTGAGCTCATCTACATTTAGATCATCAGCCGTATCCGACCCCCGTGCCCTAAACTGAAATCAATCAGATTCAGAGAACTCCTAAACTTATAGCATCAGCCGTATCCGACTGCCCAAACTTGACAACATCCGCCAGATTCTGAGAACTCCTAAACTTATATCATAAGCCTTATCCAACCGCCCTGCTCTAACTTGACAACATCAGCCAGATTCTGAGAACTCCTAAACTTATATCATAAGCCTTATCCAACCGCCCTGCTCTAACTTGTCAAAATCAGCCATATTCTGAGAGCAACTAAAGTGATAATATCAGCCTTATCCGACCGCCATGCTCTAACTTCATCAGACACATCATTCTGACATTGATCTGACTAATTATTTGTATCAAATGTACCTCCTAACTGATATAAAGACAGTTATTGGAACATGCTGGGTACCAAACTAAATGTGTAATACTTACACTAAATACAACTATCAGTTAAACATATGTTCTTTGTTATAATGGTTTTAGGTTCGGGGAAGGCGCCCTTTGATTGGTTCACTTAAGAAATATGGAGAGAGGCGAACAGTAATCCCCAATTCGTGATATATGTCCGGCTGAGAGAAAGACCAACAGCCGAAACACGTGTCGCCAACAGACACTACTTATACTAATAATAAAACCAGGCTTACAATGGCGCAAATTGTGGTGTGGCATTTGTAAACTGTGTGCAAAAAGAGGCAGTGGGAACCCTTCGCCCTCATTCAGTGCGACAGGGTGTACTAGGAAATAATTTCAACAAAGATAAGGCTACCTGGCGTGCGAGAAACCCCTTACAACAATCCCACGACACAAGAACACTAACTCTGATAATTGTACCAAACTCTGTGATACCCCAGTGTCTGCACGTTATATAGATGTTATGAATAAATAAATAAAATGTTATAAAAACATTCTGAGAACTCCTAAACTTATATCAACAGCCTTATCCGAAAGCCCTGTTCTAACTTGGCAACATCAGACAGATTCTTAGAGCAACTAAACTGATATCACCAGCCTTATCCGACTGCCCTGCTCTAATATGACATCAGCCATATTCTGAGAGTAACTAAAATGATATCATCAGTCTTATCCGACCGCCAGGCTCTAACTTGACAATATCAACCAGATTCTGAGAACTCTTAAACTTATGTCTTCAGCCGTATCTGACCGCCCTGCTCTAACTTGACATCAGCTTTATTCTGAGTGCAACTAAACTGATATCTTAAGCCGTATCCAACTGCTCTTCTCTAACTTGACAACATCAGCCAGATTCTGAGAACTCCTTAACTTATATCATCAGCCTTATCCGACCACCATGCTCTAACTGAACTACATCAGTCAGATTCTGAGAACTCCTAAACTTATATCATCAGCCTTATCTGACCGCCCTGCTATAACTTGACAGCATCATCCATATTCCGAGAGCAACTAAAATGATATCATCAGCCTTATCCGACCGCCATGCTCTAACTTGACAACATCAGCCATATTTTGAGAGCACCTTAACTGATATCATCAGCCTTATCCTACAGCCCTGCTCTAACTTGACAGCATCAGCCATATTCTGAGAGCAACTAAACTGATATCATCAGCCTTATCCGACCGCAATGCTCTAACTTGACATCAGCCATATTTTGAGAGCAACTTAACTTATATCATCAGCCTTATCCTACAGCCCTGCTCTAACTTGACAGCATCAGCCATATTCTGAGAGCAACTAAACTGATATCATCAGCCTTATCCGACCGCCATGCTCTAACTTGACAACATCAGCCATATTTTGAGAGCAACTTAACTGATATCATCAGCCTTATCCTACAGCCATGCTCTAACTTGACATGAGCTTTATTCTGAGAGCAACTAAAATGATATCATCAGCCTTATCCGGCCACCATGCTCTAACCTGACAACATCAACAATATTCTGAGAGCAACTAAAATGATATCCTCAGCCTTCGCCGACAACCCTGCTCTAAATTGACAACATCAGCCACATTCTGAGAACATGTAAACGTATATGCTCCGCCTTATGCGATATGCTCTGCCTTATGTGACCACCCTACCCTAACTTGACAACATCAGCTGCATTCTGAGAACTTGTAGACTTATATTATCAGCCTTATCTGACACACTGGTTCTAAATTGACAACTTCCGCCCCATCCTAGGAACTTCCTAGCTTATATCATCAGCATTATCTGGCTGTACCACACTAGCTTGACAACATTAGTGCGATCCCAGAGGCTTATCATCTTACATCCTCAGTGATATCAGACCCAGACTAACTCGACAACATCCGGTGCAGCAGAGATTCTTAAAAGCAGCATACCCATCCTGAAGCCCTGACCTTATAACCTCAGACCCTTTCTGACCCCCTTATCTGCCAACAGAAATCATCTATTGGGCACTCCTAGTCTATGTTGCCCCCTAACTTGCACATCTCTGCACCATATTAAGGGCCATCTATTCTGATGGTGTCAATTCTATAGACCCCACATAAACAGCCATCAAGAGCAAACATACCATAAGCCCCACACCTGAAAGAATAGAAGAGTCTGCTCCACAGAACTTAGAAACATCAGCCCCTCTTGCCTCCCGACCTGAAAACATCAGCCCTTCCTTGCTCCCAACCTGAAAACATCAGCCCTTCCTGGCTCCCAGCCTGGAAACATCAGCCCCTCTTGCCTCCCGACCTGAAAACATCAGCCCTTCCTTGCTCCCAACCTGAAAAACATCAGCCCTTCCTGGCTCCCAGCCTGGAAACATCAGCCCTTCCTGGCTCCCAGCCTGGAAACATCAGCCCCTCTTGTCACCCAACCTGAAAAACATCAGCCCTTCCTGGCTCCCAGCCTGGAAACATCAGCCCTTCCTGCCTCCCGACTTGAAAACATCAGCCCTTCCTGGATCCCAACCTGAAAACATCAGATCTTCCTGGCTCCCGACCTGAAAACATCAGATCTTCCTGCTTCCAGAGCTGAAAACATCAGATCTTCCTGCCTCCCGACCTGAAAACATCAGATCTTCCTGCCCCCCCAAGCTGAAAACATCAGATCTTACTGCCTCCCGAGCTGAAAACATCAGCCCTTCCTGGCTCCCAGCCTGGAAACATCAGCCCCTCTTGTCACCCAACCTGAAAAACATTAGCCCTTCCTGGCTCCCAGCCTGGAAACATCAGCCCTTCCTGGCTCCCAACCTTAAAACATCAGCCCTTCCTGGCTCCCAACCTGAAAACATCAGATCTTCCTGGATCCTGACCTGAAAACATCAGATCTTCCTGCCTCCCGACCTGAAAACATCAGATCTTCCTGCCCCCCCACAAGCTGAAAACATCAGATCTTACTGCCTCCC
Source organism: Ambystoma mexicanum (assembly GCF_040938575.1). NCBI lineage: Eukaryota > Metazoa > Chordata > Amphibia > Caudata > Ambystomatidae > Ambystoma > Ambystoma mexicanum. Next base: position 53,788,106 of record NC_090923.1, read on the forward strand.
GAGCGGAAAACATCAGATGTTCCTGGCTCCCAACCTGAAAACATCAGCCCTTCCTGGCTCCCAACCTGAAAACATAGGATCTTCCTGCTTCCAGAACTGAAAACATCAGCCCTTCCTGGCTCCCAACCTGAAAACATAGGATCTTCCTGCTTCCAGAACTGAAAACATCAGATCTTCCTGGCTCCCAACCTGAAAACATGAGATCTTCCTGGCTCCCAACCTGAAAACATCAGATCTTCCTGCCTCCCGAGCTGAAAACATCAGATCTTCCTGCCTCCCGAGCTGAAAACATCAGATCTTCCTGGCTCCCAACCTGAAAAAACAAGGCCTTCTTGGATCCCAACCTGAAGAGATTATGACTTCATGGCTCACAGCCTGAACATATCATGCTTTTTTAGCTCCCAAACAGAAGAAATCAGAACCTCCTGGCTCCCAAACTGAAGATATTAGGCCTTCCTGGCTCTTAACCTGAAAACATCAGGCCTTTCTGGCCGCCAGCATGAAAATATAAGGTTTCCTAACTCCCAACTTGAAAACACCAGGCTTTCCTGACCCCAAACCTGAAAATATCAGGCCTTCTTGGCTCAGGAGACCCATCCAGAACTCAATGCGCCTGAAATCAGGATCCCCAGGAGGGGTGCTTCCCTGTTTAAATCATGAGTCCCAGCCATGGCAGCAGCACTTGCAATCAGGAACTCCAGCCAGAGCTATCCTCGCCTACTATTAGGAACCTCCGCCAGATGTGTCCTTGCCTAAAATATGGACCCCACATTCAGGGATTCCTCTCCAATACTCAGGATCCCCAACCAGTGCCATCTGTATGTGTAATCAGGAAACTCAATCATAATAGACTGGATGGCCTGTAACTCATGCAACACTGAGGTGTAGACTCCCAGACAACAACACAATAATGTCGCATTGGGATACTCCTGAACTACTTTTCGTGCCAGAATTAATCCATCTTTACAAAAGTGCCAAGAGTCTTGGTCTGGGCAACAACGTTCTTATTCCTTATGCAAAACCTCACACTAAAAGCACCACATAATCATGTAATCACTACAAAATGGTTTATACATGCTTAAGTCTTCCCAGGGCTCTCCAAGCCTGAAATCAGAAACCCCAGCCCAGTGCTCTCCTCAACGCTAATCAAGAGCCTCGGCCAGGACTCCCCAAGCCTCAAATCAGAAACCCTAACCCAGGGCTCTCCTCAACAGAGTCAGTCGTTTCTCCAAGCAACGAGTTGGCGGTAGATCTCTCTCTTCTGCAGGGGCCCCCCTCTGGAACAGCCTTCCTGCCTCCCTGAAACTTGAGGATAACCATCTCCGGTTCCGGAAGCACCTCAAAACCTTCCTCTTCGCTTCTGCTTTCTCTCCCCCTCTCCCCTGCTAAATTCATGACAGAAACTGCACGGGTTCCTGGCCACCCTTTCTGATCTTAGGCCCAGGCCCAGCCAATTGCCCACCTGCACTGCCTTCTTGGCAACCCCTGCACCTGGAGACTGTTTTCTGTATACCTACAGTCCCCCTACCAGCACTTCTGTCTGCACTTACCTTGCACTTGCTACCAGCTGGCCGTTTTATTTATCTTATTTATTCTACTATCCCATGTACTGCACTTTCCCCTCTTCCTTCCCCCTCGCACTTTTCCCTTTTTCTCCCTTCCCATGCACTTGTGCGATCGGAATGACACCTGGCCTAGTCGGATCGTTGTCTGTCTTCCCTTTGTTCCCCCTCCCTTGCCTTGTCGCGCCTTGAAACACTTGTGTATAGGCACGTTATAAATGCCATATCATATCATATCATAACACTAATCAGGAGCCTCAGCCAGGACTCCCCAAGCCTCAAATTAGGAACCCTAACCCTGGGCTCTCCTCCACACGAATCAGGAGCCTCAGCCAGGACTCCCCAAGCCACAAATCAGAAACCCTAACCCAGGGCTCTCCTCAGCTGTAATCAGGAGCCTGAGGCAGGGCTCTCTTGAGATGTTATCAGAAGCTGCAGCCAGAGCTAATTATACTTGCAATCAGGAAACCCAGCTAGGGCTCTCTTAGCCAGCCATCAGGAATCCTAGCCATTGGTCAGCCCTAGCCAGTACTCTCTTTGGCTGGAATCGGCAACCCTAGCCAGTGCTCTCCTCACCTCTAATCAGGAGCCTCAGCCAGGGCTCTCCCAAGGATAAACTCAGGAACCCTAGCCCGGGGCTCTTATCGCTTCTAATCAGCCTCAGCCAGGGCTCTCCAAGCCTAAAATCAGAAACCCCAGCCCAGTGCTCTCTTCAACACGAACCAGGAGCCTCAGCCATCAGGACTCCCCAAGCCTCAAATCAGAAACCCCAGCCCAGTGCTCTCCTCAACACGAATCAGGAGCCTCGGCCAGAACTCCCCAAGCCTGAAATCATAAACCCCAGCCCAGTGCTCTCTTCAACACGAACCAGGAGCCTCAGCCATCAGGACTCCCCAAGCCTCAAATCAGAAACACCAGCGCAGTGCTCGCCTCAACACGAATTAGGAGACTCACCCAGGACTCCCCAAGCCTCAAATCAGAAACCCCAGCCCAGTGCTCTCCTCAACACGAATCAGGAGCCTCGGCCAGAACTCCCCAAGCCTGAAATCATAAACCCCAGCCCAGTGCTCTCCTCAACACGAATCAGGAGCCTCAGCCAGGGATCTCCAAGCCTCAAATCAAGAACCCTAATCCAGGGCTCTCCTTAACACTAATCAAGAGCTTCAGCCAGTGCTCTCCAAGGTTGAACTCAGGAACCCTATCCCATGGCACTCCTAGCCTTTAATCAGGGGCCTCAGGCAGTGCTCTCCAAGGGGGAACTCAGGAACCCTATCCCAGGGCACTCCTAGCCTTTAATCAGGAGCCTCAGACAGGGATCTCCAAGCCTCAAATCAAGAACCCTAATCCAGGGCTCTCCTTAACACTAATCAGGAGCTTCAGCCAGGGCTCTCCAAGGTTGAACTCAGGAACCCTATCCCATGGCACTCCTAGCCTTTAATCAGGGGCCTCAGGCAGTGCTCTCCAAGGGGGAACTCAGGAACCCTATCCCAGGGCACTCCTAGCCTTTAATCAGGAGCCTCAGACAGGGCTCTCCAGGCCTGAAATCAGGAACCCTATCCCAGGGCACTCCTAGTCTGTAATTAGGGGCCTCAGGCAGGGCTTTCAAAGCCTCAAATCAGGAACCCTATCCCAGGGCTCTCCTCAATTCTAATCAGGATCCTCAGCCAGGGCTCTACAGGCCTCAAATCAGGAACCCTATATCAGGGCTCTCCTAGCCTCTAATCAGGAGCCTCAGCCAGGGCTCTCCAGGTCTGAATCAGGAACCCTAGCTCAGTGCTCTCCTCAACACGAATCAGGAACATTGGCCAGGACTCTCCAAGCCTCAAATCAGGAACCCTAGCCCAGAGCTCTCCTCAACTCTAATCAGGAGCCTCAGCCAGGGCTCTGCTTGCATGCAATCAGGAACCCGGGAGGATAGCTAAGCAGCAACGTGCTCGCCTTGGCAGCAAGACGACATGAAGCAACACAGGTTTGATCCTCGGGGCCGCGCTTAGAAACCCTTGGGTATTTAAGCGTGTTATAAATACACAACAAAGACAAAAAACAATTATGTAACTAAAAAACAAACAATTCCAACCATTCCTGTACCAGCACCTCGATGCCCGCGGGCTGTGTGATCGCTTTGAAAATGCAAAGAATAAATAAATTAAATAAATAGATAAACCACAGCCAGGGCTTCCTCCCCCATATTGAGGAGCCCCAGTAAAGGCTGCTTTCACCTAGAGCCAGGCCCACCAGCCAAGCCGCCCTTCGCCGGGCAAATATTTAGAACTCATTTGGCCTCAGAAGCCTCCGTTCACCCCACTGCGGGAAAGGTGTCCCCTATTTGCAGCAGCGAATGCTTCCGTTGCACACTGATTCAGGGCTCACAGCTTCATAGTCACTACTTACACCTCCCCGAAGACAGGGGCCACATCCCTGGAGCCAGGACTCGTCTGCCAGCCACCAGGCCATACCACACCCTGCCCAGGGGTCAGCTTCCCACTGCCAGGGCTCCCCTCCCAGCAGCCAGGCCTCACCTGCCAACAGCTGCATCCAGGCGCATATCTTGTAGACGGTGGCCGTGTTGCAGAAGAAGAAGAGGGCGAAGCAGGTGATGCAGAGCAGGATCAGCACCATGGACAGGAGCACGAAGAAGGCCGCCGCCTTGAAGGCCGCCGAAGGGATGCTGGCAAAGTCCGTGAAGGAGCCCTGGCAAGTCAGCTCCCGGTTGGGTAGCCCGTTGTCCACACAGTAGTGGAAGAGGCCAAAGTAGCCCGGCTTGGGCGTGTTGATGCTGTCCCCGATCCAGTAGGGCTGGATGAAGACCACCACGTTGATGATGGCGAAGCAGATGGTGAAGATGGCCCACAGGACTCCGATGGCCCGCGAGTTCCGCATATAGTTCTCATGGTAGAGCTTGGAGGCCTCCTGGGAAGGCAGCATCCTGGGGGTCCGCGGGGCACAGCCCACCACAGCCTGAGAAGAGGAGATGCCAGGAGCCCCCGATTTTCCAACCCTAGATTAGTAGGAGTCAACCAAGTGGACTAAAATGGGGGGCCCCCTACACCTTCAACCCTAAGAATATTCAGAGTCAAAAAAGGGACTAGGACAAGGAGTGGCCTATTTCTTCTACTCTAGCAATATTGGGAATCATATAAAGGACTAAGGTGAGGAGTGCACTAGTCCATCCTCTCTAAGAATATCAATAATCATAAAAGGGAGTAAGATAAGGAGTGCCCTATTCTTTCAACTCTAACAACACTGGGAGTTATAAAAAGGGACTAAGAGAAGGAGTGGTCTGTCCCTCTAACCCTAGCGATATTGGGAGCCATATAAAGGGCTAAGATAAGGAGTGCCCTAGTCCATCAACTATAAGAATGTTAGTAAACATAAAAGGGAGTAGGATAAGGAGTGCCCTAATCCATCAACTACTCTAAGAATGTTACTAATCATAAAAGGGAGAAAGATAAGGAGTGCCCTATTCTTTCAACTCTAACAACACTGGGAGTTATAAAAAGGGACTAAGAGAAGGAGTGGTCTGTCCCTCTAACCCTAGCGATATTGGGAGCCATATAAAGGGCTAAGATAAGGAGTGCCCTAGTCCATCAACTATAAGAATGTTAGTAAACATAAAAGGGAGAAGGATAAGGAGTGCCCTTTTCTTTCAACTCTAACAACACTGGGAGTTATAAAAGGGACGACGAGAAGCAGTGACCGGTTCTTCTAACTGTAGCAAAATTGGGAATCATAAAAGGGACTAAGATAAGGAATAGCCTATTCCTTTAGCCCTAAGAATATTGGGAATCATAAAAGGGACTAAGATAAGGAATAGCCTATTCCTTTAGCCCTAAGAATATTGGGAATCATAAAAAGGAATAAGAAAAGGAGTGTCCCATTCCTGCAACTGTAAGAATACTGGGAGTTATCAAAGGGACTGATAGAAGGAGTGGCTATTCCTCACACTCTAGCAACACTGGGGTTCCAAAAAGTTACTAAGACAACCAAACCTCAGAGTTTAGGGGTCAGCTGGGGGCACGCGAGGGCAGTCCCAGCGGCCTACCACCACACACCCATGACTGGCGTGTGGCCACGAACGGGAAGTAGGAGCAAGCCCCTCCTATTCCTCCGCCCTTCGGAGCCGTTGTGGGAGGTGGGGAGTTAAAGAACCAGGGCTCACTAACCGTAAACCACTGGCGTGATGGGGACACTTTGGGGTAAATTAGTCCGAAAGATCCTACCCCACGAAAGGGTCAACACAAGGGGGCGCTGGGAGAAGCCTAGTCAATGGCCCCACACAATGAAAGCGGCAGGCAGTGGAACCCGAGACCGCCAGACACCCGCCCACACTATCCACACAGGCTTTCTTCTCAGAGTCCCGCAGACCAGGCGTGCCGGGGGGCACCAGGGCACAGGTGGTCATGCAGACACGGGGGGGGGGGCGCTGGAGCCGCGCTCTGCTGTGGGCTGGAGATTCCTGTGCAGAGCCTGGGGGCAGGCTGGTGGTGGGCCGAGTGGGGTCTGCACGGACCAGAGGTCAACACTGTCAAAATCTGTCCACCTCCCTGCACGACCTGCCACCTCCGCGCCGCAGCTGCCGTTCCATCTTCTCCGAAGGTCCGTGGGCTCCCCTGGTGCGCGCTCCCGCGTCCAGGCGCGCTCTCGTCTCACTGCAGATCCCACCGGCTCCCCCAGCCAATCCTCGCGGCGCACCGTCCGGGGGCTCCAGGCCTTTAAATGAGAGCCTCCCGTGGGTGAGCAGAGCGCCGGGGCAGCCTCCCACACACGGAGCCCCCTCCCGCAGAGCCCCTCCCGTGCAGCCACCTCCTCAGTAGCCAGGAGCCCCCTCCCACCGAAGAGAGAGTAGCTTCAGCGAGACGGTGGTGGGTGCTGCGAGATGAAATGTTACACTGGGACGGCGCGGCAGGATGCTGCGAGATGCTCAAGGCTTCCTGGAATGGGAAGAGGGGATGCTGAGAGACGCTCAGTGGTACCCAGGGACGGCGCGGCAGGATGCTGCGAGATGCCCAAGGCTTCCAGGAATGGCAAGAGAGGATGCTGAGAGACGCTCGGTGGTGCCCAGGGACGCCAGGGCAGGGTGCTGCGAGATGCCAAGAGAGGATGCTTGGAGATGCTCACGGGTGAGCAGAAATGCCGAGATTTGCTTAGAGATGCCAAGAGGTGCCCAGGGGTGCTCAGAGCTGCCGAGGCATTCTGCTCACAGAGCGACTTGTGGTGCCAGCATCCGTGACTCCGCCCACTGCCATAGCAACAGTGTCAGGAAGGAGCCAACCGGCGTTCTGCATGGCGATCACGTGCCCATCATCACTAATACTACTACGGCCCTGGCCGCACAACATGCGTGGCTTCGCTCAATGCACGGAACCGTTCTACACGCGGATGAGGTCATGCACGTGAACTATGGTCTATGCTCTCACGAATGGGAATTTCTGATTCCAACCAATAACGAAGGCTTTTCCATGTGACATAACAGATATACCAGTGGGCAATGTGTGTTGTAATATGGAGTTAACCACCCGTTCCAAGGGCGGGAACAGGTGGTAACGGGGACGTTCCCAACTGTTCCAGACCTTGACACTATTAGCACTCGTCCCATGGGCTGGGAGCGGGCTAATTCAAAGTATTTTTATTCCGTGAGCGGGTCACCTCACGGCGTCTCATTCACAGAAAGAAAAGACTGTTCAAAGATGGCCGCACCATACACAACCCCTCATGATATGATATGATATGTTATTTATAACGCGCTTAATACCCAGAGGTTTCTAAGCACGGACCCAGGGATCGAACCTGTGTTGCTCCGTGCCGTCTTGCTTCCAAGGCGAGCACATTGCCACTGAGCTATCCTCCTGGGACCTCACGGTGGCCATCCGGGGCAGAGCGGAAGGAGCGGCAACAGTGGCGGCGGCACTTGCTGCTGCTGCAATGAGGTAAGTGGGGAGGGGGGATTGTATGAAAAAAAAGAGAACGGACAGTGGCGGGAAGATGGCGGGCGGGCGCACCGTCCATCAGGCAGCTTGGAACGTGGGTTGAGCCCCTCTTCCATTTCTTTGGTGGCCACGGAGCGGCAGCAGAAGCATGACGGCAGAGGGGCCACTGCCGCTGATGAAAAAGAGTGTGTGGAGCAAGGGTCGGGTTGGGAGCAGTGGAGGTAACATTAAAAATGAAAGATAAGGGAAGGGAGATGGTGCTGCCTGGCAGGAGAAGTAGCCTTCAGGTTCCATGGAACCTGCGGGATGAGATTAGCGGTATCAGCCCGTGATCCAAGGAACCTGACTGACTGCTCCCCCCGCCCGGGTGCTAACAATAATTCTAAATATACTTAATCATCGCTATTAATGATCATACTCAGTATTAGCAATAATATACCATTAACTATCCGGGCTATACTAGGGGTAACCACTCGGCAGCCCGAGCAAAAGGCCTGAGCGAAGCAAGGGCATTTAACAAGGGTCCCGGGCTGTAACCCCCCCCCCCCCCAGTAAAGCCCATGGAACAGGTGCTTAACGCTATTAGCAACCAAGGTACCAAAGCACCCGTAACAAAGAACAGAACGTGCACGGCATCCCGTTCAATGAACGAAAATACTGTGACAAGATGACCGCCATGGATGTGGAAGGCAGGGCTTCATACGGATCCTCTCTTCCATATTGCAAGAGGGTGGCAGGGTGAGCAGGTTCCTGGGCCCGAAGGACTGGGGGGGGCAGGTGCAACTGTGCCGAGAGAGAAAGCAGATCAACAGGGGCGAAGTGGGGCAAAGGCAGAGACGAAGAGGAAGGTCTTGAGGAGCTTCTGGAACCATAGATGGTTCTCCTCAAGTTTCAAGGTGGCAGGGAGGCAGTTCCAAAGGGAGGCCCCAGCCTAAAACAGAGATCTGCTCCCAGCTCGTTTCTTTGAAAAACGACTGACCCTGAGGCTCGAGAGGGGAGGTATTTGCGGAGGGATAGTTAAAGGTATTTTGGACCAGGCCCCAGAAAGCCTTGTGGACAATGCAAAGGGTTTTAAATGTAATCCTTGCATCCACTGGGAGCCAATGAAGGGATTTCAGAGCTGGAGAGATACGACCCCAGGGCTTGAGGCCAAGGACAAGTCTCGCAGTCCTGTTCTGGATTCGTTGTAAAGGGCGGAGAGTAGAGGCAGGTAGATTAAAAAAAGAGGCTGTTACAGTAGTCCAACCTAGAGAGAATCAGAGCTTGGGAGACAGTGAGCTTCTTAGGGAAGGAGAGGAAAGGAAGAGTACCTCTAAGGAGGTGCAGTAAGAAGTTAGACTTTTTAGAGACGTCAGAGATGTGTGCAGAGAAGGAAAGCGTGGAGTCAAAGATGACCCCGAGGTTCTTAGCTTTGCAGGTAGGGGCAAGAGGAGGGTCAAGGGAGGCCGACCAGAGAGTGAGGAGAAAGGATGGAGAGGGTGTACCAATGAGGAGGATCTCAGTTCTGTTGGCATTTAACCAAAGACCATTGGCAGCACACCAATTTCCAATGGTGATAAGGCAGTCAGAGATGAGGGAAGGAGAGGATATGCCTGAGGGAAGCCTGAAAATGAGTTACAAAAGTTACATTATTTATATTTTATTTGCAGAAACATTTAGTGCAAACTCAGCTAAAGAACGAGAGCAACAAAGCCACAATTAATTTGTCTCAGGGGACATTAGTATCATCACATGTGGCCTAAAGCTACAGGACAAGACTGTCGCTCCAGATATAAGGAAGAGGAAATGTGTGTTTAAACTTCTTCAGAATAGCACCAGCTCCAGAGTGCCACCAGACCCAGAAGCGCTAGAAAAGAGTCCGTGCATCGAGAGGTTGCTCCAGAAAAACACAAACATAACTTTGTCCATTTCCCTAGAAAGGGAAATGTCAAGAGGCATTACTGCCTGGCACCGAGAGAAACATTTGCCAACGCAGAAGGCCACAAGTTCAGGGTGGCCAATTTAAAGGGCCTTGTGAATTAGAGCACAAGCCACAAAGAAGTGGGAGTGAAAGGGTGAGAGAGTGCATGGTGGCAGGGTGAGTGGATCGGGGTTGAAAGCCCGAGATGGAAATGTTCGAGGGAGAAAAGATTGAATATTATTTTTCCAAAATAACCTGCAGTCTTTTCTCCCCTGAATATTTCTGACTTGGCTCCTGCCCCCAACCACACCTCCACCCACACCCACATACTTACCTTGCTGCCAACTCAATGTGGCCCTGCAAAGCCTGTTCCCTTTCACTTCTGTGATCGGGAAACGGTGCTGCAGGGCCCTTAGTTTTTTTGTTTTTTTTTGGGACCGGCTGTGGAGGACACCCCCGCAACCCCCACTCACACTATAGTGAGCTAGTGTGCGGGGGACTCCCCCACAGTGTCTGCCACCAAATAACGGACTTGATCGAACTTTTAGGCCGTTCCGTTTTTTAGAACGGCTGAAATTCGGCCATATCTCCTATTTGTCACTTTTCATCTGTCATTTTGGATGATTCCGGGTGAGCAGGACACCATATCCATGAACAGGGAGTGATAGGAGGAGTGTGAGTAGTACAGAGAGGAGGGGTATGTGAGAGGTGAGAGGAGGGGTGTAGTGAGAGATGAAAGGAGGCGTTTGGTGAGATGTGAGAGAGTGTATGGGGAAGGGTGAGCAGGACACCATATCCCTGAGCACAAAGTGGGAGGAGGGGGATTGTGGCGAGAGGGAGGGTGTAGCGAGAGTAGGGGTGAAGTGAGAGGTGAGAAGAGGGATGTAGTGAGGGGTGTGAGAGAGAGAGTGTGTATGGTCGAAGGGTGAGCAGGACATCATATTGAGAGGACATGTGTTGTAGAGGAGCAGTTGCATACCTCTGCAGGAGACCCCGCCCCCCCTTCCTCCTATATGTTGGAGACATGATACCATGCCGTGTTTGACACCAGCCATTGTGCCAATACTGCAGCGTGTTTTTGAAGGAAGGTACCCGTTGAAACAATCCTACAGAATATATCCCCGAAGTGATGACAACTTAAGGGAGAAACTCCCTGAAGGCATATGAAAAAGAGCAAAGAAAAGAAGTTAGTGATGTCATCAAAAGTATGCACGACGTCCCGAGATACTGATCGAAGAGAATGTATATATTCTAAAGAAACTAATGATGAAGTAAAATATCAAGTGAGCTTTTAAATACAAAGAAGAAGAGTATTCATGCTCAAAGTGCTGTGGAAAATCAACAGTTCAATAAATGTACAGATGCTGAAACGCAAGGTAGACCAAGTCATCATAGAAGCTAGCTATACGTAGAACGCAGGTGAAGCCACCATTATATAGGAGCTGGACATCGGTACCATGAATTTAGTAAGCCAGGACCCATAAGCGGGAAAGGAAAACTGTTGCAGCAAGAAAAAGCAGACCGTGGAGCTGCATGGCAAGGTTGTCTGGCCTGAAGTCAAGACTGAAGCAGACAAGGTCAGCTACCTATTCTGGAAATGAGTGAACGTGCAGAGTATGAATCATTCCTTGCTAAGGTGCAAAGAAGGAACACCAAAAGTGCCAAGTTTTATTAATTTAGAGCATTTAAAACCTGCAAAATAGACCAAGTCATGGTCTCCTGTCACATGAACCAAGGATGGAAATAGAGTTTGAACTTGGAGTCCTAGACACGATAGTGAGTGCCCTCACTCCCGTGCATTCTCAAAGACAGTGATACTTTGCAAGACCAAGTACAAAGACAATCTTTATGGCAGAAGGCATGGTTGATGAGAGATAATGGGCTAATTGGGTGGGGAGGTAGTGTCAGGCCCCACCTCCTTGCACCTGCGTCTGGGCTCACGTACTGCTAAGTGAACTGAATGTTCCAGACATGGCACACACGTGTCAACCAATTGTAGTAGTCCATATATCGAAGGACCTTATAGTTTGAAGACCAATGAGAAACCGTGTATTTAATGTTCCTGAAGGTGACATGTTTTAGAGGTAGGCACATGTTCTCCACCTGATAGTGGGCAACCAATCACATTCCTAGTTCCTATAGAAAGTATACTTAGATGTTCCCCTTAGCCAATCCTGACCATTGATAGGGTTTTTATTATTGCTAGTAGTATGACATCATCTCTGATGTATTTTTGATATAAAAGCTATGATTTGTGTGAAGATCTCTGAGAGAAATGGAGCGTACGGCAGATGATGTTCATTGTAAACTCCCTGTTTTAGATAATAGTTAATAAAAACGTACTTTGCCATCTTCCTGAGTTGGATTGGTTATTTGGACTGGCAATTAATCTGTGTGATCCCATCCATTCCATGCACATTCCTAAAGGGCCCTAAGCTCAGTGTGAGTAGTAGAGAGAGGAGGATTGTGGTGAGAGAAGGGGTGTAGTGAGACGTGAATGGAGGGGTGTGGTGAGAGGTGAAAAGAGGGATGTAGTGAGAGATGAGAGGAGGGGTGTGTGAGAGGTGAGAAGAGGGATGTAGTGAGAGGTGAGAGGAAGGGTGTAGTGAACGGTGAGAGGAGGGGTGTAGTGAGAGGTGAGAGGAGGGGTGTGGTCAGAGGTGAAAAGAGGGATGTAGTGAGAGATGAGAGGAGGGGTGTGTCAGAGGTGAGAAGAGGGATGAAGTGAGAGCTGAGAGGAGGGGTGTAGTGAGAGGAGTGGTGTGGTGAGAGGTGAGAGGAGGGTTGTGGTGTGATGAGGGGTGTAGTGAGAGGTGAGAGGAGGGGTGTGGTGAGAGGAGGGGTGTAGTGAGACGTGAAACAAGGGGTGTGTGAGAGGTGAGAGGAGGGGCGTAGTGAGAGGTGAGAGGAGGGATGTAGTGAGAGGAGGGGTGTGGTGAGTGGTGAGAAGAGGGATGTAGTGAGAGGTGAAAGGAGGGTTGAGGTGAGAAGAGGGATGTAGTGAGAGGGGAGAGGAGGGGTGTAGTGATAGGTGATCGGAGGGGTGTAGTGAGAGGTGAGAGGAGGGTTGTGGTTAGAAGTGCGGGGAGGGGTGTAGTGAGACGTGAAAGGAGGGTTGTGGCAAAAGGTGAGAAGAGGGGTGTAGTGAGAGATAAGAGGAGGGGTGTAGTGAGAAGTGGGTGGAGGGGTGTAGAGAAAGGTGAGAGGAGGGGTGTCGTGAGAGTTGAGTGGAGGGGTGTGGCGAGAGGAGGGGTGTAGTGAGAGGAGGGGTGTGGCGAGAGGTGAGAAGAGGGTTGTAGTGAAAAGTGAAAGGAGGGGTGTAGTGAGAGGTGAGAGGGGGGTGCGGCGAGAGGTGAGAAGAGGAATGTAGTGAGAGATGAGAGGAGGGGTGTGTGAGAGGAGGGGTGTAGTAAAAATGTAGAGGAGGGGTGTAGTGAGAGGTGAGAGGAGGGGTGTAGTGAAAGGTGAGAGGAGGGGTGTAGTGAGAGGTGAGTGGAGGGGTGTAGTGAGAGGTGAGAGGAGGGGTGTGGTGAGAGGAGGGGTGTAGTGAGAGGTGAGAAGAGTGGTGTGGTTAGAGGTGAGAAGAGGGATGTAGTCAGAGGTGAGAGGAGGGGTGTGGTTAGAGGTGAGAAGAGGGATGTAGTGAGAGGTGAGAGGAGAGGTATATTGAGAGGTGAGAGGAGGGGTGTGGTGAGAGGAGGGGTGTGGTGAGAGGTGAGAGGAGGGGTGTAGTGAAAGGTGAGATGAGGGATGTAGTGAGAGGTGAGAGGAGGGGTTTGGTGAGAGGAGGGGTGTAGTGAGAGGAGGGGTGTGGTGAGTGGTGAGAAGAGGGATGTAGTGAGTGGTGAGATGAGGGATGTAGTGAGAGGTAAGAGGAGGGGTGTATTGAGAGATGAGAAGAGGGATGTAGTGAGAGGTGAGATGAGAGGTGTGGTGAGAGGTGAGAGGAGGGTTGTGGTGAGAGTAGGGGTGTAGTGAGACGTGAAAGGAGGGGTGTGTGAGAGGTGAGAGGAGGGGTGTAGTGAAAGATGAGAGGTGGGATGTAGTGAGAGGTGAAAAGAGGAGTGTAGTGAGAGGTGAGAAGAGGGGTGTAATGAGAGGTGAGAGGAGGGGTGGTGTAGTGAGAGGTAAGAGGAGGGGTGTAGTGATAGGTAAAATGAGGGGTGTAGTGAGAGGTGTGCGGAGGGATGTAGTGAGAGGTGAGAGGAAGGGTGTGGTGAGAGGTGAGAGGAGGGGTGTGGTGAGTGGAGGGGTTTAGTGAGAGGTGAGAGGAGGGGCATAGTGAGAGGTGAGCGGAGGGGTGTAGTGAGAGGTGAGAGGAGGGGTGTGGTTAGAGGTGAGAGGAGGGATGTAGTGAGGGGTGAGAGGAGGGGTGTGGTGAGAGGTGAGAGGAGGGGTGTAGTGAGAGGTGAGAGGAGGGGTGTGTGAGAGGAGGGCATGTAGTGAGAGGTGAGCGGAGGGGTGTAGTGAGAGGTGAGAAGAGCGATGTAGTGAGAGGTGAGAGGAGGGGTTTTAGAGAGAGGTGAGAGGAGGGGTGTAGTGAGAGGTGAGCGGAGGGGTGTGGTGAGAGGTGAGAGGAGGAGTCAATTGAGACTTGAGAGGAGTGGTGTGGTGAGAGGTGAGAGGAGGGGTCAAGTGAGAGTTGAGAGTAGAGGTGTTGTGAGAGGTTAGAATACAAGTGTAGTGAGAGGAGAGGTGTAGTGAGAGGAGGTGTGTAGTGAGAGGTGAGCTGGGTGTTGCGACAGGTTATAAGAGGAGTATAATGAGAGGAGAGGTGTAGTGAGACGTGAAAGTCCTGTGCCATGGAGGTGGGTTGCTACTGTGGCAGGCAGGATGTAATGCCACAGTCCTGTGCCATGGAGATGGGTTGCTCCTGTGGAAGGCAGGATGTATGGCCGCAGTCCTGTGCCATGGAGGTGGGTTGCTCCTGTGGAAGGGAGGATGTATGGCCGCAGTCCTGTGCCATGGAGGTGCGTTGCTACTGTGGCAGGCAGGATGTATGGCCGCAGTCCTGTGCCATGGAGGTGGGTTGCTCCTGTGGAAGGGAGGATGTATGGCCGCAGTCCTGTGCCATGGAGGTGGGTTGCTGCTGTGGAAGGCAGGATGTAATGCTGCAGTCCTGTGCCATGGAGGTGGGTTGCTGCTGTGGGAGGCAGAATTTATCACTGCAGTCCTGTGCCATGGAGGTGGGTTGCTACTGTGGAAGGCAGGATGTACGGCCACAGTCCTGTGCCATGGAGGTGGGTTGCTGCTGTGGAAGGAAGGATGTATTGCCGCAGACCTGTGCCATGGGGGTGGGTTGCTGCTGTGGAAGGCAGGATGTAATGCTGCAGTCCTGTGCCATGGGGGTGGGTTGCTGCTGTGGAACGGAGGATGTATTGCCGCAGTCCTGTGCCATGGAGGTGGCTTGCTACTGTGGCAGGCAGGATGTATGGCGGCAGTCCTGTGCCATGGAGGTGGGTTGCTGCTGTGGAAGGCAGGATGCATGGCCGTAGTCCGGTTGCCATGGAGGTGGGTTGCTACTGTGGAAGGCAGGATGTATGGCAACAGTCCTGTGCCATGGGAGTGGGTTGCTGCTGTAGAAGGCAGGATGTATGGCAACAGTCCTGTGCCATGGGAGTGGGTTGCTACTGTGGCAGGGAGAATGTATGGCGGCAGTCCTGTGCCATGGAGGTGGGTTGCTGCTGTGGAAGTCAGGATGTATGGCAACAGTCCTGTGCCATGGGAGTGGGTTGCTCCTGTGGAAGGCAGGATGTACGGCCGCAGTCCTGTGCCATGGAGGTGGGTTGATCCTGTGGAAGGCAGGATGTACGGCCGCAGTCCTGTGCCATGGAGGTGGGTTGCTGCTGTGGAAGGCAGAATTTATGGCGGCAGTCCTGTGCCATGGAGGTGGGTTGCTGCTGTGGAAGGCAGGATGTATGGCCTTAGTCCTGTGCCATGGAGGTGCGTTGCTCCTGTGGAAGGCAGGATGTATGGCCGCAGTCCTGTGCCATGGAGGTGGGTTGCTGCTGTGGAAGGCATGATGCATGGCCGCAGTCCTGTGCCATGGAGGTGGGTTGCTGCTGTGGAAGGCAGGATGAATGGCCGCAGTCCTGTGCCATGGAGGTGGGTTGCTGCTGTGGAAGGCAGGATGGAAGGCAGGATGTATGGCCGCAGTCCTGTGCCACGGAGGTAGGTTGCTGCTGTGGAAGGCAGCATGTATGGCCGCAGTCCTGTGCCACGGAGGTGGGTTGCTACTGTGGAAGGGAGGATGTAATGCCGCAGTCCTGTGCCATGGAACTGGGTTGCTGCTGTGGCAGGCAGGATGAATGGCCGCAGTCCTGTGCCATGGAGGTGGGTTGCTGCTGTGGAAGGCAGAATTTATGGCGGCAGTCCTGTGCCATGGAGGTGCGTTGCTGCTGTGGAAGTCAGGATGTATGGCCTCAGTCCTGTGCCATGGAGGTGCGTTGCTGCTGTGGAAGGCAGAATTTATGGCGGCAGTCCTGTGCCATGGAGGTGGGTTGCTGCTGTGGAAGTCAGGATGTATGGCCTCAGAGGTGCGTTGCTGCTGTGGAAGGCAGGATGTATGGCCGCAGTCCTGTGCCATGGAGGTGGCTTGCTACTGTGGAAGGCAGGATGAATGGCCGCAGTCCTGTGCCATGGAGGTGGGTTGCTGCTGTGGAAGGCAGGATGGAAGGCAGGATGTATGGCCGCAGTCCTGTGCCACGGAGGTAGGTTGCTGCTGTGGAAGGCAGCATGTATGGCCGCAGTCCTGTGCCACGGAGGTGGGTTGCTACTGTGGAAGGGAGGATGTAATGCCGCAGTCCTGTGCCATGGAACTGGGTTGCTGCTGTGGCAGGCAGGATGAATGGCCGCAGTCCTGTGCCATGGAGGTGGGTTGCTGCTGTGGAAGGCAGAATTTATGGCGGCAGTCCTGTGCCATGGAGGTGCGTTGCTGCTGTGGAAGTCAGGATGTATGGCCTCAGTCCTGTGCCATGGAGGTGCGTTGCTGCTGTGGAAGGCAGAATTTATGGCGGCAGTCCTGTGCCATGGAGGTGGGTTGCTGCTGTGGAAGTCAGGATGTATGGCCTCAGAGGTGCGTTGCTGCTGTGGAAGGCAGGATGTATGGCCGCAGTCCTGTGCCATGGAGGTGGCTTGCTACTGTGGCAGGCAGGATGTATGGCAACAGTCCTGTGCCATGGGAGTGGGTTGCTGCTGTGGAAGGCAGGATGCATGGCCGTAGTCCGGTTGCCATGGAGGTGGGTTGCTACTGTGGAATGCAGGATGTAATGCCGCAGTCCTGTGCCATGGAGGTGGGTAGCTACTGTGGAAGGCACGCTGTATGGCCAAAGTCCTGTGCCATGGAGGTGGGTTTTTACTGTGGAAGGGAGGATGTATGGCCATAGTCCTGTGCCACGGAGGTGGGTTGCTACTGTGGCAGGCAGGATGTAATGCTGCAGTCCTGTGCCATGGAGGTGGTTTGCTGCTGTGGAAGGCAGGATTTATGGGAGCAGTCCTGTGCCATGGAGGTGGGTTGCTGCTGTGGAAGGGAGGATTTATGGCCTCAGTCCTGTGCCATGGAGGGGGTTGGCACTGTGGAAGGCAGGATATATGGCCGTAGTCCTGTGCCATGGAGGTGGGTTGCTGTTGTGGCAGGCAGGATGTATGGCGGCAGTCCTTTGCCATGGAGGTGGGTTGCTACTGTGGACGGCAGGATATGTGGCCGCAGTCCTGTGCCATGGAGGTGGGTTGCTACTGTGGACGGCAGGATTTATGGCGGCAGTCCTGTGCCATGGAGGTGGGTTGCTACTGTGGACGGCAGGATTTATGGCCCCAGTCCTGTGCCACGGAGGTGGGTTGCTGCTGTGGAAGGCAGGATATGTGGCCGCAGTCCTGTGCCATGGAGGTGGGTTGCTGCTGTGGAAAGCAGAATTTATGTCCGCAGTCCTGTGCCATGGAGGCATGTTTCTACTGTGGATGGCAGGATATATGGCCGCAGTCCTTTGCCATGGAGGTGGGTTGCTGTTGTGGAAGGCAGGATGTAATGCCGCAGTCCTTTGCCCTGGAGGTGGGTTGCTCCTGTGAAAGGCAGGATGTATGGCCGCAGTCCTGTGCCATGGAGGTGCCATGGAGGTAGGTTGCTACTGTGGAAGGGAGGATATATGGCGGCAGCCCTGTGCCACGGAGGCGGGTTGCTACTGTGGATGGCAGGATATATGGCCGCAGTCCTTTGCCATGGAGGTGGGTTGCTGCTGTGAAAGGCAGGATGTAATGCCGTAGTCCTGTGCCATGGAGGTGGGTTGCTGCTGTGGAAGGCAGGATTTATGGCCGCAGTCCTTTGCCATGGAGGTGGGTTGCTACTGTGGATGGCAGGATATATGGCCGCAGTCCTGTGCCATGGAGGTGGGTTGCTACTGTGGACGGCAGGATTTATGGCGGCAGTCCTGTGCCATGGAGGTGGGTTGCTACTGTGGACGGCAGGATTTATGGCCCCAGTCCTGTGCCACGGAGGTGGGTTGCTACTGTGGATGGCAGGATATATGGCCGCAGTCCTTTGCCATGGAGGTGGGTTGCTGCTGTGGAAGGCAGGATGTAATGCCGCAGTCCTGTGCCATGGAGGTGGGTTGCTCCTGTGGAAGGCAGGATGTATGGCCGCAGTCCTGTGCCATGGAGGTGCGTTGCTACTGTGGATGGCAGGATATATGGCCGCAGTCCTTTGCCATGGAGGTGGGTTGCTGCTGTGAAAGGCAGGATGTAATGCCGTAGTCCTGTGCCATGGAGGTGGGTTGCTGCTGTGGAAGGCAGGATTTATGGCCGCAGTCCTTTGCCATGGAGGTGGGTTGCTACTGTGGATGGCAGGATATGTGGCTGCAGTCCTGTGCCATGGAGGCGGGTTGCTACTGTGGATGGCAGGATGTACGGCCGCAGTCCTGTGCCATGGAGGTGCGTTGCTGCTGTGGAAGGCAGGATGTATGGCCGCAGTCCTGTGCCATGGAGGTGTGTTGCTCCTGTGGAAGGCAGGAAGTACGGCCGCAGTCCTGTGCCATGGAGGTGGGTTGCTACTGTGGACGGCAGGATTTATGGCCCCAGTCCTGTGCCATGGAGGTGGGTTGCTACTGTGGACGGCAGGATTTATGGCCCCAGTCCTGTGCCATGGAGGTGGGTTGCTGCTGTGGAAGTCAGGATATGTGGCCGCAGTCCTGTGCCATGGAGGTGGGTTGCTGCTGTGGAAAGCAGAATTTATGTCCGCAGTCCTGTGCCATGGAGGTAGGTTGCTACTGTGGAAGGGAGGATGTATGGCGGCAGTCCTGTGCCATGGAGGTGGGTTGCTACTGTGGATGGCAGGATTTATGGCCCCAGTCCTTTGCCATGGAGGTGGGTTGCTGCTGTGGAAGGCAGGATGCATGGCCACAGTCCTGTGCCACGGAGGTGGGTTGCTGCTGTGGAAGGCAGGATATATGGCCGCAGTCCTGTGCCATGGAGGTGGGTGGCTTCTCTGGAAGGCAGGATGTAATGCCGCAGTCCTGTGCCATGGAGGTGGGTTGCTACTGTGGAAGGCAGGATGTAATGCCGCAGTCCTGTGCCATGGGGGTGGGTTGCTACTGTGGCAGGGAGGATGTATGTCGGCAGTCCTGTGCCATGGAGGTGGGTTGCTGCTGTGGAAGGCAGGATGTAATGCTGCAGTCCTGTGCCATGGGGGTGGGTTGCTACTGTGGCAGGGAGGATGTATGTCGGCAGTCCTGTGCCATGGAGGTGGGTTGCTGCTGTGGAAGGCAGGATGTAATGCCGCAGTCCTGTGCCATGGAGGTGGGTTGCTACTGTGGAAGGAAGGATGTAATGCTGCAGTCCTGTGCCATGGAGGTGGGTTGCTGCTGTGGAAGGCATGATGCATGGCCGCAGTCCTGCACCATGGAGGTGGGTTGCTGCTGTGGAAGGCAGGATGAATGGCCGCAGTCCTGTGCCACGGAGGTGGGTTGCTGCAGTAGAAGGAAGGATTTTTGGCCGCAGTCCTGTGCCATGGAGGTTGGTTGCTTCTGTGGAAGGGAGGATGTAATGCCACAGTCCTGTGCCATGGAGGTGGCTTGCAACTGTAGAGGAGGTCCTAGACATGGCCTGCACCCCTTCCCCTCATTTCGAGGTACCAGAAGCGTGCTTGCCAAGGTATGTGACATATGAAGAGCAAATTAACCTACAAAGAGCTGCACTGGCACTCTGCCCAGTATACATCAGAAGATCCTTACCGGTTGAAGCACCCATAACCAGACAACCCTGGGCAGCACGGTACCCTATCAGACAGCCATACCAGCCGCAGATACGAAATGAGGAGTACCTACACACTGTCCACGAAGAGTCCCAAAAGCCTTAGTGGAAGGCCAGTGGAAATGACACAAGGGCCTGAACAGATCCGTGAATGAACAAAAGCAGCTATCGAAGATAACACGCCAGTGCGAGTAACTACGAAATTGAATGGAATAGGCACAGAGAGGAGACAATGGGCCTCATTACGACCCAGGCGGTAAGGGGTTTACGGCAGCGTAAACAGCGCCGACCCTTACCGCCTGAGTACGAGGTCCCTTAGCGCCATGGCGGATTTAACACCTGCTTTTAGCAGGTGTTAAAATCCATGGCGCTAAGGGACCATGGAGTTAATTACGCCACCGTAATTTACGGTGGCGTAATTAACGCCTTCCCCACTCCCATTATGCCCTATGGGGCAAAAATGGGAATGGGGAAGGGTAAATGGGGATTGGGGACTTACCGCCCCGCCAAGGTCGGAATGGGGCGGTAAGTCCGCCATCCACCATGGCGGAGTTGGGAACTTAGCGGCATGGACCATGGTGCTAATAGCGCCATGGTCCTCCGCCAAGGTCGTAATGAGGCCCAATGTTACAACATGAGCAAACAGTGTTACGAGACAAGATGTAAGCAACCGTCCTGTTAAATGTGTGTAAAAAGGCTTGAAACGCAAGATGCTAAGAAATCGATACTGCTTGCAATGCTTAGTAGAAGATAGAGTGGCAAGCGCTAACCAGATATCTACCTCAATAAGGCACATTATACAAGTGCGACTCCATTTTGTAAAAGCAGAAAGGTACCCAGGCAGCCAGAGGCCTGACAGGCCAAGTTTCGAAACCCAGCCAAAGGCAAGAAAAGGAGCGGAATCGAAACTCAACAAAGAGCGGCTCATGCCTAAGAAATCGAGGTCAACCAGAGAAGGGGAAGAGTGCGTCAGCTCACAAGACTCCAACTTCAGAGCATACCAGCCTGCCTCATGAAGGTTAAGATAAGCGGGGCCCATGCATGTGGCTAGGCTGACACAGAATTAAATGCACTAAAAGCTGGAAACTGAAGCAGATTCATGGTGAACTAACACGTGACCAGCCAGGCGCGAAGAAGTACCATCGCCTGATGTCATCCAGGACCCGATGCCATAACTTTTCCCGATAAGAGACTACAGTTTCGAGTACCTCCTTAGCCAACTAATTGACATGTCGCCCTAAAACACTGATTGATGTAAGGGAGGCAGGGTGAAACTTGGGACACCAGGCACAGGGGTGTCCATTCTGCATGCTGCTAATTAAAAGTGGAAATTTATGTCTAGGGGTGTAACCTGCCCAATCACAATGGACCAAGTTATCTGGAGTCCTATAGATATTGTAACCAATAGGACGTCGTAGTTGTAGTGACGTCTATCACGCGGGATGTAGAGGGATGGGCGTAGACGTCCACCCGATAAGCGTTATCCAATCTGCATGCCCTATTATCATATACAGATATAATACCTATACTTAAGTTACCTTTCCTAACCAATTATATTGCATGATGATTTTGATAGAAATTAGACGTCAGTAATGACGATTTTTGCCTATAAGAAGTGCTGTCCGACTGAAGTTCGAGGAAGTCGGAGCGAGACAGGTGATTGTACTACAGCTGATTCCCGTTTGTTTCCCTGTTTGATGTACTTGTCATTAAACAGACTTCCCGTTGCCAACCTATTGAGTCCTCCTTATTGAGTCGTTTCGGAGCAAGTGAATCCTACACCCCCTGTCCTCACATGGTGCAGCTATCTTGTCTTACAAGTTCTAGAGGGTGAGTGCTGACCAATGGGCCCGTCAGCGAATTCCTCTCCTCCAGAACACTTGGTAGCTTGAGGATGGTTTCGGCCATCAATTATTGATTATCGATTGATAGTTATAAGACACCTTTAAACCGACGGTACAAAGTAACTCCAGGCCTTCGGAAAAATCACAAGTCCTTTCGCCATTCCGGCTGAGTAGATTGAGAAGCTCCCAGTGGACAATGATAGAGTTATAATTAAAAAATCTGCAGTGGGTCTGAAGGAACCCGCCTTTCCAAGCATAACCCTTCTCATTCCCATGGGCAGCGGATCAGACGAAAATCTTAAAAGCAGGAAGAGGAAGGGGCAGTGATCCCGAAGCTCTGGAGAGGAAAAGATGCGATCAGTGAGTAAAACAACAGACCCGTTACTTTGGCAAATGTCGTGTAGGCATTAGAGTACGTCAGGGAAAGGTAACGGAGGGTGGTGGAGAAACAATAAAATAGTTAGAAGTAGAGAATACTGTATATATATATAGGGGGTAATGACTCGAGCATATGAAATAAAAACGGAAGGAATTTCAGGGGGGCACCTGAAATAAAAACATAAGGAATATCAGGGGGGCACCTAAAATAAAACGTAAGGAATATCAGGGGGGCACCTGAAGTAAAACGTAAGGAATACCGGGGGGGGCACCCGAGAAGAATAAAACGTAAGGAATACCAGGGGGCCACCTCAGCAAAAACATAAATATTCGCCTTGTTCCTGCGCTTTAAAGAGTGGTCAGAAGGAATGTGAACCCAGAGCCCACAATGGGAGGACAATTTAGGCTACAGTCACGATTAAAGACGTCACAAAGGGGTTCGTTCACATCCCATGGTGGGGTATTGATTAGAAGGCAGGTATATCTGTGACCAGCTGGCGTCCGTTTAGTCTGTCAAGCGTCTGTCATATATGTCCTGTGTATGTTAAATGTGAAATTACTGTATTGATGATTTGATTGAAATGCATTTTGTCTTTACGCGATTTCATAACTAAGAGGGAATCGTCACTGAATTGATGAGTTTTGAGTAAATTATTGGTATAAAATTTGGCGGGAAAAGATTGGATTGGAGCCTGCGTATTTGGTGCTCGCTCATACTATTGAAGGGTCATAGAATTGTATAATCACTGTGGTGACATAAGATGGAATGGAGGAAGTTACCCCGCTGGCGCATTTATGCAAACAACTGCCCAAGCATGCAATAAAACTGAAGAAATATAGCCAGGAGTGGGTTAAGGGTACCGCTAATAAGATGTTTATGCCGTGGCCCCAGAACGGGTTGCTTTCTAAGGCTGTTTTACAGCACATGACCACCTTCCTACATGCCACATATACAGGCAAGAAGCTAGAGAAACGTCTTGCTGTTCTTGAGTTGTGGAAAATGTTTGAAGAAACGAAGGTGGAAGAACCACCCGCAGATTGGATATTAAATGTATGTACAGAGGGGGTGAGACGCCTACCGCGCCACCTGCCCCACCTGAACCAGTGATCGAAGGGAGTAAGTCAGAGGGACTTTACCCGCTAAGAGAACTTAAGGCAGCCACAGGGTACAGCAACCCGGCATATGAGTCGCCTACATACAGTAGTGACGATACCAAAGAAAAGGAGCAGGAAAGTAATCTTGCCTCAGTAGTCCCGAGGCAAGGATCAGGCACAAAATAGAACATCTCTCGATAAAGAGAAAGAGGGAAAAAGCGGAAAGGGGACGATGAGTTAACATTCGCAAAGGACGAATGGATGGGAGATCAGATACTATAGAAATTAGATGGAAAAGGAAGTGATAACGTAAGGCCGAGTGAACGGTCCGATGGGGCGCAGAGAAAGGAAAAAGATAAAGAAAAGGACATGAGAGACGAGAGGGTAAGAAAGAAGGATAGGTTGAGGCGATCGCGAAGAGCAAGGAATACCGCTCAGTCGCACACAATACACAGCCTACGAAAAGTACAGGCAGAACATGCTAAAGTTAGAGGAAGAAAGGAAAGTGCAAGAAAGGAAAGTAAAGAAGTGGGAAGATGAGGAAAGTAGAAGGGCAAAAGCATGTAGAAATGAACGGATGAGGGAAGTAGATAAGGCTAGAAAAGAAGCAATGAAGCGAAGAGAAATAGATGAGGAAGCAGAACATAAATGCAGAGGGCACGAGATTTAGAATATTTGCAAAGGGAAGTTAAAAAACCCAATCCTGTTGTAGAATGGGAAGACATAGAAGAATCCTTTCCTGCAAGCGATGCGGTACCAGGTACAAGCGGGACAAATATTGAAGATGACTTCAACACCAGAAGCATCGAGGAAACGATTGATAAAATCTATGGCGAAATGGGGCTGGAACTAAATTCCCAGAGAGGATGAGCGCTTAGAGAGCACTCAGCTATATGACACTGAGGATGTCACCCAAAGTAGTGGGAGCAGAGGACTGTCCCTAGACAGGCTAGAGATTGGGCAGAACGAAGAAGATGCAAGAAGTTGCGTGAACTGGGAGTATTCAGAGTCTGACTCCGGTGGAGAAACGGAGGAAGTGGCATATGACGAAGGGAGACGGTGCGAAAAACGGCTCCCAAGGGACCGAGAGGTACGATGGTCAGATGCTAGCAGGCCCACAAGTAGAACACCGAAGTCCGCTGGACAGTCAGCCGACATGAAGAAACACCCCACAGTCAGAGGGGGGCGTCAGCACCTGCCTATGCGGACAGGTTAAGGGCATTACCAGGTAGACGGCAAGACAGGCATGCCACCCCGGCGAAAGACCGGAGAGGTATGGGGAAGGAGAAGGTGGACTATGCATTCCAATTCCCATTGCTAGAAAAGGGGGTAACAAGACCGCAATATATTCCATGGCCACACATGGACCGTGAGGACCTTAAAAATAAGCTTCCAATGCTGACCTCGGGAGCCGGAATGTGGATACATGCATTAGAGAAGATGACGGGGGTGTCACCCTAGCCATAGGGGACATTAAGGGGCTCCTAATTGCTATACTTGGTGAAAGAGCAGACGACGTGTGGAAAAGGGCAGGCTACCCTAGGGTAACCATAACTGACACCTCCCATGACAGAGCGCCACTTAATTACTGTAGAGGAGCAGTGTGGAAAGCACTGCGTACGCTATATCCAGACACGTCTGATATGCGAGCTATAATGACTCAAAAAATGAAAGAGTCAGAGGATCCGTTGCTTTATATCCAGAATTTTCAAGACGCGTGGGTGCTCAAAATGCATTAATCTTGGACAGAATCCATCCCTGTATTCTACCATATGTTGTGCCAAGGGTTACCAGAACCGGTGAAAAAACAGCTCAAGAAATTGGTAGGAATCGAAGCTAAACCATGGCCAAAATACAGTTGATAATTGCACAATACTGTAGATTGTTGCAGGAAAAGAATCGGAAAAAGGAGGCAACTCATAAGGGAGAGGAGGTGAAACTAGTACAAAGGAAACTCTCTAAATATGCTATCGAGGGAGCCATGCTCACCAGCCCAGCCGAGCCAAGTGCACAACACGTGACTAACTCATCACAGAATAATCAGGGTAACAAAGGATTTTACCCAAGAGGAAGAGGTTTTGGAGGAAGAGGTTGGCAACATAATCAGGGAGGGTTTCGAGGTAACCAAGGAGGTTTTCAGAATGTTCAAGGTGGCTTCCAGAAAGCACAGATGGGCAAACCAACTGCGCCAGATGGACAGATGGCCCGACCACCGCCAGTATGTTGGCTGTGTGGAATGACTGGACACGTGGCGCGCATGTGCAGAAGCCAAGGCATGTGGCAAAATAACCAAGGGATGGGGGCAGGCATGGCGAATCAACCTGCCATCCCGCAACAGGGCGGTGCAAAAAATGACACCGTGCAGCAGCAGGCGGCAGGCTTGCAGCAAGGTGCAGAGCAAGTGGTTCAACCACCGAACATGGGGAACTTGCTGCAGGGACAACCCCAGCAGGCACCGCCGCAGATGGCTCAGGGCAATAATCCCGGAGGGGGAATTAACCCTGCAAATGGGGGAAACCCACAAGTGTACAGTGGACAGAACCTATATATAAAATAGGACAGCTCACAGGAGACTATGATATGTTCTATCCTATCAGTGACACCAGACCCTAATAGGGAACCTAGGGTGAATGTCACCATAGGGGGTATGATATGATATGATATGGCATTTGTAACGCGCCTATACACAAGTGTTTCAAGGCGCGACGAGGCAGGAAGGGGGGAACAGGGGGAGGACAGACAACGATCCTACTAGGCCAGGTGTCATTCAGACCGCGCAAGTGCAGGGGTAGGGGGAAGGGAAAAGTGCAGTACTGGGTAAGTAGAATAGAAATAAATAGATAAATAAATAAATAGGGCCAGCTGGTGGCAAGTGCAAGGTAAGTGCAGACAAGTGCTGGGAAGGGGGGGCTGTAGGGATACAGAGACAGTCCCGCAGTGCAGGGGTTGCCAGGGAGGCAGTGCAAGTGGAGAGTGGCTGGGCCCAGGACCGAGGTCGGTGAGAGTGGCCAAGTTTCAGATTCAGTGCAGAATTTAGTGAATAATTTAGCAGGGGAGAGGGAGAGAGAAAGCAGAAGCAAAGAGGAAGGTTTTGAGGTGCTTCCGGAACCGGAGATGGTTCTCCTCAAGTTTCAGGGAGGCAGGAAGGCTGTTCCAGAGGGAGGCTCCTGCCGCGGAGAGAGATCTACCCCCAGCTCATTGCTTCGAGAAGCGGCTGACCCTGAGGGAGTTGGAGACGGATGAGCGAAGGGCTCGGGAAGGAAGATATTTAGGAAGAGAGAGTTGCAGGTATTTAGGCCCCAGGCCGCAGAAGGCCTTGTGGACAATGCAGCCACTGGGAGCCAGTGTAGAGATTTCAGTCCTGGAGAGATACGGTCCCTTGGCTTGAGGCCAAGGACAAGTCTCGCAGTTCTGTTCTGGATGAGTTGCAGAGGGCGGAGAGTGGAGGCAGGCAGATTAAGATAGAGACTGTTACAGTAGTCCAACTTCGAGAGAACCAGGGCTCGGGAGACAGTGAGCTTCTGGGGGAAGGAGAGGAAGGGAAGAATACCTCTAAGGAGGTGCAGCTGGTAGTGTGACTTCTTAGAGACGTCAGATATATGAGGAGAGAAGGAGAGTGTGGAGTCAAAGATGACCCCGAGGTTTTTTGCCTTGCAGGTAGGAGCAGGAAGAGGCCCAAGAGAGGCTGGCCAGAGAGCTGCAGGGAAGGAGGGAGTGGGTGTGCTGATGAGTAGAATCTCAGTCTTACTAGCATTAAGGCGGAGGTCGTTGGCAGCACACCATTCCTGGATAGCAGACAGACAGTCAGAGATGAGGGCAGGAGAAGAGGAGGCCGAGGGTAGCCTGAAAATGAGCTGGGTATCGTCCGCATAGCACTGAAAGTTGGGGCAGAGGGCGGCGATGCGGTGGGCAAGAAGTGCCAGATACTGGTTGAAAAGCCAGGGAGAGAGATTAGATCCCTGGGGAACACCACAGGTGGAGAAAAAGATGTCAGAGAGGAAGGACCCAAGTTGGACCTGGGAGGGTCGATTGGAAAGGAAAGAGGTCAGCCACGCCAGAGCCTGACCAGTGATACCCAGGTTATCGCGGAGACGGTTGAGCAGGATGGCATGGTTGACAGTGTCAAAGGCAGAAGAGAGATCGAGCAGAATGAGAACACACAGAGTGTTGGAGTCGAGGTTCAAGAGCAGGTCATCACGGATGTTCAGGAGAGCAGTTTCCGTGCTTCTGGCCACTCTGAAGCCAGATTGGTGGTCATGAAGACTACCAACAGCTTCAGCATGGAGGTTAAGCTGGGAGATGGCCAGTTTCTCCAGGAGCTTGCCCAGGAAGGGAGTGATGGAGATTGGGCGATAGTTAGCCGGGCAGGAGGGGTCGGCAGAGGGTTTCTTAAGAAGAGGGTGCACAAGGGAGTGTTTGAGGGGGGATGGGAAGACTCCAGAGGCGAAGGAGAGGTTGCAAAAGTCAGCCAGGGCAGGAGCCAGGGAGTCGATGTGGTCCTTGATAGTTTTGGAGGAACAGGGGTGAACCTGTTTAGACGAGACTTTCATAGATCGGACTTGTCTGGAAACTTCGTCAGCATAGAAAAGGGGAAAGGCAGAGAAGGAGGGAGGAGGGATGGCTGCAGAAGGGCCGGAGGAAGAGCAGGGAAGCGAGGGAGGGAGGTGATAGGAGGAGAGTGAGGACAGGATGTCCTGAGTTTTAGAGATGAAGTGAGAGGCCAGTGCAGTACAGAGGGCATGGGAGGGGACAGGAGAGGTAGAGACTGCAGCAGGGGTGGCAAGCTCCTTGCAGATTTTAAAGAGTTCGGCCGAATTGTTAGATGTCGCAGAGATGCGGGCTTGGATAAGGGCTCTCTTCTTGGTGAGAACGGAGAGACGGTATTGCCTTTGGAGCAGGCGGCAGGCCAGTTTGTCAGAGGATGAACAAGAAGCACGCCATTTCCTCTCTGCCACCCTGCACTTGCGTTTTAGGGTGACGAGATCCGAATCATACCAGGAGTTACATTTGGCTTTGGGCTTCAGGCGGATTCTCATGACAGGGGCAAGGATATCAAGAGTATCGGATATAGCAGAGTGGAGCGTGGAGAGGGCTGTGTCAGGGTGGGAGTCAGCCGAAGGGGGAGGGGGGGGAGAAGGTGGCAGCGAAAGCCTCAACTGACACGCGCTTCATGGGTCGGATGACCGAGAAGGTGGGTGGCAATGATGAGGGTGGCTTGGCCTGTGGGGTAGGGAGGGTGAGGTGGGAGGATAGGAGAAAGTGATCACTCCAGGAGAAAGGAGTGGAGAGAGGGACTGAGAGGGGAAGGTCAGAAGAGATCAGAGCATCAAGAGTGTGCCCTGCAGAATGAGTAGGCCCAGATGGGAGAATAGAGAGTGAGAGAGAGTCGCAGAGGTCACGAAAGAGTCCAGTGGGGGGACAGGAGGCATCTAGGTGGATGTTGAAGTCACCAAAAAGGAGGAGTTGAGTGGTAGTGGACAGGAGTGAGGAGGAGAGGTCAGCCCACTCGGAGAGGAAGGAGGAAATTTGACCAGGTGGCCGATAGATAGTAGCCACGGTAAGGGAATGGCTAGGAGAGAGAGAGAGAGAGAGAGAGTCGGCAGACAAGACATTCAAAAGAGGAGTAGGTCTGCGTAGGAGTGACAGTGGCAGGAATCCACTCAGGGAAGATAAGGGCAACACCCCCCCCTGCACGGTTGGGCCTGGGCACGGAGAGGATCTTGTAACCGTCAGGTAGGAGTGTGTCAAAGCTGGTGACAGAGCTGGCCGTGAACCATGTCTCAGTGAGACCGAGGACGTCAAGGTCCAGTTCCTCAAGAAGGTGACAGATATCAGAGGAATGCTTGATGGCAGAGCGAGAGTTAAGAGTGGCAATGTGGAGAAGGTTGCCATCCTTGAAGGACTTCCGGGGAGGGGTACAGATCAGAGGTACGCCCTGCGGAGGTGTAGAAGAAGGAGGTGAAGAAGGAGCAAGAGAGGGGGCAGGGAGGGAGGGTAGAGGCAAGGTAGCCGAGGACAGAGGAGGGGAAAGCAGGAGAGGAAAGGAAGTTGATGAGGCGAGGGAAGCGTCTATCAAAGAGGTGAAGGTTGGCCTGAGGGCCTTGGACCAAGACGGTCCCATTAGCGTAGACATTAATGATGGCCTTAGAAGAGTGGAAGGGGGCCAAGAGGACATCCCAGCGGGTGCCACCATTAATGGGAGAAGAGAAAGGAGAGAGCACAGAGACCATATGAAGGGTCCATAGGTCAGGCGAAGGCACGAAAAAGAGGATGTCAGTGAGAGTTTCCTTAGAGCAGGCACTAGTGTAGGTGTCAGCAATAGGGAGGTCTGGGTTGGAGACCAGGATGTCCTTTTTAAACTTTTTCCTACCAGATTTACTGAGGAGAGCAGGATAGTCAATAGAGAAGCAGTTAGAGAAGATAGGCGAGATAGAGAGCACCATAGAGTAGGAGGGAGTGGGGGGGGAAGACAGACGATGTGAGAGCCTGCAGACAGGAAGAGAGCGGCAAGCACAAGTTTACCACATTTAAGAACAGCAACAGTAATGCGTTTTAGGTACACAGTGGAGAGTCCACCTAAGTTTGAGAGTCCTGCGAGGGGAGAAAAGCCCTAGTTTACCACATTTAAGAACAGCAACAGTAATGCGTTTTAGGTACACAGTGGAGAGTCCACCTAAGTTTGAGAATCCTACGAGGGCAGAAAACCCTAGTTTACCACAACTGTGGAACACAGTGAGGTGAAGACACCAAGCGAATGCAGTGGCCAGGCGTAGGTGGGGTGGGCAGGGAGAAAGTGGTGAAGGCAAATTGAACTTGCGTCTTGCGTCCCCTGCGGACACCTGCAGACACACAGGGAACCGCAACTGTAGGAGTCGCCCTTGGCCTTGGGGCCCTTAGCCGCAGGGGGCTGCCGAGCAGCCAATCAGAGGGGGGGGTGGGCGGGCAGGGAGGCGGGAGGGAGAGGAGAACCAGGAAGTGGGAGGGGAGGGGAGAGCAGGCACAACAATATTCCTTCCTAGTTGACATGGGTGCAACGCATTCGTGCATACAAGAAGGCACATTTTCCTTGTCCGGCGAGGCTATAGATACT
Organism: Ambystoma mexicanum; assembly: GCF_040938575.1. Classification (NCBI taxonomy): domain Eukaryota; kingdom Metazoa; phylum Chordata; class Amphibia; order Caudata; family Ambystomatidae; genus Ambystoma; species Ambystoma mexicanum. The sequence continues at coordinate 53,818,141 of NC_090923.1, forward strand.
CAGAGTTTCACTGGAGCTCATAGTAGAGTTCCCTTTACAGATGCACTCCCAGTCTCAGTGTGAGAGCGCAAATTGAATGTACCTCTATTATATGCACGACAGACCCCAGTAAATATTCTTGGTCGGGACCTGATGACTAAATTAAACATGACCATCTCGTTTACCGAGGATGGTATAGTATGCTCCACCCCAGGAATGCATTATTCAAACGTGTGTGAAATGATCAGAGCATACTCAGGACGTATAGCTATGAGAGCTATACCGTTAGAACCAGAAGTCTTTGCATATGGCGTGCGGGTGCTCATGGCGGAATTGCCAGGCCTCGCAGACAAAACTATGAGAACCCCTGATGAGTTTCTATTCAGACCAAGAATATCCATGCACGAAGAGGAGGGACAAGTATTTCCCTTGGTAACACAATCTGCCGCAGTGCGAGGAAAAGTGGTATTGGTTGAAGGATATGACGATGAAGGCAGACAATGGTGTGCGATTATTGCCATTGAAGAAGGGTATCGAGTGACTGACGTCACCGATGATGATCTGTTCGAAGAACACCCTGACCTAGAAGAGACAAGGGTGGAGGTGAGTCTTATATTTTGGGTCAAAATGATCAAACGAGAGGTGCCACAGAGAATGATGTTGGCACTGGTACGCCCAGAATACTTTGAGGATGACATGGCCCAAGTGCCTGCCGCGGAATGGACTACAGGGCCCTATGATGTAGGTCTCCTGAAAGGGGAGGGTGAAGTGAAAATCAAACTGAAACCAGCAGCAATTTTACCATGAGCGCGACAATATCCCATTTCCAGAGAGCCAGATGAAGGAATCGCGAAGACAATCTCCGCCATGATGGAGCAGGGCATCCTAGTGACGTCAGAATTACCTTGCAACACAGTGATTTACCCTGTCAAAAAATCAAAGGGAGGGTCTTGGCGTTTAATCCAAGATTTACGAGCATTAAACAATATAGTTGAAGCCGAATTCCCTCTAGTCTCTAATCCATCCGCAATTATGTGCAACATACCCACTGAGGCAAAATATTTCACGGTGATCGATTTGAAAAATGCGTTCTTCTCAATCCCGTTGCACCATGACTCTCAAGACCTGGCATCATTTACTTTCAGACAAATGCGCCTGAAAAGTACGAGGTAGTCACAGGGGTACTGTGAGTCTCCATCCATTTTCAAAAGAGTCCTGCAGATGGACCTAAGCAATATTGCAGTGGACAGTGTTGTTTTGCAGTATGTAGATGACATTCTGATCTGTAGCACCACTGAAGAGCAATGCAGGTGCGACTGTGTCCAGCTATTGACTATACTGGCTGAGAAGGGATACAAAGTAGACAAGGATAATTTGCAGTACTGCCAACAGGAGGTGTTGTACATAGGGCAACTGATCTCACATGAGGGGAAGAAGGTAACCCCAGAAAGGGCTGAAGCTATCATGAACACGGCCAAGCCACGCACGATAAAACAAATACAAAGCTTCTTAGGCCTGTGCAATTATGTCAGAGCATGGGTCTTTGACTACAGCTCGTATACTAAGCCCTTGCTACAGGCCCTTAAAAAGGTCCAGGCAACAAAAGGAGAAATTGAATGGAATGAAGCAATGGAGAAAGAGTTTACAGAACTCAAGGGGGGAATTTGTAAGGCCCCAGTTATCGGGATTCCTAATTACGCAGGGGAATTCTACTTGTTCTCACATACCAATGGCAATTTTATGACGGTAGTGCTCGCACAGCGAACCTTTCTGGGGTATAAGCCCCTAGCATATTACAGCGGGAGTCTGGAACCGGTCATGAAGGGCCACTTCCCATGCAAACAAAACCTAGCTGCTGCCGCATTCACCATCGAGAAGGCGTCATCCATTGCGATGGGGTGCTCCATGACATTGTATGTTGAGCACTCGCTGCTGGCCATATTAGAGAAGCCAAAGGGCACACTGACATCTCAAAGAGCATCCGCCTATGAGGCGATTATCTCTAATCCATCGATCAAAATAGTGTGATGTAAGACTGTAAAACCTGCTACCTTCATAGCCGAGCCAGTCACAGAGGGAGAACCTATACACGACTGTGAGAACTATGAGGAATTCTATGATGAAATCCCCAGGGTAAAAGAAAATGCCCTGGCAGGTGGAGAGATCGTCTTTATTGACGGGTCTTCGAGAATTGACCAAGAAGACGGACAAAGGTATACAGGCGTGGCTGTGGTAAAGCACCTAGCGAATGGGGAGTTTCGAGTACTCGTTAGTACACGAATACCATCTCACTATTCGGCACAGGCTGCAGAACTATTGGCATTGATACTCGCCATTGAGAATCGTGCAGACCAGGAAGTAACCGTGTACAGTGACTCTGCCTATGTGATGTCCACAGTGCATGCAGGTCTAGCGCACTGGAAAAGAACGGGCTACCTCCGAGCAGACGGCACGCCAGTGCAACACGCAGCCTTATTGGACAGGCTGATAAAAGCACTACAGCTCCCAGTGGGCATAGCAGTCGTGAAATGCGCCACTCATACCAAGGGGACAGATTTTGTGTCTCGTGGAAATCATGAAGCAGACATGGAAGCCAAGCGCATGGCATCCAAGAATGAAACAATCATGGACATGGATGTGGCACGTACCCATGAGCAAATGATGGTAGCGCGTGCCACACCGGAAGCCTATAGTAATATGGGGCAGACTCAGCTAATGGAGCTCCAGGGGGAGGCACCACAGGAGGAGAAGAATTTATGGAAGCATCAAGGGTGTTCCTTAAACGCCTCTGACCGGTTGTGGAGGCAAGACAGCACTGGTAAACCAGTAATGCCTGTCGCCCTACTAAAGGTAGCTTTAGAACAACTACACTACCCCATCCACATGACAAAAGAAAATCTTGCTGCAACGCTCGCAGAAGACTGGTTCACACCGAATTTGGCAGAGCATGTTGCATTTTTCATGGTGAACTGCATTATCTGCCAGAAATTCACAGCTGGGCACACATTAAAAGTAGTGAGAGGAATCATTCCCAGACCAAACAGACCATTCCAGCACTTATATATCGACTACGTCGACATGATTCAAGCGTACAATGGGCACAGGTATTTAATTGTGGTGGTGTGTCCATTCTCTAGATGGATAGAAGCAGGTCCCTGTACACAACCTGACGCTGCCTGAGCTGCTAAGTACCTGGTGAGAGAAGTGTTCCCTAGATGGGGGGTGTGCAAGGTAATGAGATCAGATAATGGGGCCCACTTTGTAAATTCAGTGTTCGAACAGATTAGTTCATTGCTTGTTATAAAGCACAAGTTCTCGTCGGCCTATCATCCAGAGGGGAATGGGATATGTGAACGGATCAACGGCTTGCTTAAGGAGAGGATAGCCAAGTTGAAGCTCACATTAAAGAAGGGATGGCTGCACTGTCTACCATTGGCATTGTATGCACTCGGAACCAACCAGGCTCCGACCATCACCTCACGCCGCACGAGATAGTTACAGACAGAAGGATGAGGACCCCTCTTACCTCCAGAGATAGAGCTAGTTGTGATGCCCAGCTGACTAGGGAGGTTCTGGGAACAGAGATGCAAAAGTACCTAAACTGTTTGACATCCAGTGCCTCTGTCATTTCAGACCAGCTTCAGCGATGGCGAAGAGGGGGTGGCACAGCAAAAACACAGCAGGAAGTGCTGAAGCAGACACTGAGCAAGGTGTACATGCGCCCCTCGCCTTCCCTGGTGACAGCGTTTTGGTGAAGAACTTTACCAGGAAAAGGTGGGATGAGCCAAGATTTAATGGCCAGTTCATTGTAGAGGACTGCACCCCCTCCACCGTCAAGCTCCAGGGCAGAAGGGCATGGATCTTCATAAATGACATTAAGCCTTACATAGGGGAGAGCCCTCCTGCTACATCTGACTGCAAAGAGACCACGGACAACAGGGAAGAACATCAGCACGTGCAAACAAGATCCATGGTGAAGAAGAAGGACGCATGAGCAGAAAACCAAGACAAAGAACCCGGATGCAATGTATGGCATAGAACGAGACAGGTTCCCCAAGCAAGGGGAAATAAAGACTTAAACACTCTGTACATCCCAGTTGCAGGGTAAAGAGAAGCACATCCTAAGCCACAACAACATTGATAAAATTAGCGTTTGAAAGCACGAAATACTCAATTAGCACAAAGAATCAAGACTCTGATAGACTGCAAATAAGACATTGCCTGAGAGTGTAACACAGTATCCTGAAGCAATCAGTGTGGAGACTTTGTTCACAGAACTTATGGTACTTTCCGGCAGAAGTCTCATGTGGGATGTGCTAACCTATTTCCAACTCGTGGTGCTAGCATACCCATCACTCATAGGGAGAGGAGCCAGTGTCACAGACTTCATCCAAGATCCGGCCAACAAGAAAATAATCTGGCAATTACTGACTGTCATCAAGGAAGCCTTCATTGTACTATCAGAGTACGGTGATAAGGGTACAGATGCTTCCACCACAAGTGATCATTCATGAATTTAAATATACCCTATTTTTCCGCATCATAGAGGAATGCCCAGGACTCGTCAGGAGAACCACAGATACCCTAACCTTCATCAGAGATCCAAGAAACAACGAATTCCTAAACCAAGTGTGGTACAAATTAAATTACGTAGTTGCAGTCCACGCTGCAGGAAAGTGTAAAAACTGTTCACGTCAAAAGAAAGGATTGTGATCAGGACCCAGCAAATGTCCCTGACTCCCGCAGATACCCAGCTAGCCCACAATGTCCTGCTCAGACTAATCACAGACTATCCTGAAATGGTAGGAAGGCCTGCAGATGTTGACGTCATGACCTTCCTTAGAGATCCGGCCAACGCCCCACGCATGGGCACTCTTCTCCATAGCATAATACTCCAAGTGGAACTGTTCAACTTCCAGCGAGAATTCCTAAGGAGATTCCAGTGAGACCATTTAGCCAAGGGACAGATCGTGGAGACAAAGACTGTTTACGCTGCAAGAAAGGCCTGTGATCTAGAGGCTAGAAAATCAGAGCAAATGACATTAACACCAGAAGATAGCCAATATGCATACCATGTTTTCTTCCACCTCATTGAAAACTTTCCAGAACTAGTGGGTAGACCCAGCAATGTTGACATACCCGCATTCCTCGGAGATCCAGCAAAAAGCGCGCAATTAAACAGGCTCCTGAGGGCTATCATAGCACAACCAAGAAGCAATTATGGACATCCACTGCTGAAAAGAGCCTTAGAAGGAGGAAATCCAAAAAAGAACTTTGTCGTCATTGTTTCACCATGGAGCAGATAGAGAAAAGAGACACTGTTCTTCAACTTGTCGCCGAGAGACCGAACGAAAGGAGCAGACACAAGAACTTCGCCATCTTATTTTTCCTTTTCTGCATCCTTCTCATTTTTTCTATTTTTTCATATATTGACTTCTGCTTTTATTTTGTTCCTGTTTGTACATCTTATTTTTGTGATTTTGGCTCATTTTCTATTTTTTCCATATGCTTATTTTATTTTATTTTGTTCCTATTTTTTCAACTCTATTTTTGTAAGATTAGCTCATTTTTCCTATTTTGCCACACATTCCCTTTTATTTTGATTTTGATTTTTATTTTTCAAGCATTCTATTTTTGTTTAATTTGTAGCAGTCCTTTCAGTTTCTTCTTTCGCATTGAACTGTCACCAGCAGGTCCTCAGGACCAAGGCAAATTTGAGGCTTCCACTGGGACATCACCTACTTTAGATACGCATGAATAAATGTGATGTATCAGAACTGCTAGCCTAACCCTTTTCCTTAGTCTAGCACAGGAACTGTACTGAGGACCCAGAGACTACCGTCGTCACTCACGTGAGGGGGACATTTGGAGAAGCACTCGTCCCTCTAATAGTAACGAACTCTCGAAATACGAGACCAGAGCAAAAGAAGGAATAAATAACTGACTATGAACTCATTTGAAATGGGGGCCCAGAATAGTAACCTGGCTTTACACCCAACAGAAGGGTGCCCCCGCTTTCCTGGGAGAAAATGCTGCCAGATGTCTTACAAATCTATCATGTGTATATGCTTGGTGATCATCATTGTCTTTCTGTCATTGACTATCAGAACTGCTCTCTCCATTGGTGCACGAAGCGCCCCCATTTCAGTGCACCTACCAGATAATGAACATACGAATCCTACAAAAGCACCCGGACCCTACATAGTGATTCCAGTTCCAAGAAAAGTTAATGATGAAGAAAATTATTTAAAATTGAATGTAATTAGCAGTGATACGTATACACTTGAGGTAATGAATGGGGATAAAAGCTGGAGACAGGGTCAGCACGGAATGAATGAAAACGTTGCACTGACCACTGCACGCACCCACACACAAGATGCACACAGACAAGGGCAAGTGTCAATGGCTACAAGACCTCCAACGAAGGCAGCAGAGAAGGAGAGACTGCCTGCCAAACATTAAATTCCAGAGAATAGTGGAGATAACCAAGAAAAGCCAAGTGAATTACCAAAGATGGAGGAAATAGCAAAATCCCTCAAAAGAACAGAAATGGCCACGAATTAACTCACAGAGAGGACCCACATGCTAATAGATTATTTTTTCCCATTCATAGTCCAAGCAAATAAACTGCACGAGGAGCTGAAAAACAGAACTATAGAAACTATAACAGCAAGCACACCTGCTCCAATGCAAGGAACAAGCCGCAGGCCTACAACACAGCCACGAGTTGGGAGGTTGGCGAACCAATGGTGGTTACGGGAAGTTTGTGGCAAACTACAAAAGAGAAGGAAAGGAAGCACAAATCCTCCTCCTACCACAGCGATGCAGTCGAGGAAGCCTGCTCCATCGAGATACCCAAAGTGGAAAAGCAGCACAGATGCATTGGGAGACGTAGTCATAGGAAACTACAGAAGAACGCTGAGAATCAAGAGAAGCCCATATGAAGATAACAATGAACTAAATGATTACCTGGACAGGACAGCCCATCTCGGAAACAACATATGGTACCAACACATGAAGGAAGTAGGACGAAGACAGTCAGAAGGAGAATGCTTCCTCTGTGCACTCCTACCATACAGCATGGGAAAATCCAAGATCTTCGTGGCTGTAGAAATTGATGTCCCTACAGCACACTGTATGTCACATGTAGCAATGTGCAACACCAGAGGACAATTTATGGGAAGAGATACCTCGTTGAAATGGGCCAATGAAAAGGATTACCCGAATGAAGATGGCTACGTCCAGGACATTAAAACAAGAAACCGAGCGCACACCAGAAATCATGTAATCAGGTACGAGAACCCTGGCGTCAACGGATCAGGGATAAGATGGGAAATAAACCCAAGACTGCATGGAAAAACTGCAGAGGAGGTTCAAATCTGGAAGAACAGAGGCCAAATTCAGATCTGGGGGTCAGTGGTCTCCCCAGATGGATGGGAAGATGGAGTAGTAATCTGCCGAGCGTGGATGGTCCTTGGAGCCTGCAAGGAAGCAATAGAGAATTTGCAGAGGTTATGCAAACCTCTGTGGCCAAAGCTAGTAAAGTTGCTAACATGGGTCGTAGATAGAGGGGGACCCCTATAGATAGTGCCACTGGAGAGCCCGAAACTATGCTTCAGAAACAATGGCACAATGGCACAAGGAAGATGGGAGAGAACCAAAACTGCGGACGAATCTTTGAAGTTCCGGGAATGACACAAGGAACCGCAGTTATTATGGACGATTACTGGGTGTGTGGATCCAAGGCATACATAAGGCTGCCGAAAAACTGGGGAGGCATATGCACTCTAGTGAACATCCACGTTCTAGTGATCCCTAAGAATCCCTAAGAATGACCTAAAGTTGGACAGTTTCCCGAAAGCAGATGCTCATCAAAGAAGAAGAAGATCTGTGGAACTGGTCTCCAGGAAGAAGAGGGAAAATTACTTTTCTCCCAAATCAGAAGAGGCATTCCATGCAATCCTGTACGAACACAGGCTGTTCAGCCTCACCTCAACAGTATTCACAACACTACTCCTGCCACACATCCAAGTTGGAGTGAATACTAAATGGTTGCAGAAAACCAGATGGGAGTTATTGCAGAGCATCAATACCACTATAAAAGGATTCAACGCGATCAAAGAAGAGCTGAGAGCAATCAGACTGATGATCCTCCAAAACAGATATGGGCTTGACAAGATCACTGCAATGGATGGAGGTGTTTGTGAAAAAATTCATATTGCACATTTGTACCATCACACGATGAAGAAAACGGAACCCTAACAGAGGCCATAAGCATGCTGACAAGTCTGAAAAACCAGATGATCGATGAAAGTGATGAAGTAGACGATGACAGCTGGTTTGGAGACCTATTCTCGTGGGTCCCACAATGGATGGCAGATATATTCAAGTTTCTGGGAGCTCTACTAGCAATGGTATTGCTAGGATTCTGTGTTATCAAGATAATCATTACATAGTGCCAGAAAACTACAAAGAAAGCCATAGGGATGAAAATAATGATTGATGTCGAACCAGTATGGAAGCCCAGAGACCTGACTGATGAAGAAATAAGAGACTTTGTGAAAGCCAGGAAATTTGCGCCAGAGGGAACAAAGTTCACATACCCTAAGAAACGGAGAAGGTATGAAGGAAAATGGATCTACTGCAGCCCAAATGGACAATGTCAGCTAATGACATGGAACAAAGACAAACATGAGAAAACAGCAGGGAGTTTGAAGGGAGTGATAAAAATATGGACTCCGAAGGCTCACACATTCACACCATCATGTACCAATGCAGAGGACGATGAGCATGACACTGAAGAAGCAAAAGAAATGAATGCAAAGGAGATTGCAGAAGTGGTCGATGAACCTACCAGAGGTGAGAGTGTAGAGGAGGTCCCAGACATGGCCTGCACCCCTTCCACTCATTTTGAGGTACCAGAAGCGTGCACGCCAGGGTATGTTATGTATGAAGAGCAAATGAACCTACAAAGAGCTGCACTGGGACTCTGCCCAGTATACATCAGAAGATCCATACCGGTTGAAGCACATTTAACCAGACAACCCTGGGCAGCACGGTACCCTATTAGACAGCCATACCAACCGCAGATACGAAATGAGGAGTACCTACACACGGTCCACGAAGAGACCCCAGAAACCTTAATGGAAGGCCAGTGGAAATGACACAAGGGCCTGAACAGATCTGTGAATGAACAAAAGCAGCTATCGAAGATAACACGCCAGTGCGAGTAACTACGAAATTGAATGGAATAGGCACAGAGAGGAGACAATGTTACAACGTGAGGAAACAGTGTTACAAGACAAGATGGAAGCAACCGTCCTGTTAAACGTGTGTAAATAGGCTTGAAACACAAGATGCTAAGAAATCGATACTGCTTGCAATGCTTAGTAGAAGATGAAGTGGCAAGCGCCAACCATATATCTACCTCAATAAGGCACATTATACAAGTGCGACTCCATTTTGTAAAAGCAGAAAGGTACCCAGCAGTCAGAGGCCTGACAGGCCAAGTTTCGAAACCCAGCCAAAGGCAAGAAAAGAAGCGAAATCGAAACTCAACAAAGAGCGGCTCATGCCTAGGAAATCGAGGTCAACCAGATAAGGGGAGGAGAGCGTCAGCTCACAAGACTCCAACTTCAGAGCATACCAGCCTGCCTCATGAAGGTCAAGGTAAGGGGGGGCCCATGCAGGTGGCTAGGCCGACACAGAATTAAATGCACTAAAAGCTGGAAACTGAAGCAGATTCATGGTGAACTAACACGTGACCAGCCAGGCGCGAAGAAGTACCATCGCCTGTTGTCATCCAGGACCCGAGGATGCCATAACTTTTCCCGATAAGAGACTACAGTTTCGAGGCCATCCTTAGCCAACACGTCACCCTAAAACACTGATTGATGGAAGGGAGGCAGGGTGAAACTTGGGACACCAGGCACAGGGGCGACCATTCTGCATGCTGCTAATTAAAAGTGGAAATTTATGTTTAGGGGTGTAACCTGCCCAATCACAATGGACCAAGTTATCTGGAGTCCTATAGATATTGTAACCAATAGGACATCATAGATGTAGTGACATCTATCAAGCGTGATGTAGAGGGATGGGGGTAGACGCCCACCCGATAAGAGTTATCCAATCCGCATGCCCTATTATCATATACAGATATAATAGCTATAGTTAAGTTACCTTTCCTAACCAATTATATTGCATGATGATTTTTATAGAAATTAGACGCCAGTAATGACGATTTTTGCCTATAAGAAGTGCTGTCCGACTAAAGTTCGAGGAAGTTGGAGCGAGACAGGTGATCGCACTACAGCTGATTCCCATTTGTTTCCCTGTTTGATGTACTTGTCAACCTATTGAGTCCTCGTTATTTAGTCGTGTCGGAGCTAGTGAATCCTGCACCCCCTGTCCTCACATGGTGCAGCTATCTTGTCTTACAAGTTCTAGAGGGTGAGTGCTGACCAATGGGCCCGTCAGCGAATTCCTCTCCTCCAGAACACTACTGTGGAAGGGAGGATGTATGGCCATAGTCCTGTACCATGTAAGTGGGTTGCTGCTGTGGAAGGCAGGATTTACGGACGCAGTCCTGTACCATGTAGGTGGGTTGCTGCTGTGGAAGGCAGGATTTACGGCCGCAGTCCTGTGCCATGGAGGTGGGTTGCTGCTGTGGAAGGCAGGATTTACGGATGCATTCCTGTACCATGTAGGTGGGTTGCTGCTGTGGAAGGCAGGATGTACGGCCGCAGTCCTGTGCCACGGAGGTGTGTTGCTCCTGTGGAAGGGAGGATGCATGGCCGCAGTCCTGTGCCACGGAGATGGGTTGCTCCCGTGGAAGGCAGGATGTATGGCCGCAGTCCTGTACCATGTAGGTGGGTTGCTGCTGTGGAAGGCAGGATTTACGGCCGCAGTCCTGTGCCATGGAGGTGGGTTGCTGCTGTGGAAGGCAGGATTTACGGATGCATTCCTGTACCATGTAGGTGGGTTGCTGCTGTGGAAGGCAGGAGGTACGGCCGCAGTCCTGTGCCACGGAGGTGTGTTGCTCCTGTGGAAGGGAGGATGCATGGCCGCAGTCCTGTGCCACGGAGATGGGTTGCTCCCGTGGAAGGCAGGATGTATGGCCGCAGACCTGTGCCACGGAGGTGTGTTGCTGCTGTGGAAGGGAGGTTGCATGGCTGCAGTCCTGTGCCACGGAGGTGCATTGCTGCTGTGGAAGGCAGGATGTACGACCGCAGTCGTGTGCCATGGAGGTGGGTTGCTCTTGTGGGAGGCAGGATGTACGGCCGCCGTCTTGTGCCATGGAGGTGGGTTGCTCCTGTGGAAGGCAGGATGTATGGCCGCAGCCCTGTGCCACGGAGGTGGGTTGCTGCTGTGGAAGGCAGGATGTATGGCCGCAGTCCTGTGCCACGGAGGTAGGTTGCTACTGTGGAAGGGAGGATGTAATGCCGCAGTCTTGTGCCACGGGGGTGGGTTGCTACTGTGGCAGGGAGGATGTATCGCCGCAGTCCTGTGCCATGGAACTGGGTTGCTGCTGTGGCAGGCAGGATGAATGGCCGCAGTCCTGTGCCATGGAGGTGGGTTGCTGCTGTGGAAGGCAGGATGTATGGCCGCAGTCCTGTGCCATGGAGGTGGGTTGCTGCTGTGGAAGGCACGATGTATGGCCGCAGTCCTGTGCCATGGAGGTGGGTTGCTGCTGTGGAAGGCAGGATGTATGGCCGCAGTCCTGTGCCATGGAGGTGGGTTGCTGCTGTGGAAGGCAGGATTTACAACAGCAGTCCTGTGCCATGGAGGTGGATCTTTCATTCATCGACCTGAGGAAGGCATTTGACAGTGTCAATAGAGAATTCTTATGGTCCAAATTGAAAGCTTGAGATTGCCCTGCGGACCTCCCGTGGCAGTGAAGCCATTATACACTTCCACTAAGGTTCGTACCAGAAAGAACACTCAGGGTGCTCTAACAAAGGGGAACCCCTCCCATACAGGCCTGAAGCAGGGTTGCTCACTGGCTCCGACTCTCTTTTATTTGTTCTTATGAGATCTGGGCGACGCCTTAAAAATATCGAGATCTTTCCCCCCAAAGATTGGCGACCATGACTTGGGTTGGATGCTTTATGCGGACGACCATGTCCTGATCAATCAAACGCAAATACGTCTCCAACACAGATTGTCGCCACTACAGGGATACATGATGGAAACTCGATTGGAAATAAATACTGCCAACACTAGTATTGGTTCAGGGGTCTTTTAGGAGTACCTGCAAAAAGCTCTTCAGGTGGCATCTGTATTCTGAGTTATTAATGGAAATCCCACATACCACCTATTTGATCTTGTGTGTAAGTGCCAATATTTGCGATGCCCCCAGCCT